>NW_001884549.1:998970-1217168 GCF_000146915.1 Parastagonospora nodorum SN15 | reverse complement strand
GAGCCGTGTATCCCTGACATCATCCTTGGCTTCGATGTCCTACGACACGGTGCATATAATAACACAGACGTCCCGGCCCGTGTGTGTAGAGCAAAACCAGTGCCTCTGGTCGCGGCGAAGCTGATCAGATCCAAAGACTTGCGGCGTTCTATCAGCACCTGCTCAGAGAGCCACATCAGTGGCATGATGCGCCGAGCAGGCTTCCATAACTGGAAAGTGGCGACACACTTCAAGTGCGAGCCGCTAAACCCGGGCATGCTCAAGACGGATCTCACAAACACGAAACCCGATCTAACAGCACACAAGACACAATCGATCGACTAGCCAACATGGGGCGCGGTGCACTTGATAACACAGATGCTTCTCAGCCAAGTTCTTCCGCAGCCGCGAGTGCAATCGACGCTCACCACGCCGAACAAGCAAGGCCCTTCACTCCCACCAAGAGTAGGCCTACACCAAGCTCGAGGACGTTGCCGTTTTGCCAGTTAGTGACAATGACGTGCCGGATCCCATACAGTTTCAGGCCGCTGAGCTGTTCGCCTCAGAAAATGCAGAAGACCTGGTGATCGATGACCAAGGTTTCATTCGTAAGAATGATGAGATCTCTCGCTGCGTCACTGGTCAGTACACCATACATCTGTCGCGTAAAGTCATCTCCGATTACTTCAGCTGCATGTTTTCTTGCAGCACTGATACGTCGAACCTCATGCGCAACAAGCAAGCGCCATGAGGATGCAACTGTGCAATTAGACGGAAATCTAGTCGCAGTAATCGAGCATCGGTCTGACCGAGCTCTGGCGCGAATCCAAAGAAGCCATTACACACTAGCCATGGTCAAGAGATCATAGCTTGACTCCTCAGCTCATACTCCTGGCCTGCTGAGCGATGAGCATATGTTGGCAGACTCCTCTGGTATGCTATCAACTTGCCTCGCAACGCTCAGCAACTCAACTGTGCCAGCCTGACAGCTCTAAGCACATGGAGTGCAAACAGTTGGAAGTTCAGGAAGTACGAAGAATGATACGAATGGTACTGGTCTTTGAGGAGCTGGTGGCTGCCCACGGCAGATGGAAATAGTATGTGTTGCCGCTGCTTATAATTTGATCATTTGCTTAACACTTCGCCCAGGAATTGTGGAGTAATTACTGAAAAAGTGGTCGGAGTCTCGTCGATCTGTCCGGGGAGGACGCACATCCCAGGTGGGGGATATGCTGACCCGGCAAGACCAGAAAGGCTAGGAGGTCAATTGCAAACGTAATAGCGGGGCCATTTGGAGAGGACGTACCGGGCCGCCTACCCTCTATCGATTCAGAAACAGAGACCATCTGGATGAAGCACACATCTTCGGAACTTCGAAGCTCTGATGAACTCTGGGTCTCCGCTATCATGCGCGCGAGCGGCCATTTCCTCGTCTCTGGCCAAGGCAAGTCAAGCCGTCTCGTGGGAGACACCAGCCAGGGAGTCCCAAGCTGCATCAGCAGGGCAGGGGTAACACTGCGATTCAGCAGGCTGCCTTGACCGGTAGCCGAACGTCCTTGCCCTCTTGAGGGTTTAGGCAGTCGGAAAGGGTGACGTAGACCACAGCTAGTCGAACATCCTTGCACAAACCATTCGTTGGTCTTCCATCGTGATGTGTGCTGTGTGATGCTTGATGGTGACTGCTACCAACTGACCTCAAACCTGATAGATGTTGGTCGTCCACAAGCACCGTAAAAGATGAGTACAATTCACCTCGTGTTCTTGCAAATGCTGACAACTATGCAGACGAGCAATCGGGCAGGACTGGTAGTACTCATACCGGCCGACGCAAGCGCTCTTTGGGGTCATTCAAACTACTTCATCCCGGAGAGTCTGTTCTCATGACACTTGACCATGGTTACATTAGGCGGGAACAACAGACATAAGTCATACCGATCCAAACTCTTGATGAGAACAATACATGCCTCGCATTTCTCCTGCTTGGATACTAAAAATGCAAAAGGCTGGACAAGAAGCGATACTGTCATGGAGGACTGAAGCCGATCAACTCCTGTTGAATCAAGCCCTGCTGACTTACATGCCACGCTGTGGATATTGTGCGGGAGATGAGGCTCCGAGAGACTAGACTAAGTTGCCCTCATACCCAAGAGATTGCAATGACTGAAACGCGATACTGTCTAATTCCAGAAGTGCTGCTGTCAAACAAGATCGACCTCGGGCGAGTCTTGTTGAGTCAAGCTCTGGGCTTCATGTACGACTCCTTCGGCACAGGAGACTGAAACATTCTTGTCGTGACTGAAACTCGGAAGCAAGATCCGAACCCACGTCTCCATACTCTTGGAGAATTCGGACAGCAAACTCAACGCGCCCGGACCCACGCCATCGCACGGGGCTGACCACAATCAAGCCCTGGCGGATCAAGCTGGTTTCGCTGGGCGCGATGCTGTTGACATCATTCGTGATGGATCTCGCCGAGGCTGCTGTGGCCGAAGAATCGCGCCATGGAACAAGCTGATCACTTCTTAAGTGTCATTAAGCCAAGCTCATCTCGACACATATACTTTCATCAAGTGCTGTACTATCCGAGGTACACCAGCCAGAATACATGGCTCATGTTTGTTCGCTTCTAAAAGCGCCAACATCGATGCAGGCGATACGAAAAGCATTGCCATCGATCCAAAATGACATCTTTGTCTGCCTCTTAAGGCACCGACGGAGATGCAAGCGATCCGAGAGGCGTCATCATCGATCTAACATGATACATTCATCTCATTTGGCGTCAACTTATACCGCCATTCCGACATGTCGCGGACATCGCTTGCCTCTTCCGCCTTGTGAGGACTAGGTACCACGAGCTGGCAGGAGCGTACCTCAGACACTCCGCCAAAGCGACCCAGTATCGCCACGGAACATGAGAGCAGCAATGTTTGCGGCAAAGATCAATGTCGCCTCGCTACTCCAGCCCCATCTTGACAAGTACGTCTGGGTATCTTGTCCTGGGCATGAAGGTTAAAGCGACCTCCGGACATTCCATCTCTTTCACAACGGGCGTTGGATGCTGCGACAACCTCAGCATCGCGCTTGGATACGCCCACTTGCCTCACTTAATATGTGTTACTGATCCGGGATAGACACCCTGGCAGCGCAGGTCCAGTTTCGGGGGTGTCTTCGAGTCCTCGAGATGTCCGGTTCGACGTTCAGGTAGGGTATGTTGCTCGTCCTGGTATGCTAATAGTAATTAGAGTTTCCTATAACTCAAACGGTTATGGTCAGTGATTCCTGGCATCCTGCGCCGACGGCAGTCCTACCTTTAGCGGCTGCGGAGGCCAATCGATGGTGTCTTATGACCGAGTCTGGCAACGATTCAAGTCCGGGCAGCGACCGCCATGACAACCATTGTCTGGCACAGGTCCAGGTATTTTGCAAATCTTGACCACCGGAGCGCGATCTCGGTTCAATGGTCGTTATTGTTTTCTTCGTCGCCGCGGGGCCGCAAATTCGGTCAGCGCACTACATACCTTGGTAGACGACGCGCGATGCCAGCCATGGCCTTGTTTACCGCCTATGAGGTATCAGAGCCGGCTCTATAAGTATCCATCAGTATCTCAGTGCTGTCTCTACTGGGGCGAGTTGGTGAGGTAGTGTCGGGCGTGCTTGCCGCTGTGACAAGACGTCAAACGATACTGCCCTGACCCCTCGACGGTCATCAGGCTTCAGCAAAAGAGTTGGAAGACTTACGATAGCAATCCTACCGATATGCAGGCTTAGGTGAGTCTTCGAGGCAGCTGGCTTGAAGTTGGGAGGGTGATGTTATTGTGGTGGTGGAGGAGAAGGAGCATTGGTGAGATTTCTCCGTAACCCCCGCTACCCGCTAACAACACCGTCAAGTGAGCACATGCCCACAAGACAATATATAAGCTTCATGAGAGCTGTATCTATCTCAGCTTCTGAACTATCACGCCTGGGAACAGAGGAATTCGAGTCCATCGCTTTGGACGGTCAGAGATGGTGTCTTGAGCATCCCCGAGGCCGCGTCCCTCGACGGGTGAGATCAATTGAATGAGGGCGCAGACGCAAGCGATGAAAGGACTCATGTAAAGGAACCTTAAAGAGAGATTGAGATTATCTAGCAGTGATTTGCGTTGCTGGGACATCTTCTGCTCAAGATGGTCCAGGGTGCTTCCAAAATTATTGCCAAGCATAAACAACTCTGTGCGCCCATCTGAACTATCGATCCCCTCCATCTTACCACTCGCTTTCTTTGTTTCTTTCTCTCGTTCAACCCCACTCACACGAGCGGCTCAACTCCACAACACCCGTACCCATGGACCTCAGCTTCGGACAGATCTCCCGGGGTCTGGAAACTCAACAACTACGAGATCGACACCACCCACCCAAGCCGTCACAACTGCGGCATATAGGAAGATCCGGATCGACCACCCTGCGGGATATTTGAGTGCATGGGCCAAGTTCTGGATGTTGGGTGTGTGCCTACGCGTCAGGTTTTCCGGCAGCCAACGTTTCCCAAAGCCGTCTCGAAGGTCAACTGGCGGCTTTACTGGCTCTTGACGTCCTGTCATTCGGGCGCGCGCGCACATGTGGCGTTTGTCATCTATGCTCGGTGAGTGCTCACTTTTTTGTTATTCCCCCTCCCGACATCTTCGTCTCCGACATAGACAGCATGCGTCCAAATAAGAAGCTCAGCGATTTTGCCAATATCACCTAAAGCCGTACGCAACACATCATCGATGACAACCTGCCGGTACAGTAATTCGAGATAGCGTTACACCACACCATATACAGACTCGGAAGAACCAGGCGCCAGAACTGTGGCAAGGCACACGCTGTCGGCAAGCTTGGGATATAAGGCCTTTCGAGGTCACAGAATATCATCTTTTTCTATAAATGATGTGGACAATTGCTGGCTAAGTTATTCAGCTGCCAGCCGCGGCGAAGGCTAAACTGCCGATATACAGTACTTGGTTCCTCCGCAAACTTCCTCACCATTTTCACAGCTCATGAGGGTGTGTCATCATGCTCTCATCAATCAATGAAGATTTGCGCATGGGACTGCGACAGGAAGTGTATTGTGAGAGGTATTTGGTACGTAAAAGAAGGACTAAAAGAATGTACAGGTACAATTTTAAAATACTTTGTTATCTCCACTCACCTGCGACCTGCCTTTATTATTATCTTCGACTTCATCATGATTTCCGTCATCGTCGTTGCTATTACCGCTATCGATGCCCATATCCATTGCTCTCGCCTATTGATTTTCAAGTCGTATTATCGTCCTTGGCATTGGGAGGTCGCCCCAGTGGGCGAAAACTAATTAGCTTTACTGCGTTCATTCGCGGTTGAAAGTGGTAATAGACAACGTGATCGACCACAACTTGCTACTGGTTAGCATCAAGTGCGCCAAGTAATCATCTTATATTGAAATGTTCCTGAGTTTCAAGCATATTCCAGTATAAAGATATCCACTGTGTACATTATTGTCTTTAACGTTGTAGTGAAACCTAGCTTTGGCGGATCGTCCCTACTTTGTGGCCCGTGCTCCGCCCCCATGCTCGGTGTCAAGCGACTACCCCAACTCACCCATGAAACGAAGCACTTGCTAATCTGGTCGCTGTGGCAGCCTGGAGGCTCCTTCCACGGCTGAGGATGGCAGGCGCCTCATACGACATTGTCGTCCTCTCTTCTTCGCCTCCAGCCCACGACCTGTACGCCCCTTCGTCCCCGCTCAATGGCAGCCCGATATCCCCTCCTCGACGCGTCGCAATGCCAGCATCGCCGCTCCCCGCACTCTCTCCGCCTGCCAGCCCACGCAGAAACACATCCGGCGCGTCGGCGCTTGGTTCACGAAAAGCCGACATCCCTCCCGACGCCATTCGAGGGTTCGCCACCGTAGGCAGTCTCGTCCGCTCCGAACACTTTGCGCAGCACTTTGACGACGATATTGCAGGAAAAGACCAGGAACAATCGCGGAAGAAGTCACCCGAAGATGTAGGAAACATTGCGGCAACCAAGAAAAAGCCTGGGAAGCGGGCTGCAACCACGTCTACCGCAGATGGCGAGGCCAAACCGAAACCCAAACCAAGAGCACGGAAACCCAAGGCGGCAGACGAGGAGGCTGTTATAATCGACCCAGAACTACGGCTTCCAGCGGCCAAAGTGTCGCCCTTCTTCGCGGCCGAAGGTGCTCCAGCAGCAATTGAGCCCTCAGACGAGCCCGTAGTCGATGTCCCGAAACTTACAAAAGCTGGAAAGCCACGAAAACCCCGCGCAAAGAAGGAGAATGTAGGTGGAGAAGAGGCGGTGCCCAAGCCGAAGAGAACGAGGGTCACCAAACCCAAAGCTGCCAAGGCTAAGGCTGGTGGGAAGTCGCAGGAGGAGGCGTGTGTCGAGTCTGCACATTTTCGCAAGTCTGAAGACACGGGTGATGAAACCGTCGCAGGTGTGCTAGCAACTCGCAAATCAGCAACCACCGAGAACGTAGGATCGGGCGAAGCGTCGATTTGGGATGTACCGCAAAGTCCAAAGCCCAAGAAGAAGCGGGCGCCCAAGAAACCACCACCAGATCCGGTCATCAATAATCTGGAGTTGGACGAGGCAGTATCAAGGAGGCGAGATTGGACGCCACCACGAGATACGGCAATACCAAGTCCATTCACGGACTCGGTGGGCAAAGAAAACAAGCAGATCGAGCCAGATGCTGACAACGGGGGTTTCACGCACATGATCTCCAACTTTGCCTATGCGCAGGCTCTTCCCGCCCAAGTCGCATCTACTGTCGCAGACTCGGCCACAGGTACCATGGCGGCAACCAAACGACGTCGCATTGAGGTCAGTGCGAGAGTGACGAAATTGATTCTTTGTAAAGTAGAAAGCTGACTTATGGTGTAGCTCCTTGATGTTCCTGGCAATCAAACGACATCGCGTAACTCATCACCGGAAAAGGGCAAAGCACCCAAGAAGAAGCCGCGAACCATTACAGATATTGCTACCGAACAATATCAGCACCGAGCTGCTCAACTTGACCAATCCGATGTTGCCAGCGACTTTTTCCAATCTCACACTGCGGTTACAAAGGTACCGCTGAACGATGCGTCGCTGCCAAATGGCGACGCGCCTACCAAGAAACCACCGCGCAAGCGCTCAACATCTAAGCCAGCTTCCGAGAAAGAAAAAGTTGGCTCGAAGGCCAGGTCAAAGAAGGCGTCGACAAAAGCAGCTGCCAAGCCTAAGCACATCGCCGAGAAGCTTCTCAGCCCAGGATCAGCATTGATGCGTATGAACAAGCAGGACATTCTCTTCGGTACCTCGAGTCAGCTCGCACTCGAAGAGCCTCCGACGTTGGTACGACAGCTGCAGCATGCACTGAAGGAGTCGGAAGTAGAAGCCGACCTCTCTTCCAACGGCATGATTGCTCCTCCACCACGTTGGCCAAAGCTTGACAAAGTCGTAGGCAAGCGCAGCCTGTGGGATGCTAGCTCAAGAGATGTCGAAGGTGGCATGCTCGAGCACATGGAGGACGTGTACATACCCGAATTCGATCGGACCCAAGACTTTCCGCTCCTGATGGATGGCACGAACGACCAGCCGGACGGTGCGCCGCCCTCATTTGCAGATATCGACGACTTCGAGCCAGCGCCACCCGTTATCATTTCATCTGATGGTCCAACACCCCCGCCCACCACATCAAGAACATCGCAAAGAAAAGCCAACGATGAACCTGATCACGTAATGGAAGGTCCTGTTTTCGAAGACATTGATGATTTCGACTTTCAACCTCCGCCTTCAAACCAGAACGTGGAGTTTCAGGACAGTTTTGCAGATGATGACGAAATCCTGCACACGTCTGTTCAGTCAAGTACACATCCGCCGCCGAGACTGCGGCCACCAGCTACATCCGATCCCATGAACGGTTCGTCAAAGAAGCCTCGTGGCTGTCCAGCCAAGTCGCAGTCCGCAATAGCAACAAGTGGCTCTCCAGCCGTTGCGAAGGAGCCCAAGCGAACGAAAGGGAAGGAAGTAAAGAGTGCGCCAGCACCGCCGACGACCCCAGCGAAAGGCTCTGGGCGCTTCATCGACATTGACGAGATTCTAGACTCCGATGATGAAGCCTTGCAAGCTTTGTCTCCTACGCCGCCTCGTATCCATAATTTCGAGAACTCTCAGCCCCTCCCGCTCTACTCCGTATCCCCCACGCGCGCTAAAAAGCCCAAAGCCGACTCCTCCGTAGACTCTAAGATCGTACCTGTGCACATTATACCAACTGCGCATCTTGAATGGCTGAATCTCAAAAATTCCATCTTTCCTTCCATAACCTCGCATATCCGTAGCTTACCTTCCACGCGCGATCCGTCCAAACCTTCCTGGCACGAAAAGATCCTCATGTACGACCCCATCGTCCTCGAAGACTTCACCGCCTATCTCAACGCTAAGACGAGTCTGCGGACATGGCGGCGCGCGACGAAAATCCAATCGAAAGCGTGGAACAAAGCGCAGAAATCGATTGGTGCGCAGGAAATTGGTGTGGTGGAGGGTGGGGGGAATGTGCTTGCTGTTGAAAAGGAATTGGAGGCCTGGCAGGTTCAGTCTTGGTGTGAGAGTATGTCGGTTTGTTGCATTTGGGGTGAGGGTAGGGGGAAGGGGGGTGTGAGGAAGGGGTTTTACTGATGGCGATCGTAGATGCAATACATAATCCTGGGGACATTCACGTGTGCTATGGACAGGTAGAGGTGAAGGTTCCCTATGATGTGCTTTTCACGCAAGGTTATTGCTTGAGGCTTTGCCGGCTTACAGCGGATTGTGTGTATTCAAGACGTCGGTGGATCGATGTGAAGATGGGATCAGGGACGGCTCGAGAGCGTCACACACGCATACCCTGTTTTTGTACAGACAATCAGTCTCGTTCCTGCTATCTCCAACAACTGTGCCGGGACATGATCAACTCCTCAATATGATGGCACTCTCCACACTCAACATCTACGTGTACATCTAGCCATGCTATCTTCAAGCCGTACTCCGCCCAATACCCGCCTTATACCTCGCCAAACACCTTTCCCTCGCAAACTTATGCTCAACCACCGGCTTCGGATATCCATTTTTCCTCGCCACCTCGGCAGCCTTCTTATCCGCATACGGATTATGCACCGCTTTACCCTGCACACCGCTCAACTCCTCCACCCACAGTCTAATAAAGTCGCCCTCCTCATCAAACTTCTCCGACTGCAGCCAAGGGTTGAAAATACGAAAGTACGGCTGCGGATCCACGCCCGTGGAGGCCGAGAAGCCCCACCCCCCATTGTTCGACGCAAAGTCGCCGTCAATCAGGTGCGTCATGAAGTACTGCTCGCCCAGGCGCCAGTCGAGGAGCAAGTGCTTTGCAAGGAACGACGCGGTGATCATGCGATTGCGGTTGTGCATGTATGCGGTGTGCTTGAGGCAGCGCATCGCGGCGTCGACGATGGGATACCCCGTGCGCCCTTCCTTCCACGCCGTGAAATGCGCGTCGTTGTACTCCCATTCGATATTGGTGTATTCGAATTTAAACGGCTTGTTCATGCACACGTACGGCCAGTGGACGAGGACGTGGCGGTAGAAGTCGCGCCAGGCGACTTCCGAGATCCAGGTTTTGATGCCGTCGGAGCCGCCGTCGAGTTTCTTGGAGGTGTTTGCGGAGCGCGCCATGCGCACGCTGGTTCGGGCGGCGAGCGTGCCGGCGGCGTGGTGCGCGCTGACTCGGCCTGTGCTGTTGAGGGCTGGGAAGTTGCGTGTGGCTTGGTAGCGGCCTATCTTTTCGCTCGCGAAGCGTTCGAGGCGGTCGATGGCTGCTGCTTCTCCGGCGGGCCAGAGAGCGTGGAAACGGGTCTTTTCTTCATCGGTCAGGCTCTTTGATTCGGGAAGGTCTGGTATTTTGGCGTCGAAGAGACCCGCGTGTTTCTCCCGAAAACCCGCTAGGTTTCTTTCTGGCATTGGACGTTCGTTGAGCAAGTGTGGGTGGGCATGCAGGTGCGCAACCCATGATCGAAACCATGGGCTGTAGACTGCGTATTGCTTGCCACCACCCGTCTTCAGGGCGCCTGGTGGTACTACGCAATCATCGTGTTGAGGGTTGAAGCCGATGCCATTCTCCAACATGAGCTCTACGAGACGGGCTTCCCGTCGAAGCTCATCGGGCTCGTATTCCAGATTGCAAAAGATATTCTTGACATTCCACTCCTGTGCCAATTCTAACAGCCTCTTTGCCACATTCCTTCGCTTGGGCACTGTTTCAATGTGGAGTGGGATGTCGAGTTCGTCCAGCTCTTTCTTCATCAATTCGACGGATCGCAGCTCGAAATCGCATTTCGGCGGACTGACCAGATGCGCCACCCAGTCTTGTGGGCTCATTATCCACACTCCAATTAGCCCGATTCCCTTCTCCTTCGCGAGCGCTGCCGCTTCAGACAGGCCAGTGTTGTCCCGTATGCGCAAGTCGCGTTTGAACCAATGTATCACGGCCTCTCCGCTCCCTCCGTCCTTGCCCAGTCTGATCGCCTGTCGGGCGTGTTTCGTATCTGCCAACGCCTTTTCCAAGATCTCAATTGGCCGTGGGATCTCGCTGGCATTGTACATGGCGCAGCGCTCATTGCTCATCTCCGCCGGGTAGTACCTCCTATCCACGATTCCAGCCTTTTCTTCTGGTCGCGAATGGTCAAACTCTTCGTTCTTGACAGCTTCGCCGGGAGCTCCGTTCTCGCCATTCTTCGCAATCGATTCGATAGGTGGCGCGCCATTTGTGAAGGCTTTTGCGACAGGTTTCGCTATACGTGATCGTTTGTTTGGTGCATCCCCAGAAACGTCCGTGTACTTCTTCGCGGACACGGCGTTTGGTGGGATGGCAGATGCGAGTTTACGTTTTGGCGGCATGTTTGATAATCCTGCAAGGCTCTCGGGTTATATACAAGGGGCACTGAATGTTCTAATACGGGTGATGGACCGAGGGACAAATTGCATATGAGGGACGGATGACAACGGCGCGCTGGAGACACCAGAAGAAAGAAGTTTTTTCGAACGCGACTACACAACAAGGCGATTGATGTATTTTGAAAGGTAAGAAGAAAGAAGATATTCTTGATGCGCGAATCGCGACGCGTTGAAATCGCGAACGCACAGGGTCCGATCGATGACGCAGATGGTGCCTGAATCGTCGTCGTCCCGATCGCGAGATTAGCGAGTTGAGATACCCGTGCACTAGTGCAGCCTCCTTCTCCACAACACCCAGCCGATCATTCCTCCCAGTTCATATGACCAAACGTACTCCAAGAGCATTCCTACGCTTCGAAGCTCATCTATCCTGACGAAAAGTCGCTTTGGCCCACGAGTCCATCATACTCTTTCTCGAAGAAGAATTGCTTTTGACCGAATGCTGGCCTGAGCTCATCGAACCATGCAGCGTGGGAATCATAAGCTGCAAAGAACACACGTCTGGTCCAGCTAGGCACGTGTGCCTGCAAAAACTTGAGAATAAAGACGCACCCATTGTTGACTTCTTCAGCCCCCACGATAGACACCTTCCCAGCTGAGCAGGACATCGATGGTCCGCGAACAGTGCAAGCCAATCCGCTGACTTGCTCGTATGCGCGAGTGAATATTTCATAGGCTTCAGGAGAGGGGTGCATAAGCAATTTTGCCGCCCCATGTCTCGCTCTACGAACGTTTGATCGTTCGTCAATACCATGTGCTCAGCCCTCCTCACGTCAAATTCACATGTAGTATGGGACTATGCCAAGTCCGACTTCCGTACGCCAAATCTCGGCGCACAGGTCAGCAGAGTCATTGACGTGTCCAATTGGTGGTGCTTGTGCCCGTATTTGCGCTCCTTTCATGCGTATGAGGCATTTCGCTTCTTGTACTACCAGAGTTTCAAGTGCTCTAGGATGGCTGATGTGTGCTTGTAACGAGATTTGTTTCCCGGACTTTTGAACGTCTTCAAACAGCTTCAGAATTTGGTTGCGTCGGGGGGGTATATCGCATTGGCCAACAACCGAGTGACTTTGTGCCGATGTGAGGTCTTGAGATGTGTTGTTTTCGTATTGTGTAGAAGCGGGTTAATACATGAACTAAGTGCCGCAACTGACATGGCCATGGGTCTCCACCAGTGAGAAGAAATCTCTGACTTGTCGGTGCCGTGAAACGTACTCAGCTAGCCGTTGCGTGCTGCTAGACTTCAATTGCTGAGGCGAGCCGACGTATGTGAATTGAGCCTATCTGAAGCGGAAAATGCAGTGCGAATGGCAAAACTGTCCCTATCAGTCGCGGCAAGTCAGCCCAAGTGCTATCGTAAGTACGAAAGCATCAGCAATAACCTCCATAGGGAAGTATAGTACAGTCTCTCGGTACTTGTGCTGCAACCCTGACATAAGGCTTGCGATTCAAAGTCGGAACATTTCCCCCTATTTGATGTGCAGGATATGCATTCAATGTTCCTCGAATATGTTCTGCTACATCTCGCAGTCTCACACGTGAGGTCTCCGGATCCAAAAGTTCTTCCAATTTTGTCTGGCGGTCGCATGTCGAGAGCATCTCCGGCTGGGGAAAACAATCTTGAAGAGAGGGGCGTTCGGCACGTTGGCCCTATTCGTATTACTGTGGGCATGAGATCGAGTTCGTCTAGTTTGAGGTATAATCCACTAGTCAATGTTTCTGGGACAATATTGTTGGCTGGCATCTGGCTTGTCTGGATTGATGTGGAGGCTTGAGCCACGACTCGCACATAGAACACGAAGATACGAATGGTACGAAGACAGGAAGTATACGAGCGGCGCAATGACGCGGTATTTGGTATCGTCAGCGTGGCGCGGGTGCCGAGTTCGCATGATGATAACGGCATGTCTCGAAACTGAATGATGTTGCGACTTTCGATGTACGAATCTTATGATTTCCTGGTCATTCGCGACAGTGCAGGATCCTGGTCGGCCTAATGTCTGAGGACGGAACAGCCGTGCATATTCGATGTCCGAGGAGTTGCTATTCTCATATTACGCCGAAGTGGCATGCTCTGGCCCATCAATTGCTTGGATGCAATATCACTGTACGTTACAAGGTATCGGTCTTGGCTTTGCAAATCTTGGAAGTGCGAAAGTGAACTGACAGAGCTGGTTGCGGCTGATTGTTCGTCAAACTTCCCCGATTGTATGTGCGGAGTAGAGCTCCGATGAAAGACCATGATGCAGGTCGGTCGCAAATTCAAGGGGTTGATGAAGATAGTTTGCCTGCTGAGGTGAGATACCAGTGTGGCTTAGCCTTGTGGCAAGTGTACGGGGTTTAGCGAGTGGCTGAGAAGCTTGAAGATAGGCCTGAGGTGACAAACAGCTCAGAAGGTCATGCTCTTTTGATCACAGAAGATGTCGACAATTTCGCACTCGTTGTGGTTCTGGAGGAAAGGAGGACGGAAGACACGTTGAGGTGCGGGCACATTAGCAAGCACGACTCATGCAAGCGAAATGGACCAACCAGATTTAGACGCACAACTGCAACAACAACTGCAACAACCCTTCGAGTTTTCTCATTCCAAGTAAGACACACACTGCAGGCCTGCTGCAGGTAGTATACCATGATAGCTACATCGAGACCTCCAGTCAGCCCTTCCAGGCATTCAACAGGGCCTTTAGCTCGATCAGCCAATGGTAATTCTCGAACTCTCGCTTACGACCAGCTTCACTGCCCTGCCCAGCTTTTGCTGCGTCTCTTCAAGCACCACAAATCGCTCCTCCCGCGAATAATGGCAAGCCTGACCTACCCGACAGACTGGTCGAAAGCATCAAGTCTCACGACCCGCGACTCGAATAGGCAATCTCGCAACATCAACAACGAGGTTCATTGAGCCTCATTACCTGGCGGTCCACTGTCTTACTAACAAGCGAACCAACCAATCACGATCGTTATAGCCTGCTCTCGGGGTGCATCCAAACCAAACATAGGTAGAATCGTTCCGAGTGTGCCTTCTGCGGTTACCCCGACTTAGATGGCTTGTCATTTGAGTCTTCTACTGGCTGACTGCCGGGTGCATAAGGCCAAATACCAAGAACACTTCGTATGTGGGTAGCATGGCTTTGCAAGAATCGGGACGGGCCTGTTAACCTCTGTACGTCACCGGAAGCTTATAAGATCGATCTGTCGGTAAGTATAAGAGGGAGCTTGAGGCGTTGAATAGAGAAAATGGCAGGAAATACAAGAACTCACACATTGAGGAAACAACCAGCACATCTGCTTTCCCTAGCGCAAGATTACCATCTCAATACTACAACCAGCAAGCTGGCTTCTGAAGTGCTTTATCTCCCCGGTGAGGAATTGAGAAAGCTGCTACAAAGACGATTCCATCAATTCCTGCGCAAATTCTTTTGTGTGCTTCTGGATAACATGTCGGAGAGAGTTCCCGCCAAGCGAACTGCATCTGATCGCGCTGATTGGGACAGCAAACAACGCGGAGATCCAGAGCCAGATCCGGAGCCACCAGCGGCACCACCGTAAGTTGTTAAGTTTTCCTTAGCATGAATGATTATACTGGAAGTAAATATTTCACTAACATTCTGTAGGGTCATAATTCTCTCCGAAAACGGCAAGGTGGGAACGACTGCGCCACAGGCTCAGCCGTACCAAGCGACGTCACCGTGCGTGCAATCGGACCCTGTCTAAATTAACAATACGAGCCTGGGCTGAAATGCGTATAGTCAAAAGTCTCCCACTGCTTCGCGCTACAACTTGCGCATACGAACAGGAAGTCAACCTACTGCTAGAGGAAAGGAACATGATTCTCCTGACGATCCCTTTCCAGCTGCCCCTCCGTAAGCCTCAATTGACGATGTTCGGCGCGCGACGCGCGTTAATCGGACATTCACCACTCGGTGGATAGAAAGTGAAATGCTGCTGACGGCCCGTGCAGAGTGATAATATTGTCCAACAAACGACACGCATCGAGTTCACCACCGCGATCACCTCCCCCTACTCCCAGCAACCAGCTATTGCCCAACTCCGATCCCAACTCCTCAACCGTAAACCCATTGGCGAAACATATTGGACAACCTCCTTCAAGCCCGAACACCGCGCCTGCGTCACCCACATACCACAAACACGCCATGGGCTCCAAATCTTCGAAGCTCGCACCCTCTCATGGCAAGCTGCAGCCTTCGCAAGATAAGCAGGACAAGGCAGAAATGGCTGAACCGACCAACTACTACTCGCATCGCAGCAAGAGTATGATGGAGGAAGGCTGGAAAGACTGGTGCTACTAGCGGCGCTGGTGGCTCTGGCGGAGGTGCCGGTGGAGGTGCTGGTGGAGCTGTTTGAGTTGGAATGGCTTCGAGAGGCTCATTTTGTAAGGAATTGGAGAACTGACTTGGATTTTAGAGAAGCGGCATAGCGGGGATGGAGTTTAGATCAGACGTGCATCCGGAATACAAGATTCGTTGTTTGGATACTCCGCCCAACTCAGGCATGTCAGGGGTGTATTGATGCTTCGTGCGCGTTCGGGATAATTTCAACCCACCTTGGGCCGGATGAGTTATGGTGCTCTTAGTTGTTGCTGTACAAGCTAATCTCTCCTGACGATTCAGATGTGACTTCGTCATCTGGCACGGCGTGGAAGCCCCAACCGGCAGTACGTTGCGGAGTCCAACTGTCGTCAAAGAGCACGTTTCTTCCTAAAATAAATTTGATGTCTGTCCTGGAAAACAGTGCCACTGTACCCGCATAATCATAGAATCTACCTGAGTAGACGATGTCTTCAGCGACAAGGCGGATTTCTTGGAGGTGAGGAGTGCGTGTGGTATAGCTACTTGAAAGGTGCTTCAGGCCGAGAAGCGGGTCGAATGTATCAGGGCCGCTTTGGTTGCTGAGAGAGACGCTCATTGTCTTGAGGGCTGGAGGAAGTCTCTGGGGTAAAGTTGCCGCTGAGTTTCCATCACCAGCGATGCTTTCAAGCTGGCATTTCAGGTGTGCCAATGACGAAAAGCCGCGCAGACTTCCGCACAGGTCAAACATAGGCGGGAGATCTTCGGTCGCTCCTCTGTCTTTGAGAAACACCAAACTCTCCAAAGAGTCACTTTGCGACTCGAGAGCTGCAATAAGTGTCTTTGAGCCCAACTGGCCCAGATCGAATGCTTCGCCCACATTGTCTAGAGTGATATCATAGGAGAAGACCCTCAAATGCTGAGAAGCCTCGACGACAACAGCAAGAATGTCATTTTGCAGAATGCTTTGCTTGATAGAGAGCTCTTCTATATTGTTGCATCGAGATGGAATGAGTTTCCGAATGACTTGTGCCACGCTTTTGCCGCCATATTCGAATTCGACCAAGCCTTTCAGGGTAAGCTTTCGTAGCGAAGGAGTCCGGAGAGCGGGCGCAAGTGCTATCAGTTTCAATTCGAGAAGTTCGACTGTAAGCGATTGCAAGTTCTCAAACTTGTGCATGAGCCCCGGTGACGTCCTCGAATTCGCTCTTCTGAACAGGTCGACCCAGTCCGGGTTTCTCGATTCACCGTAGCTTCCTAGCCAACCGTCATGTACGATCATGGAAGCGATCTTTGGCGTTTGCATGATAATAGCCGCGTATATGCTTTCTAGCTCAACATGATCCGTGTTATACAAAGAGGCCAGCGTCTTCCAATCTGCAATGCCGGAGGCCCTCAGACCGTCTTTGATCGCTTTCTTATCTTGTGCATTTGCAACATATCGCTTGCGCTGCTCGTATGCATTCTCCCCATATGTGATGTCAACATGCCGTACGCGCCTCGCAAGATCAGCGTTGCTGATGATCGATCGGAGGAACAGATATGGTTCACAAAAAAAGCTGTTGTACGTAGCATACAATTCCGCAGCTACCAAGTTGTGGAAACGTCGATTTACTCGAGATAGACTGACTAACGTGGGTAACTGGAAGTTATCAAGGTCAATACCTGGCAGATACTGCAGGATGGCGAGGAGGAGCTCGTTTGGGAAGTCGGTGATTGAGGCGGGAGCTCCGGAGGCGCGTCCCACGTCCGCATCTGTCCTTCTCTTTCTTGGAATGCTCTCTTGACGCAGGGGTGGGAAGTCGCAATCACTGAAGTTTGGCATGGTTGTGGCCCGAGAGCGACAACTGTATTGGACACAGCCCCGTAGTTGGTTGTCGAAGTACTATGAGGCGAAGGGCGGCGCTAACATTTAGGGGCAGTGGCATGGCTTTACCCCCGCCTCACCTGAACCACTACAACTTTCTTATCCACAGATAAATGGATGCGAGTGATTCGGCGATATGCAAGGATGGAAAGGCGTCTCTGAGATTCTATGGGACACGCCTCTGTCCTTGTACGTTCGACCCATGAGCGATGCGAATACCTCGGTTGAGGAAAAGACGTCTCACGATGGAGGCGCTATCAAAAGATCATCCGGTTCACATTTTGCTCCGCTTCAACGTCGATTGCCTTGATCGCTCAACACCTAACATCCAGAAGCCTTAGTACGTGCCCGTTCTTAGGTACGCAGCAGTTACGGCGAACCGTCGCACCGCACCTTGTCCGTGTTTAGGCCATAAATAAAGTTCATATAGACGAACAAGGCCTCTGCTTCTTGAGTCGTGATTGAAGTACACCTGGTAGATGTGAGTCCAATAACGCTTGTTTACGCTGTCGAGATCGAATTTGCAAGTTTTGTAGATCATGTTGCAGTAGAGGATCGAGAGCTCACGCCTTGGCCGATGCAGCAAGATCAACTCGCTTGCACTTGGATTTGGTATTGCAGACGAGGTCTTAACTATGGATGTGACATGAACATGTACTAGCACGCTCTTAGCGGATTTAAGGCAGCAGTTGGCACGAGTATGAACAGGGAGGCCAGTTCCATTTTGGCCGAAATGCACCAAAGATCACGACCTGCGCAATCATGCGTTCCGCCCCAACCGCCGTATTAACTCTGCAAATCAAAGTATTCCCCTTTTGCTTTGTATACAGCCGCAACTTTATCTTTGCGACCGAACAACCACCCGAAGCCACCTCGCTCGACGACTTGCCAGCACGCCAGGCTGAAAAGACACGCCGCACAAACTGCCATAGGGACAGTCAAAGTCCTTGCGGTTCCCTGTACAAGTATGAGCTTTGTCATCAATCTTCGGGCCCGACTTACGAATCTAGAACATGCCTGGTTTGCCCAGTGCCCTTCCTTCTCAGGATAAAGAGCGTTCATCGAGCACGACCATGCTTCCTTTGTATACAGTGTACCACCAGTGCTGTACTTTCCGTTCGCATATCGAATCTGGTCTCTTGAAGTTGCCGCCGGGTTCCTGTTATTGAATATGAAGACGGCAACACAGCATCCGACTTGGCTCAGAATGTTCAGCAGCGCGGGGCCAAACGCGAGCCATCCAAAGGCGTTATGCTCGGTGAAGTGACGGGTTAAAACTAAGCCAATGATGATGAGAGCCGTCGAAGCTATCGAGATGAGAGCAGCTACCAATATGGCATCATTTGGGCCAGTCAAAATACCGAAATCGATCGTTGTCGTTTTGCCCAAGCCGGTGTTTATAGTCTTCGAGCCCAGAATGACTTTGGGCACCCAGTTTTGATTGAAAAGGAGTGTGGCCACGGCGACGGGGAGGCCCAAGATTATTGATATCACACTGATGACGACTGTAATGACTGGATCACTTCGTACCATGGTTTTTGCGATGATGTGAAGGTGGGAACGAACGAGCGCACTTCGAGAAACAGGCGCAAGGAAGGAGTAGAACAACGCGTCAACAAAGCGAAACTTTTATATCGGTCGGACCAAATATATATGCCTACATCAAACCTACGTGGTTGATCTTTGAGATACTCAAAGACGGAGTAGCAAATCTTTGGCGGATAGATAGCCTGAACGCTGACTGGCTGGGTCGGACACTTGGATACTCGAACTTAGCACAGCTTAACCCCTTTCGGCTTTCGAGAAGAGCTGATTGGTGAGTTCGCGAAGGTGTTGTAGAACAGCGACATGGGTTTGCACAGCCTACAACGAGACGGACTTGCGCCAAACCCGTCCGCTTCTTGAGTCCAGGAAGCCGAACGTACACCGGCTGTGCAGCTGTGCGCACGCATGATTTTGACTGGACACTTCGCACATTGTTGCAGAGTTGCCAAACCTATCTGCGCGATACAGCCCCGAGGCGTAGCGTAGTTTCATTTCTACAATTACAACAACATAGCAAGATTTAGAGCTGCGCCCCAGAGGCCGAAGCATCTGATGTGCATGTCTTTGGTGATGCTTAGCTCTCGTTACGCGTGTTGGCAGGCTCGGACAAAATCCACAGGATCGTTTCCGCCGATCCCCCGTCATCCGAACACAGCCTCTTTCATACACGTTGACAGTCTGACAGTGCCTCTGCAAGCGCAACACATACCCAATCCATCCGACTTTCCCGTTGCGCTATACGCGTCAACCTATCGCAGAAGGTAAAGACCATAGACATATATATTGCACATCCCCACGCCATGGTAGCAACATACAACTTCTCCAGCTCACAACGTCAAACACACTGTCGTCCACCAAAACCATTCTCGGCCATCATCTTACTGTACCCTCTCAGTCTCCAATCATCCACACCATGTTCTCTCAATCCACCCCAGCTTCCGCTCCCATGAAAGACACCAACAACCCCAACATGATCGTTATCCAAAACACCATGGTTGGCGGCAACTTTAGGAAGGGTCTCGATCGCTTGACCAGGATGTTAGAACACAAGGTCGACAACCAAGTTATGAACGCCCAGATCCGAGCGTACGACAGTCCCTCTGGCCTCAATGACAAGCCTCGTTATTCGTAGAGCATGGGGAAGGTCGTCACCGGCCGCATTGTGATGAGATGGTAGCATCGGACCGAAAGACAGGGTCGAATCCCGGCACATGCGACGCCACATATCAAACTCGACCTTGATGGAACGCAGACAAAGCCACATGAACAACGATTGACAGCGCAAGTGTGTTACTCTGCAGTGTTATTTCTAGGCACTGGAGCTTGAGGCGGACATGGTGTGGTCTGCCGAGAAAAGGCGATCCATGAGTGTGGCCAAGACGATGGAAAACATGAAGATGTGGTGTGGTGTTGAGATCAGGAACAGGACTAGAGTGTAACAATACGTGTATAAAGTACTGCTGAGAATATATTATGAACGTAACGCAAACAGAAACAACGCTTCGCTTGAACGCTCGCAAAGAATTTTGCCACAACATGCGTGACCACTTGTCAATTTAATGGACGGCGGAGGGGATTATTTGCGCATCTAGCGAGCTGCCGGGGGCGGGCTGCCGTTCTCGAGGACTGGAGCCTTATCATAGGTGTCGCTTGAACCACCAGATGCGGTCCTGCGATGGCCTGAAACAGCGCCGTCGCGGGAGGCGGGAGCTCCTTTGAACTTTTCACCTAGAGCTGCCTTTGGATCATCACCTTCAAGGTTGACAGTCTCATACTCCACTATTGGCATGTGTTAGTAGATGCGTGCTTAGAGAGATACAGGAAGTGATCTTACAAGCTTTGATGAACATGTAGAAGGTACTCGCAAGGATAGCTCCAAGAATGGGTCCGACCCAATAGATCCAATGGTACGAAGCAAAAGTGTGAGATACCACAGCTGGGCCGAAGGATCGGGCCGGGTTGACACTGCCACCGGTGTAGTAGACACCCATAAGCTCAGCGACGAAGAGAGACTATACCAAATTAGCACTGCGGATCTCACATCGAGCGAGTTGGACACTTGCCAGTCCTATACCAACAGGAGCAATGAAGGTACCTTCGTGCTTCTCGGTAGCAAGCATGAAGATGGTGAAGACCAACTGCGCCGTCAAGAACATCTGTAAACTCGGTTAGTAAAAGATTACTGAACGAGCCGGAGTATATCATTCAACATACCTCAATAAACAGTCCCTGAACCACGGTGGTACCACCGCCCAGCTCAGTCCTCACAGCCAAGACGTTGGGCATCATTCCAGACACAACGGCTGAAGCTGCGATGCCACCAATGATCTGGGAAATGATGATTAGGAGGCCACGCATGTAAGCAGTAGCTCCAACAAGCATCATGCCGAGGGTGACGGCAGGATTGAACAATCCTCCACTAATGCGGAAGAACACCCAGGCGTTCACCATGAGTGCTAGACCAAACACCAAAGAGATGTACATGATTTTGCTCGGATTGGCAGCGAGATCTGTCGCGTTGGCACCTTGCGCTGGTGCAGTATTGACGACATTTGTCCCGCCTAAAGCAAAGAGCAAAAACATGAACTGCGGAACAAGAACACCCAGTCAGCAATGCTTCTGTCGTCTTTCGTGTGTGGGAAACTCACTGTGCCCACAAATTCGCCTAAGCATGCGACAATATGCCCCTTTACAGTCTTTGGGAGGAAGTTAAGCCAGTCCAGAGGACGTGCCACATGATGCTCGTGTTTGTGGGGTCGTTGGTGATGGCGGGACTTCCATGGAATGCGCAGGCCACGCGTGGGACGGTCGACGTTCATGTTGAAGGCGTTTGGTGGAGACGGACTGGTATGGGAGCGATGCAAGGGGTACGAATGGGGAACGAAGGGTCCGAAAGTGGAAGTAATACGAGACCAGGGTTATGAATGGAGCAAGAGACGAGCAATGTGCAACCTGGATTAGAAACTCTCCGACTACCTTGCTCTTTTGTACATCTCTACTTGTCCTACGACAATGGCGTCTTCGAGGCCTTTTACCATGACGTGGTTCTGTTTATGCCCAGCCACACAGGGTCAGGATCCTGTGTCTGAAGCAAGTTCAGCTTGCATACTTAGCGGCATTTGACAAAGTAGCATGGCAGCTTGGTGGTGTTTTACTTTGAGCATCTGCTTTCCAAAAGCCATGACAATCAATAGGAGCCATATCCTTGTGTCACATCTCCGTAATAGGCGCAGACCGTTCAGTGAACCATCTGCTTTGGGCGCTGGACAGCAGGGATCAGGTGCTTACTTTGGCGGAATTAGTGTGTGAGCTATCTCAAAGGATCGTAGTGCTCGATGGAAATCAGGTTTGGGGACAATGATCTCATGCGCTAAAGACAGCTACCATCTCATCTCGAAGATCAGGGTCCGCTTCCTAGACGCCACAAACACCAGCCTTCCGATCGTCGCGGAGATTTTGGGGCGTCAACGGGGTGACCCCACATCGTGCAACTGGATAAACTCATAAATCTAGGTCTTTCACTTACTCGCTGTGAAGTTTTATGAAGTAGTGCAAATTTGACAGGCGCCCATTTGAATGCGCGCAACAACTTTTTCCTGAGAGCATCAATTTCGCAGAACTTCCACCACATCGGACTGTGACATTACGAGCTTGCAAGCTATGAAACGCCTATCGAGCTACTGGCGATGAGCCACTGCACTGTAGACAGCACAGAGAAAACCAAGTTTCGAGCATGAAGACCTGGGAGGTTGCGTCATGCCGACGGTGAGTGTTGCGGCCTCCATGCCAAGGAAGAAAGCTCATGGTGCTAGACTAGATGACGGGAATGGCACATGATGGTCCATGTCCCCGGAGATCTTCTGCATATTCAAATAAACCCCAAAGAGGTAAGATACAACGTAACGCTGCGATCTCGACACCTCGGGAGAACGCTGCACATCTATATTGTGTGAGATTCTCGTGTACAAGCGCAAAGCACCATCGGAAGCAAGGAGTGTACCGAAAATGTAGGCCACTTTCATACGCTGCCGTGTGACATGAGCCGAACGCCTCGGTGCCAGAATATGCTGGAGAACCAGTGAGCTGCACAGCCACCCTAACATAATGCAAGCGCACAGTGAGCAATCTAGACTGGAAAACGATTACAAACACTAGAACAGTACTGCGACACTTATACTTCTCTGTCGATTAACTTTTTGCAGGACACAACATCAGAAAACACCCACAACCTCTCCACTAGCCATCAAGATCTACGGATACCGGGATTTGATCAGATCAGCAGCCTTCTCGCCAATAGCATACGCAGTCGTCTGCGTATGGGTACGCTCGTATGAGCGGAATGATACTTGTGTCCGCAATACTTAGACCCAGCGTTCCGTACACCTTGAGCTGGTTGTCAACCACACCAACTAATTCTTGAGGCATCATCGCCGCAGTTCCCACGCTGTGACCGTTGGACGCCATCAACTTATCTTGATTAAGTAGCCAGCCCTCCCAGCCCGCGTCATCAGTGACAGCGCCCGGCGCTAGATCTTGTTCAACAACATTAAAATCATTGAAAGCCTCAGATTCGAGAAAGTGCCTGCGTATGTACGCCTGCATGCGAATGTGCATTTTCTTATCGATGGGGTTGGACCAAATGCGGTAATCGAAGATTGGGTCGCCGAGTGGGTCGTCCGAGTTGATGTTGACGGAGCCGCGAGAGAATGGTTTAAGTAAGATACACATGCCCCAGCCTTTACCGGCGAAAGGGTGCTCGAGCCAAGCATTCGTTTTAGACTTGAAAGATGCCAGTAAGATCTCTTTCTGCTTCTCGTAACCCGCAATGAGTTCTTTAGGGGTATCATCGGGGAGGTACGCATATGGCTTTTGGGTCGCGATCTCCTCCACCATCTTGTCGAAATGATCGCCAACGAAGGAAGAAGGAGGAAGAAAGGCACCACTGACGGTAACAACAGCCGTGTAAGGGCCTCCATTAGTCTGTTTGAAGATATCGTAAGCTTCTGCTTTATACGTCGTATTGGAAGCGATCGTGGTCGGTTTAGGGAATGAAGAGTCGGTAGTAAAGTTGTACAAGCTGAGCGCGAAAGAGTGATCCTGAAGGTTCCAACCTACACCAGGCAGGTCAATCAATGTATCGATCTTAGCAGCGTCAAGAACCTTCCTAGGACCAATGCCAGAGTATTGAAGCAATAGTGGAGTGCGTGTGGCAGATGCGGAGAGGATAATTTCACGCTTTGCCTTAACGGTGAAATTTTTTGAACTGTATCGGTCCTTTATATCGACACTGACGGCCTGCTTCTTGTCGTCTTGGTCGACGAAGTTCACCTTGATAACACGATGCAACGTCAGCAAGTGATAGTTCTTGCGTGGCTGTACTTCGATATAGTGGCCCAGTCCAGAGAAACTTCGATTGTATGCCCTCGCCGGGTCCATGGATGTTGGAATCCAGAACACACCATATGCGTTTCCATTCGCATGCTCCTTCTGGATCGGAACATCGTCCTTCTCCACCCAAGCGACCCAGTGATTTTTCTGGGTGGCGTATTGGTAATCCGGGTAAGCTCCAACCGCTGTACCGTTACTGCTATATGCATGGGGGTCATGTGTAATTCCCCATTTCTGCATGGCCGGCGTTGGTGGTACAAGAGCGGAACTTTTCTTAAAGTAAGGGAACAGTCCTTCGCAGTCCCATCCAGTGTTACCAGGAAATTGAGCCTAGTTGTTGTAGTCTTCAGCACTACCGCGGTCGAAGAATTGGCCATTGACTGCAGAACTACCGCCCACGACAACTCCGTTGGCTGTCGGAAAAGTACGATTGTTCAGGTTGGTTTGCGGTACTGATGTCAGATTGTACATGAATTTAGGAGCTGGAGAGTTGTACAATGGCATGAATGAATCGTCCTGAGCAAGAGGACCATACTCAACAACGAGAACATTTCATGTCTCACGGATTAGCGACAGGTAGACGAGCAGAAGCTATGCCCACGTTTGCCATCTTCGGAGAGACGATTAGCTACTGTGAGGCCGGCAGTCCCACCGCCGACTACGATGTAGTCGTACTCCTGAGACACATCAGTGGCGTGTCGTTTGATCTCGGCATTTTGCCACGAAGGAAGTGCGTAAGTAGCGGCGAGAATACTAAAGACAGCTACAAGTGCCAGTGCCATGCTGAAGGTTCGGGATGCTGCACACCAGCGATAGGGTAGACTAAGACTGCGTATTGAAGACTCCTCAAATGAATTTCAAGTTGAGATTGGCAGATTGGCAGTTCGTTTAGCGGGGAAATACCTACTTTATGCCTTTTGTGCATCCTATCCTAGTACTTTACGAGAGGTCATGCATCGTACACGCATAGAAAATAAGCACTAGCTGTGTGGAGTACAGTGTCTTACCTGACTATTGAATTCAGTAGGAGAATGGTAGAGTACTAGTTGGTTAAGGTTTTCTGCTTGCCAACGGAGATTCTCGATGAAGATGTAGGGTCAGTATTGCCCATACACCCGTCACCCAACATCAGCTGTGCGTAAATACACAACATTCATGTCGTAAACCTGGCGTAATTATTTAAAATCTCCATCGGCTTTTATGCTGTACTTGCCTCCAGCCGATATCGGGTTCTGGAATGTCGCACTAATGCACATCAGCTTAGCCAATTCATCCGGTCCCACATCCTATCAGAATTTTCATCTGCTCTATCATCTTACAAGACCTTCTCGGCGGTTCATTACCTGGGGAGAATACAGTGGAAGAAACCAGCACTCCATTATATTGGCGGTAATTGTCAGTTTTCCATCGATCAAGCCTCCCTTGATTCGACTCATCGCATCGGTGGTTTAGTGGTAAAATTAGCCGTTGCCATCTGCAAAGATCAATTCGGCTAGCCCCGGGTTCGATTCCCGGCCGATGCAAGACACTTTGTTTTTGCTTACAGAGTGTTCTGGTGGTGGCCGTGATGGTGGACTTGTGATGTGGAAGGCGGAGATGAGATTCTGACATTTTTGCATGGCTTTTGGCGTGACAGGAACAACAGATACGTACATGCGGACGAATAAGGAGGTCTTAGTCATACTAACACGCTTTCATTTTATTATTGCAGGTAATATTGTAGTTGGTGGTGTGCTGGATTTGTCTCCAGGGGCGCGGAAGTTTGCTTACGCCCCACGACCTTTTCTCCTGAAAGCTCGGTCAGAGCGATTTCGAACTCCGCAGTATTTCTGAATGCGGCGTATGTGATGATAGGCTAAGTTGCAATTGCCAATGTCTCTACCTGAAGTTGTGCCTTTACGATGATTTTTCAACTCGGGAAATATTCCTTCGGTACATTGAGACAACTTCCAACTCACAACGCGATATGAAGTCAGCCGGCCACAGGCATACTAGCTGAAAACATCTGAGTGAGCGAAGCGGCAAGGAACATATACATTCTGGAATGGATTTATCACGACCTGATATTATATACACGGTCTTGCTATTATGAAACTGTGTTCATCTCCAAGCTTTTGATGCCGTTTTGGTAACCTAGTGTCTATTGTCAATGTGCTCAAAGAACTTGAGCGTGACGGATCATAAGATTCACAGTTTACATAAAGACCTGGGTAATGATGAATCCCTGTAGTTATATGAGCGTCCTGGAAAGAACCCAGTCTTGATTGCGTACCGAAAACCACGGTTAAGGGTTTTGTATTTATCTGGTGTGAGGCGTAATCTGGCACTGCAAACTGGGAATCGGCGATATACCGCACGCGGATGCCATGTTACAGCTGATGGTAGCTAGCTTACCTTTGTATGAGTAAAATTGCGTAGCTCTTGGATGTAAAGAACGGAGTGAATGTACGCATATTGAAGGTCAAGATCCGCCATACCTCAGCTCTTGGATGTTCAGGCCTGTAGGTAGATTCAAGTATGACGTAGCGGATTTAGGAAATTGGAGGGGTGCAGCACCCATATACTTGCGATGGTCCATCCAAAAAAGATAATATTAAATCTCTGAACTAAAAAGACAGAAACGATTCAAAGTTGAGTCGCAATCGCAACATTTGGGGGAAGTGTCGGGAGTGCCAAGATGGACTAGCCGTATCAGGGCTAGCGTCAACGCTCGCTTGCGAGAGGTCGAAATTGGTCGAAATCCCACAACCGCACCTCGACGACGACGACTACCCAACGCAGCACCACTCAATAAACCCCGCCCTTCTACCTACATATCATTCAAAATGGAGAACGAACGCGGAGAGCTCGTTGACCGTGAGTGCACCTTGTCCTTGCGCATCCGGAGATGTTGCAATTTCGCACCCCACCAGAGTCGCGATACAATGTTTGGAGGCCTGGTTGCTAACATCTGACATAGTTTACGTCCCCCGCAAATGCGTGAGTGCTCGCCACAGGCCCGAATGATACTCGAACCGCGATACTAATACCTCCCAAGTCGGCCACCGGACGCATCATCAAGTCCAAGGACCATGCTTCCGTCCAGATCAGTGTTGGCAAGGTTGACGAGAACGGCCGCTACACCGGTGACAACCAGGTCTACGCCCTCAGCGGCTTCGTCCGCGCCATGGGCGAGAGCGACGACAGCTTGAACAGGCTGGCACAGAAGGACGGCTTCCTCAAGAGCGTCTGGAGCGGATCCCGATAAATGCTTGGGGATACGGAGTTGAGGTACGGCACACATCCGACATGTTCCCATGGCTGGGCGCATCGCTGACGAAATCAGGGTTTCGGTATTTGAGCTGCCTTTCGGAGGCACGGACATGCATTTCATGGCGACCTAGGCCTGTACTTCCCTTCTTACGAAGATCACCACGGTGTCACGAGGAACGGAAGCCGGTTGAGCTTACTCTACGAACAATTCTACGAAAGTCCAACAATTTGATTCCCGTGGTTTCACATGATATGGTGATGTACAGGCTATACGGACGGTGCTCGAGCCAGACTCAGGTCTAAGGCATTCGGGGGGATTGTGTTGCTACGGCATTCGATAGGATATGAGCATGGACGCCGATCTTGGTCTATTCAGCTGCTTGCAGTAGCTATACTGGAAGATTTTGGTTTTGCTGTTCCCGCCACCCCTACACTGTTGTCTTCTCGTCACAACCACCACGGCCATGCAAGTCTGATTCAGCACCAAGCACACGTTTCCGAGCATAACATATACGGACGGACACTTAAAGCCAGGGCTCACTTTCATGCACTCACAGTACATGGCTTCACCTCAACAACGTTCACTGACCACTAACCAGCGCAACAGCCACGGAGACAGCTATCGCAAACCCTACAGCGTGCCCCGAATTCCAATAGATCTCGCCCAATCTATCGACGTCCGCAGGCTGCATGGGGCGATTCTAGACCGGCGCTGATTGCTTACCAGCTCGAATCCCGATCACTCTGCAGATCCGTTCGATTTGCAACCGATACCTTGGAATCAACAGCGCATCCGCGAACGTGGAGCCGTTACAACCTTAGACAACCGCCTGCACACCACCACCAAAGCGCCTCAATAGACCCACCCACACCTCGCTAATGCATCGCACCCCGCGCCTATCAATACCCTGGAAACACATCATGTTGTGCAACATGCGACGAAAATGCCTACCAAGGTCAGTGTACAGCGCAGGGCAGACTGGTAATTGTCACGAACAAAGCACGATGATAAGCATGACTCGTGACGTGTCCGCAGGTTCCACGATGCTAACTTGACCACGTCTCTGGACCATCTAGATTCGGAGAACGGGAGTTGACCAACATCGCCGTTAGTCGCTGTGTCACCGAATACGAGCATCCAAAGGGTGGATGTACAACCTTTTACCGCCCTCACCGTTCATATCACTACTTTAGGCTGGAGCGACCACATCATCTTGCAGACGTCCTTGTGCTAGAAAGATCTCATCGGTAGCGGTAGCGGTGACTCATCCCCTACCACGCAGGAGTATGACATTGTGCTGTCAATAAGCCGGTGCTCAACAACACTCTGGGAAAACTGGGATCGCGGGGTATGCGTGGCAGGGCGTCGACGGTCCGCAAAGGCTATGTGCTTGTTGCACACCGATCAGGAGGGACGCGCAGGCGGATGGGGATACCGACGCCGCTGCCGCAATTCGCAGCCTGCAAAGTACATGTTTAGATGACTGCGGGCATGGTTGTACATACGTGTAAGCAAGTTGCTATTCCGGCGCGCGGTTGGTGAATCGTGCTGGAGATGGACGTCACGTTCTCGGCTGTACTACTGCAAGGCTGCAGGGCTGCAGGACTGCAGGACTGCAAAGTTAACGAAGTGTCGTGTGAACAACATCACATGGCCTTTTGCATGAGAACTTAGTTGTAGGAGTAGCACAAGATAGGAGAGTATGGTCGTGTATAAACTGTATTTCCCCAATCACGCATGCCGATCAAGTACCACCGTCCGTCCATCCACCTCGATGCATCAACAACTTGATTACCCCCACACACAATCAGCCATTTACCCCAGCACGGCGACCGGTGCGACCTACAACGTGGCCAGCAGTCTCCGCATCCGGGGAAGCGGCGAGGCTTGGCATGCAGGCATACAAAAGCGGTGTGATAGATGCACGATTGCGGGCAGCTCCGCAAGCTAACGCGGTCAAGGCCTCGCACGCGAGAAAGTGTGTCGACATCAATTCTGCGGGATTAACATGGACTATTTCGGTAACTTGGCAGAAGCTGACGGTTCGACGACTCGTACTCTCTTGCCGACGCTGTCTTCACGGAGTCTCTTGGTGTTGTTGTGCATGGAGCTGGGCGTCTGAGAAGAAGCCTGTGTAGAAGCGTCGTCGTCGAGAGCAGCGCGACGTACCTCTGATACAGCTTTACTTTCTTTGACTTTCCAGTCGTCGCCTTTGCGGACGGGTTTGGCGCGCTCCTTTGCTGCTTTCATGCGTAGCGTTTCTTCAATCTTCTCGTCACGGCGTTTGCCTCGCACGCAATCGCACAGACAGCCTTCAGTCGCACATGCACCGTCCGATAGCAGAGGGTCAGCAAACCATGTCGAGAGACAATTTGTGTGTCCGCCATGCCCGCATAGCGAGCACCATGTCCACAGCGTTGCTTTATGCGGCGACCAATTCTCCGGCTCGCTTGGAGAAGGGTGGTCAGCAGCATGGAGGATGTCCAGATCCACCGCCTGATTGGACATGAGCGAGGATCGTTTCCTTCGATGATCACGATCTTTGAAGCTAGAGCGAATCTTGTGTTTGGTCTTTTTCTGTGCGGTGATGGGTTCAAAAGCCGGATACTTGGCCCAGCAAATAGGACACGGTGCTTGAGCACGCTTGCATGACTCGCAACGCATCTTGTCCTTGGGATTGTTGATGGGCGATTTACAGCTGAGGCAGAGTAGCCCAATTTGAGTGTCTTTCAGCGCTTGTTCATATACGGCAGGATAGGCGGGATACGACAGGCGTCGAAGTGATGCTGCGGAATTGAACAGCGACAGACCGTGCAATTGTGCATGGTATGTGTGGAGGATCGACTCTGCTTGGTAAGGATTGATACCTGTTGCGATCAATTGGCTCAGTTGGGTTGATAAAACTGCCTTTGCTTGCGTGGGAGTCAGACCCAGTGAGATGAAAGTGTCAGAGAACGCCGCAAGAACGTCTCCAACATCGATGTCGGTGGTCGATGTCGGCCCGTGCGTCTGCGGTAGCAATGGCGCTAGCAGCAGTAGCAGTATTGATGAGAATTGCGCATCGGACTGTGCGACAGTATGGAATGCGAGAAGTTTGTTAAGGAGGCCAACGATGGTGTAAGCCGATCCTGCCTCGGCATCAACATGCATAGCCTGATAGTCTGACAGCAACAACGCATCCTCGCCTGATGGATCAAGTACTGGAGGTGCGCTCTGGGCTGCATGAGATAGCGGTAAGGGAAGCCTTGAAGTATGCAGCGATCTCACGTCCTCAGGTCCCTCCGGCACAATCGTACCGCTTGCATCCATTTCGGGATTGTACTCAAAGGAAGAAGTACTATCGCCTCGGCTGCTTGCATACGCCTCCGACTCGGAGCTATCGTGACGGAGCAGCTGATTGTTGCGCCGCAAATGTTCCATATTCTGCACAGCTCTTTCACCGCTACTGAATTCGACCAAGTGCTCCGGAACATCACCGACCGAGTGTTGGACGCCTTGGTACGGGGGTATTTTGCCGAGAGGCACAGTAGTGGGGGAGATCTCAACACTCTTACCCAGAACATCGGTGAAGCCGTTGCTGGATGAAGTCCTGGCATTACCAAAGCTGGCCTTTTCAGCGCCTATCCGCCACTTCTGTCCAGCGGACTCTATGCTACGAGGATGAGAGTTGCCGCTGGCGAATGAGCTTGGCATTGAATTGCCTTTTTGGGAATCTGTAGACGCGGAGAACATGGTGAAACTTTCCCCAGAATCGTGGCGCCCCAATGGCGGCGGAACATTTATGTCAATCCCTGGCTTGTTGCTTGGCCCAAGGCTTAGTGGTATGCGGGGTGATGCTCGATAGCTGCCGACAAGGGCACGGCGCTCGTCGAGACCATCGGCAGATTGGTACCATTGAGGACCATTGAAGGCCGTCTTTGGGACGGCAAGTCTATCGCTGGCTCCGCTGATCTCAGTGTGCGCACCTGTCAAAGAAGGTGGAAGTGCAATGATATCTTCTTGGTCCAGATCAGGTATTTCAGATGCTCCTGATTCACCCTTTGCCGAAGCGGAAACGGCCATTGGCCGAGCGAGAGGTGTCGCAAGATTAGATGTGCTCTCAATTGAGGGTGCTGACTGGCTGTTAGTCGTCTTTTCTAGTGTGCCGAGGATGGCACGCAGTGCAGGATTTGTCGGAATCGCCGCGTTCTTGTTACGGGCTTCGAGTCGCTCCGATGCGGTGCGTATGCCTGGCACAAGTGGGCTTGCCGTGAAAGCCTTTCGTTGCAAGCGTCTGCTCTGTCTGTGTAGCTCTGCACGGTTCCGCGTAACAGTAGCTATGGACTTTCCGACAATATTCCATGTCTGAGCAAGACGATACATGGACGCTCGCTGCGCATACTCGGCATTTTGTCCGAATACGTGTTCTAAGTCTTCAAATGCCTGCAAATCTGGAGGATCCGATAAAGGAATACTTTTGTACTTTTGGGCCAGGTACGCAAAGACCTGAACGTTGGCAGTACCGGGCAGAATACCACGAAAAGCAACCTGGTTAGGCTTGATCGCTTCACTCGTTGTAGTCATGGAATCGGTCAGGAACATGACTTTGGGAGCCGAATCAGATGGCGGCGTGCTGCCAAATGATCTGGCCGACCTGCTGCTGGCAGTGCGACCATGATGACGCTTCACCGACGAGGCGAGGAAGCTATCGTTCAAGCTATCATCTGCTGAGCTCCTCATGCTGCCTTTCTCTGGGCTGCCGCGCAGAACACGTGGATCGCCCAGATACGCATCGTCGGTATACGCTAGACTTGCAGAGCGCCGCGGTCGTGGTCGCTTCTGCGCCACGCCACTCAATTCGCCACTTGGCGATACTGCAAGTGCCTGCAGGCTACGTCGATCAACGGTCTTTGGTGCGTGGTGGACATCATTTTGCTGGAAGACACCTTCCTTGCCCACAGTCCACAAGGTGTCACGCGAGTGCCAGAGCATATCGGAGGGTGCGCTGGCGAATTTGTTGATCTCACGGAATGGTAAGTGGGGTCTGCGGAAATCCCACACGTGTATGGGGGAATGCTCGCGATCGTAGTACGTGGCCAACTGGGTGCTTTGATAGGCACCCCGGTCCTGGTGGTCGTCGGACCAGTATGGAGGTCTCCATCGGGCTTTATGAACAGGATAAGGCGTGGTCAGAACCCAAGTAGGCTTTTGGCGGCGCCCATCCTGGGAAAAGTCCCACACTTTGACGGTTCGATCTACACCAGAGCTGAGCATGTGCTTACCATCGGGATGCCAGTCGATAGACGTGCAGATGCGCTGGTCGTGGGCTGTGATTTTCTGCTTGGGACCCTTGTTGTACCGAAAGTCCCAACGCTGTATGTTACCGTTGTCAGTGCCAAAGGCAAATTCTACAGCATCAGTAGGAGACCACTGCACATCGCGGATGCCGCCATTCATGCCCGAGTAATGGTCTCGGCTGCGACAGGTGGAGACATCTCTGCGCATGTCTCGCAGGTCCCACAGACGGACAGTCGCATCTTGACTGGCAGAGAGGAGCAAGTAGCCCTGGTGCGGATTGAATGCAAGCTTGTGCACCTGGCGGTTGTGTTCGTGCAACCGGGTGAGCTCAACGCTCGCGCGGTTCAAGTCGTAGAGAATGACCTTGCCGTTTGCTGCAGCAGTCGCAATATGCGAGCTGAACTGGCCGTGCGACCACTTCACGTCATGGATGCCCAAGCCCTCGCGCTGTCTGGCATGGGAATCTGCATAGTTGAGCACAGCAGCACGCAGATTGGTCTCGTCGACAATCTTGGCATCCTGCACACGGACGGTCTTGAGAATCTCCTTGCCAGCGAGGACTGCATGCGTGCGCTCGCGGTTGATGTCGAGGGCAGAGATGTCGAGGCCGGTCTTATGGCTGGCATCCTGCGAATATCCGGTGCGGATGCTGGGGTAGATTGTTTAGTGAACGAAAATAGCACGGGACGGAAACGGAAGGCGCGCGGTGCAGGTACGATAAATGCCGCGGGCAGGACAGCGGACAGCGGACAGCGGATGGTGGAGGTGATGAGCAGAGGCGGGCACATGGCATGATGCTCGCTACTCACTGCTCGCTGCATGGCTACATACATTGGACAGACGTGTTGGTGCAGACGGGACGAGAAGGAACACCTACATACCCGGGAAGCTTCGGGACTAGCGGGTTCGGAGGCCCACCATCGGGACGATTGGTCTGCACGCTTGGAGGTCGCGAAGCATAGGCAGTCGTCAGCGGTTGCGCAACGAAACGCTCAAAGTACGAGCGCTGCTTCTGCTTGGGTGGCGGCGGCGGCGGCGGCGCGGGGGGGATTTTTGGCGAGGGAGCCGCGGACGCCCGCCGGTCAGTCATCTGAGAGGCTAGGACGGGGGCATCATGGGAGAGGCGAGTCGTGGTGGTGTTGCGGTGAGACGGGGGCAGAGTTTGGGACGGGGACTGGGACTGGGAACTGAGCGCGCAGGGCGAGGACGGCGGAAGCGGGCCCGATGCGGCGGCGCTTTAGAGACGTATTGTACTGCGCGACGAGCGGCGCTGTGTGGAGTGGAGAGTCGCTGAGGGTGCAGCGCCGTGCAGCATGGGGGACGCGCAGGTGGTGTGCCCTGAAGCCAATGCAGGCCGCTGCGTCTTGCAGGCGGCCACTGCCAGGGTCGCGCCTGCCTCGCTCCCCTGGCTCCTTCCGACTTGTCTAGATTGATGATCGCGCCGCCACCAGCTGGAGGGCCCACTTACTTGTACATGCGCTACAAGAGACTCGATACACTAACGACTAACCATGTCACCCGTCGACCGTCAGTGCAGGCCTGTGTCTGTGTGTCTCTTGTAGCACCCTCCTTCATTCCTCTCCCTCTCTCCAACACCCCGCATCCCGCCGAGCTCTGTCTGACCAAGACGCTCATCATGGCCGGACAGCTGCACATGGCCGGGCTGGACCTCTCCGCCGACGACGATGCTCGCTGGGCCTATGCCGCCGCACTGCGCAAAACCGTCACGGTGCTGCAGTACGCCTATCCCATCTTTATGCTCGTCTTCTTCCTGGCCGCCTTCACCACCCGCAGCATTGCCGCCTCTAATTCTAATGCTAATATCGCCAAACCCACCACCACCGGCCCTGGAGGCAAGCCGCTGCCCGCAACCGACCCGACTCGCAACTTTGTGAAGAGACCCGTCCACGACGACGTCACGCACACGCAGAAGCGCGTCTTCGAATGGGTCTCCTTTGCCACGGCCCTGACCTTCATCGGCAACTCAGTCCTGGTCATTGCCCACTCGCTGGTCATGAAGAAGGAGCACTGGTGGGCCGGCAAGTCGGTCGTGGTATGCACTGCACAGAAACATCTCAACCACCGCAAGACTAACACTGCACCAGATCTACCTTGTGGGCTCCTTCTTCGTCTACTGCCTGTTCCTCATCTCACTGGTCGACTCGAAGCCCTCGCCAACGGGGGCTCATCTGGCGACCTGGGCCGCCGCAACTGTCCTCGAAGTCATCCTCGTCGCCCTGTCCTTTGCAATCTACACGCATGCACACAAGGAGCCCACGGCCGGCCGCCCCAGCACGAGGCTGCGCTTCCACATGACCGATTGGGAGGCTGCCGAGGTTGCCATGGACCTGCTCCGTATCGTGCTGCTGCTCTCTCTCATTGGATTCTACATCGTCTTTGCGGTGATGCCACAGCGAAAGCGCTCTGAAGAGGCGGGAAGCTCCACGGAGACTACGTCCTTATTGGGCAATGGCGCGGATCGAAATGGCCACGCGGAGAACGGTCACGCGAACGGCTCCTATGGCTCGACTCAGCCCGTCGGTGGCAAACACCAGCACACCGAGGGCGCACCTCCAGCCTGGAGCAGACCCACGGGCGCACCTGCACGCAGCTGGTGGGAGTACATCAAAGGCTACCATGTCTTTTTTCCCTACCTGTGGCCGTCCAAGGACCGTAAGCTGCAGATTGTCGTTGTACTCTGCTTTCTGCTTGTCCTAGCGCAGCGCGTAGTCAATTTGCTCGTCCCAGACCAGATGGGACACATTGTGGACCGTCTCGCGCACAAGGAAGAAGGCAGCCCATGGACCGCCATCATCATCTACATTTCGTTCCGCTTTTTGCAGGGCAGCAACGGTGTACTTGGCGCAATGCGGTCTGCACTGTGGATTCCCGTGTCTCAGTACTCGTATCGCGAATTATCCGTTGCGGCATTTGAGCACGTGCACAGCCTCAGCCTCGATTTCCACCTTGGCAAAAAAACGGGCGAGGTCTTGTCTGCACTCGGAAAAGGCAGCTCCATCAACACCTTCCTGGAGCAGGTGACCTTCCAAGTCGTGCCCATGCTGATCGACCTGGCTGTCGCCATTGGCTACTTCCTGTACAAGTTTGACGCTTACTATGCGCTTGTGATCGCCATTGTCACGTTTTGGTACATTTATCTGACTATTCGTATGGCGCAGTGGCGTGCTGAGATTCGTCGCGAAATGGTCAATGCCGACAGGGAAGAAGATGCGGTCAAGTAAGCAACTCAATCCTCACACATGCATGATTGGACTAACACGTGCAGAAACGACTCCATGGTCTCCTACGAAACAGTGAAGTATTTCAACGCCGAAGCTTACGAATTTAACCGCTACCGTGAAGCTGTGCAGAAGTACCAAAACGCCGAGTACAAGGTCATGTTCTCGCTCAACATCATGAACATTACTCAAAACATGGTTTTCATGACCGGTTTACTTGTGACCTGCTTCATAGCAGCGTGGCAAGTTGCAAATGGCGAACAGGAAGTCGGCAAATTTGTTGTCCTCATTACCTACATGGGCCAACTTCAGAGTCCGCTCAATTTCTTCGGGACTTTCTACAGGATGATTCAGTCGGCTATGATCAACTCTGAGCGTATGCTCGAGCTCTTCAAAGAGCAACCTACCGTGGTTGACAAGGAGGATGCGGCGGAGCTACCATCGTGCGAGGGCCAACTCCGATTCCAGGACGTCCACTTTTCCTACGACCAGCGTAAGCCCGCATTGACGGGTCTCGACTTCTACTGCACGCCAGGCACCACAACTGCCTTCGTCGGCGAGTCCGGTGGTGGCAAGTCGACTATTTTCCGCCTCCTCTACAGGTTCTACAACACCCTTTCCGGCAGTATCCAGGTTGATGGCCACGATGTCGAAGACCTCACGATTGACTCTGTTCGCCGCCACATTGGTGTAGTTCCTCAGGACACGGTCCTTTTCAACGAGACTTTGATGTATAACCTCAAATATGCCAATCCGGAGGCGACCGACGAACAGGTCTACGAAGCATGTAGAGCCGCCAGCATTCATGACAAGATCATGACGTTCCCAGACAAGTACGAGACTAAGGTCGGTGAGCGTGGCCTGCGCCTCTCCGGAGGTGAGAAGCAGCGTGTGGCTATTGCTCGCACCATCCTGAAGAATCCTCGCATCATTATGCTTGACGAAGCTACAGCGGCCCTCGACACCGAAACAGAACAGCACATCCAGGAAGCGTTTACCTCATTAGCGCAAGGACGCACCATGCTTATCATTGCTCATCGGCTCAGTACCATTACTCACGCTGATCAGATTCTCGTCTTGCACAAAGGACGAGTTCAAGAACGCGGCACTCACGAAGAGCTCCTGGAGAGGAATGGCCACTATGCAGCAATGTGGAAGAAGCAGATTCGTGCTCAGCGAGCAGCCGAACAGGCCAAGGTGCTGAAGGACAAAGCAGACCGCCTGCGCCGCGAGTCCAAGGATGGTAACATTCGCCTCGATGACGGAAGCAGCAGCCACTCCAACTCGTCATCCGACGACGAAAGGAACAAGAAGACCAAATCCGCACAGACCTCGAGCTCTTACCGCGAAGAAGGCTCTGGCAAACCTCATGGACACCCATAGATGGTCTTCGCTTTTGCCATCGACTTAGGGCCGCTCCGAGCGCAATGATATGTACTTAGTGTTGCATGGCGTATCGAGCACCACGCATAAATCAGTACTCAGTACAGTGTGTCTGATATGATACCTGTGAACTGATGTCTCGAAGTTAGCACGACGGACGTTGGCACACATTTTATAGGCACTCTGCCTGCCCATGACGTAACGAACCGTATATCTCACAATGTATCCCCCAGATCATGTGCGCACGCGCACGCAACAGCCCAATACGGCTGTCTCATCCAAAAATCGGCTGCCAGTTACATTTTTCAAAACTGGCGCCATGAACTTTATGGCGTAAGTGGTGGTATCTGAATCTTGTTGTATATGGCACCATTTCTGCACGTTTATGATTCCACGGCGTCACCAACACACGGCTGTATACACACCGTCGGCGAGTTTTAGTTGTTGCGCCGAATGAGTGCCATGGGCGGAGTTTTGGTCTTTCATGTCGCTACGCGAGAAGCATTAAAAAAACGAAATATGGTAATGGACACAAAGATCAAGGAGGATTCAGATAGGTCGTTTTTCTATACGCGATTGTTGTGTCGCGGTGCATGAACTTGTACGTAGCGTGGGCGGATGTTGTTTTATTCTGCTAGAAAGAAAGAAAGGAAAACCATCTGGGTTGCTTCGTAGCGAATAGAATGGATACTTCACTGACCATGACCGCATTTCGCGTGACTTTCCAGCGAAAAGAACTACGTGCCTCTGTCTCACATACTAGATGCAATACTATCACGACAAAGATGAACTCGAAAAACCACAGGGATTCAGTAAATCATCGAACCTACCATTTCTGTGTACCATGAAATTCGCCTTTGCCACCCAATATTCCTCGCGGCCCACCCCGCCACTCAGATCCCCCGCGCCAGCCTCGCGCTCGCCACGAGCCTCGGAATGCACGAATGCGGCACCACATCGTTCTCGATCCCAACGCAGCGGAATCCGCTTGTCGCGCCCCAGCCGAGCGGTAGCGCTACTCGTATTCCAATGTCATTCACAAAGGATCGTAACAGGAACAGTAGACTGCAAACATCAATGGGCAGACAGTTGGCCAGACCCATTCGCGCCGATTACGCGTTGGGGCTCGCGGGGGCCGGCAAGTGCCGTGGTGACGCTTGTAGTGGGCGGAGATATCTTCGATGATAGATGGACGTACGGACGGCTTGTGCACTTTTGCGCATTGAATCGAAGTGGATTGAAGTGGAGCAAGGATTGGCCAGAAGATTGAGATTGAAGGCGACATATCCAGGAAGAGATAGATTGAAGTGGTGACGTGGGAGTCTCGGTGTTGTGCGGACGCGGAAGAGCCGGGCGTGACCTGGTAGAGTGTACACGACGGTCGTTTCGGACGAGAGACACGGCGCTGACGGGCGGGAAGGAGGGATCAGAGGTTTCAGATATTATTGAAGAAGTGCGATTGTCCCGGGGATCTGATATTTTTTTCTAAATCGGAGCGCAAGGCGTCGGATCCCGGTACATATTCGACTGAGAACGGGAAGAGCCCGTCATCGGGCCCGGAGTGGTTTGTGATGTTTGCTGGAGGATTGTTTCGGAGAAAGAAGAAGATGGAAGCTGTTTCTTCGCCTGGGACTGATGCGGAGATGGATATGGGAGGGGCGGACATTGATGTTGTGAGTGTGAATTCTTTTTCTCTCATTCTCCTCTGATATCAACTTTGCTTCTCCTTCACCGTCTCCTCCATCTCTCAATCCGTCATACATGCATACAGACGTCCAAACCTCTCTCATTCTCCCTCCTATCCTGACCCACCCCAGGACGCAACCTACACCTCCTACCAAGAATCCGCCGACGCCCAAACCGACCGCGCATCCTACGCCTCCTCCAGCATCTGCTCCCTCGCCTCCTCCGCCACACGCTACCGCTATGAAAATGGACGCCGCTACCACGCCTGGCGCGACGGCACCTACTACGCGCCCAACGACGAAGGCGCGCAATCCTACGAGCTGATCGTGCACCACCTCTGGCTCCTCACGTTGCACGACAAGCTCTTCCTCGCGCCCATCACTTCGCCCAAACGCATCCTCGACGTGGGCACCGGCACGGGGCTGTGGGCCGTAGACATCGCCGACCACTTCCCCGCCGCCGAGATTACCGCGACCGACCTCAGCCCGATCCTGTACACCGCCGCGCCGCCGAACCTCGTGTTTGAAATCGACGATGCCTGCAGCGAGTGGACGTATCCGCCCGACCACTTCGACTTCATCCACATCCGCGGGCTAACTGGGTGCGTCAAGGACTGGCCGCACATGTACGCGCAGGTCTACGCCCACCTCGCGCCCGGCGCGTGGTTCGAGCAGCTGGAATTTGAAATCCGCACGAATGCCGACCCGGCGAGTGGGCGCCATGCCGACCAGATTGTCGCGGCGTTTAGCGATAGTGTGATTGATGTGGGCGAGAGGCTGACCGGCATGACGTTCAAGATTGTCGAGCAGATGGCGGCGCTGTTGCCGCAGGCCGGATTTGTGGATGTCCATGAAGAGAGGTTTATTTGGCCGATTGGGGCGTGGCCGAAGGATCCGCATTTGAAGGATTTGGGGAGGTGGGGAGAGAGGAATTGGAGTGAGGGGATTGAGGGGTGGGTCATGGCGCTGTATACGCGATTACTTGGGTGGACGTACGCAGAAGTGCAAGCTTTTGTGAAGGATTTTAGGAGCGTGATCAAGAACCGTGGGAATCATTTCTATCACGAGGTCAGGTGTGTTTATGCGCGGAAACCATTCCCGGGCGAGGTTGTGGAGAAGAGTGGGGATGATGGAGCGAGCGCTGAAGCATAAAGATTGACATAAGAGTGCTTTATGTCGGAATGGCAATTGGGTCTCGGCATTGGGAGGAAATTTTGTTTAGCTGATAGGAACGATACCCTGACAATATGCATAATTTGTTTGTATGATGTTTCATTATATCATGCTATTGATGGCATTTCTCTACGGCATGCTTCGTATTTGCCGAATTGGACTTCTTCTGCAGAGCGTCTGCTGTAGCGCTCTCCACGGCACCCCGTCGTGCCTGCACCATCATGATGGGAGGATATCGTTCGTGCCAAGTGATCTGCTCCAAGCTTCTTGGTCCGTATCTCCTGGTACGCAAGTAGGCCTCGGTGAGACATGCTTTGTAGCCTACTCTTTCATGTGCAAGACGATGGTCAAGCTGCTCTGGGGTGAAATCTACTCATCCATCTCGACATCGTCGTTGCTGGCTTCGGCATTTCCGTTTTGCCGCGAGGCTGGCTTTGGCACCGAGGCCTCCTTGTCGATCATTTGTCGCGAGACGGACACGATGTTGTCCTCGATGAGCTGTTGGCCGACGTCTTCGATGTCTATGAGGGTGAATTAGCATGACTATGATATCTCGGGTAGGAGGGAGTACGCACGCTTCTTGGGGTCGACCTTTCCAACGTATCGCGTCTTGAGCTGGTCCTTGGTGAGCTCCGTCTCCTCCTTGACGCGCTTCTCGTAACCCTCGGCCAACGAGACCAGCTTCTGCAGCCTGTCGTTGTTCCGCTCGCCCTCGCCCTTGAAGTCCTCCATCAGCAGTGCCTCGGTCCAGACGTGCTTGTGCAGGTTCATCAGCATGTTCTCCTCCAGCGCAGTCTTCTTGTAATCGATGCCTATTGAGTAGTAGTGGCGGTTCAGGCCGTGGATGAGGGCTTGGATCGAGGGCTTGTTGAGGTGGCCGACGTTGGATGTGGTCTGGCGGGGCTCGTGGCCCATCATGAGGGTTTGCGGATTTATTAGGCGGAAGGCATCGATGACGACTTTGCCCTTGACGGACTGGATGGGATCGACTACGACGGCGACGGCGCGGGGCGTGAGCTGCTCAAAGGACTGTTGCGTGTTGATGTCGACGGACGACAGCCAGCAGCCGAAGCCAGGATGTGAGTGGTACCAGCCGACGACCGTCTCTTGCCTGTGTCTGTCAGCTGCCGCTCTCACTCTCAAGAGTACTCGTGGTGAGAAGCAACGCACCTTCCTGTCTGCCTCAGCATGTCCATCATCTTGGTCTGGAAGACGGGGTCGACAGCCTCGACGGAAACACCGGTACCGGACTGCGGCATGGCGAATACATCCACGACGCGTACTGTGTAGTCATCCACAAACTCGCCCAGCATGAGGCCCATGACCTCCATGGGCACACCCGCCCGCCCGTGCCGCAGCATCTTGAGCAGCGCCAGAGACGAGATGTAGACGGTTTCCGAGTTGTCGATCAGGTTGGTGTCTTGTGCGGGACCTCCGCCCATGCCTCCCATGCCCTGCGCGGCGGCCAACATTCTGCTTAGCCGGTCCATGATGGTGTGGGGGGTATGGGTGAGTCTATGAAGAAGTAGGTTCCGAGGGAGACGGGGTATCCAGAGAGGGAGCGTGGTGTTGATGTGGGTTGTACGGCGAGGCGGCGGCGATGGGTGAAGCTCCGAGCTGTCGCGATATGTAATCGGCCCCACGTTTCTCCGAAAAGCGCGCTAAGGCGAGCAAGGATGCTGGCCGCCCGCGGTCGAAGCTCAAGCTCGGAGCGCCTTTGTTCCCACCATCTCTCCCGCATTGGGTGTCTTTGACGCTTTATATTGCCGACCACGCCTCGAGTCCCTGCATTGTAGTTCCCGCCGCTCCAGAAACACCAGCTAACACTCACATTCACTATCTAAAAATCCAAGCTACCAAACTGCCAAACTCCAGCAACCACAGTCGCTTCAAAGCAGTGCCAAAATGGCAGACGACATGTCGGCGGCCCCGGCCTCTGCCAGCCTGAGCAATAGTGTGGGCGCACAACCCAAGAAAGTCGCATACTTCTACGACTCGGATGTGGGCAACTATGCCTACGTTGCAGGCCATCCCATGAAGCCTCATCGCATACGCATGGCGCATAGTCTTATTATGAACTATGGCCTTTACAGCAAGATGGAGATCTACGTACGCCCATACCTATAGCACGCGCATATGTTTAATTCCTAACAAGAACAGCGCGCAAAACCCGCCTCCAAGTACGAAATGACGCAGTTCCACACAGACGAGTACATAGAGTTTCTGCACAAGGTCACTCCAGACAACATGGACAACTTCACCAAGGAGCAGAGCAAATACAACGTCGGAGACGATTGTCCCGTCTTTGACGGCCTCTTCGAGTTCTGCGGCATCAGCGCCGGAGGTACCATGGAGGGCGCGGCGCGTCTGAACCGCGGCAAATGCGACGTCGCAGTCAACTGGGCGGGCGGACTGCATCACGCAAAAAAGAGCGAAGCTAGTGGTTTCTGCTATGTCAACGGTCAGTATGCGCCAGCTTTTTGCGCCGACTTTAGCTGATTTCTCAGACATTGTCCTTGGCATCATCGAGCTTCTGCGGTACAAGCAGCGCGTCCTGTACATCGATATCGACGTGCACCATGGAGATGGTGTGGAGGAGGCTTTCTACACGACCGATCGTGTCATGACTGTATCCTTCCACAAGTACGGCGAGTACTTCCCCGGTACCGGTGAACTGCGCGACATTGGTGTTGGCACTGGCAAGAACTATTCTGTCAACTTCCCTCTGCGCGACGGCATAACAGACGAGACCTACCGCAACATCTTCGAGCCAGTCATCGAGGCGGTCATGACCCACTACGGCCCAGAAGCCATTGTGCTCCAGTGCGGAGGCGACAGTCTCTCGGGCGACCGACTTGGATGCTTCAACTTGAGCATGGACGGCCATGCCAACTGCGTTCGCTACGTCAAGAGCTTCGGCGTGCCTGTCATCATCTTGGGTGGTGGTGGTTACACCATGCGCAACGTTGCCCGCACCTGGGCATACGAGACGGGTGAGCTTGTAGGGGAGAAGATGTCCAAGCAGCTTCCCTTCAATGACTACTACGAGGCAAGTTCTTGATATTCCCACCCTTTCGATATGGCACTAACATCATGCAGTACTTTGCGCCTGACTACGAGCTGGATGTTCGGCCATCAAACATGGAGAACGCCAACTCGCACGACTATCTCCACAAGATCAAGTCTACTGTGATTGAGAACATTCGAAGAACAGGCAGGCCCTCGGTAGAAGCCTTCACCAACATTCCTAATGCATTGCCTCGGATGGCAGACTCAGATGGTGAAGACGAGGACGACGACCTCGACGCTGACATGAACCCGGATGTGAGAATGACTCAGCGTCAGCGAGACGAACACATCGAGCGCGATGGCGAGCTGTACGACGAAAGCGACGACGAAGAGTACAAGAACAGTCTCGGTGTACGCGCTCAGCCAGGCGTTAAGAAGCGGAGAAACATCAGCGACTTCCCCAATCCAAATGCTGCACCCGCTCAGGACATCGACGCGCTCAATGGCATGGAGGAGATCAATGGGGATAGCGCTGTATCGACAAGACAGCCTTCGGCCGCTCCAGCGTCTCGTACACAGACACCTGCCGTGGCAGAGCAAGGGGCTGACGATGATGGTGATGTTGATATGGACGAGGCAGAGGTACCCGCCGCTACTGCAACCTCAACTCGCTCTCAATCACCTGCCGGTGTGGTCACACCCCCTGACTCACCACCAGCCGCGACCGCTGCACCAGCATTAGCTCCAACATCAGCACCCACGGCAGACGTCTCAATGGAGGGCGTTGACGAGGACACCAAGGAAGCCATCGCCGACGCGAAAGAGGAGGGTGAAGCGGAGCGCGACACTAAGAACGTCAACGGTGAAGTGCGCACAGAAGTTGCTAAGGATTAGTTCTTCTAGCGTAACGTGACGGCGGCTGTAATGACGAATGGTGGCACGCATTGACGGCGTTTCCTGGGCTCCTCTTCTGATCTAAATGGTAGCGGTTGGTGTTATGGTGCAAAGGCTGGATGTCCACGATACCTTTGTTGTTTTCTCATCATTTTGTGTGAAGAATGTCTTCAAATTGACGTTCACGAGATGTTCGTAGTGCTTTTTCCGAATTGATATTTGCATACTCCATACAGTCGTGTTCTCGTCGTTCATAGATGCGGAATCATGGTAACTATATCACAAGCGGCAAGTTATCCAAATCGATGTCAAGGCCAGAACTCAGTTGCGGCACCTGAGTATAGTTGGACTGGTCCAGCACTTGCCTCGTCATCTGGAGCGTCTGGTTGCAGTCAGCGATTTTTCACTTCCCCGAATGCCTTTGTGTACTCACCTGCGCATACGACGGATTCGGATTACTCTTCATCGTCTCCAAGAAAGCCCACGTCATCGCGCCCGTGGCCTCACCCTCAATATTCGCATCCGCACTCGTCTGATCATCCTTGCACCCCGAAAACATCGTCACCATCTTCTGCTCGCTGCCATACTGCCCCGCAAACTCCCCCGCATCCAGCCCCTCCTCCTCCTGCTCGCCCATATGCCTCAATCCCTTGAAGAAACTACTCGCACCCGCGAGTAACTGCTGCGCCTCCCCAACCTTACTATAACTAAACCCCCCATCAATCAGCCTCTGCGCCTCCCCAACCAACCTCGCCCCAACCCGCAGATTGTCCAGCAAACTAATCTGCCCATCGCTATCCGAGCGGTACACATAGGGCAGTTCCACCGCAGAGCCCGAGTGACAGCAATCCATGATGATAAACAAAGTACACCCCGGCGCCATCCTCGTGACCAAATGCTCGTGCAGCAACGTACTACTAATCTGGCCGCGCGTCTCGAAATCAACAGGCACAATCGTGTCGTCGATGCCCGTGGAGCGGTTCCCATCCACATCGGCAATCTGCCCGCCGTGGCCCGAGTAGTGCAGGAATAGCGTGCAGCCGGGCTCAGACACGAGCCAGTCCATGGCCGCCAGCAGGTTGTGGCCGGAGGGGTAGAAGGGGCTGTCATGAGGTACCTCGGGGCGGTCAGTGAGGATCACCTGGTTCTTGTGCGAGTTGTCGTAGCCACGGTAGGAGAGGAAGTCGGTCATGTTGTCCACGTCGGAGTGGCAGCCGCGCAGGGCGTGGCTGGAGTTTGTGTAGTTTATCCCGATGAGGAGGGATTTCTTGCGTTGGTGAGACATTTTCGGAGGAGGACTTGGGAAATGGGTGACGGGAGAAAAAAGGTTGATGATGTGAGGTAGTTGGGGAAACTTGGCAGGGGTTTGCGAGGTTGATGGTTGCGGCTGAAATGGAGGGGCTGTGAATGTATATGCAGATCTAAGCCATGTTGGAGTTAGTGGGGCTTCCGGCCCGCAACGTGCATGCGCGTCAGAGGCAAACATCAGAGATGAGCTATCGTGTTAGCTCGGGAACTTGTACGAGATGATATGATGAGTGAAGAGGACGTTCGTGGTCTGCGTAGGAACATGGGCGCGCTTACATTACCTCATGACGTCATTGCTTCCGTTCAGCTCGTTCTTTCGCTCCAAGTATGTTCTCGCGAGTGCATTTAGATGTAGATACACCAAGATGAGCCGGGACATTAGCCCACCTCCGGCAAAACGGCACAAGATATTGGCTCAGACGACTGGATCGACTGCGAAGCAAAGTCCAACGACGCCACAGCCTCTGCCACCACTGCACACGAATAGCATCCGAATCTTCTCATGGAACGTCAATGGAATCGCTCCTTTCTTGCAAAAGTCCATAAAGTCGTTCTTCGCTGCGTCGGACCCCCAAGATAAAGAAGACAACATCCCTCCTCCATCACTTCGAGGCATTTTGCAGAGACACAAATGGCCCTCTATCCTTTTTCTGCAAGAAGTCAAAATCGCAACCAAAGACACAAAGACCCAAGACGCGGTCAAGGCCGCCGTGAACACCAAATTCCCATCAGAAACCGACGACGAAGGCCCAACATACGAAGCGCATTTCACACTTCCGAATGATCCACACAACGCGCGCGGCCTACGAGGCAGTGGAAAACTCTACGGCGTATGCAGCATCCTCCGCACCGACCTCCAAAACCCCTACCAGATCAACATCCGAACAGTAGACTGGGACAAAGAAGGCCGCATCTCCATCGTCCAACTCACCGGCAAATCCGCAAAGCTCGCCATCTTCAACATCTATGCCGTCAACGGCACCTCCAACCCTTACCGCGACCCAACAACAGGCGTAGTAACCGGCACACGCCACGACCGCAAACTCCAATTCCACCGCCTGTTGATGCAAGAATGTCTGGATCTCGAAGCAGCAGGTTGGCGTGTGCTGCTCGCAGGCGACATGAACGTTGCGCCCGACGCGCGCGATGGACATCCCAAGCTCCGAACATTCCCCAAGCAGCATGCGCTCAACCGGGCGGATTTTCACGAGAGGTTTCTGGAGGGGACGGGGCTGGGTGGCGTGGATGTGTGGCGCGAGATGCATGGGAATGAGCGGCGGTATACGTATTATCCGAGGGGGAGGGAGTGGGGGTCGAGTTGTGATAGAGTGGATTATGTGGTTGCTGGGAGGGGGGCGTGGGATGCGGGGATGGTGAAGGCGAGTGGGATCTTGGATACTGAGGGGGAGAGGGGAATGAGTGATCATTGTCCGGTTTGGGTAGATGTTGGGCTTGAGAGAAGGGATGGGGAAGATGCGGGAAAAGTACAGCAATTGTGAAGAAAGAGCGTGGGAATTCCTTAATTGGGTAATAGGAGAGTGGAATTAAATTCCCGCTCATGTTGCGTATATTGGTCTCGTACTTTTCCATCGCATCCTTTGTATACTATGAATTCACTGAAAATGAATAATTTCTCAATGTTTCCAAGGGATTGAAGCACATTCGTTGACGGGCTGCAGCTTAGAATCGCACGCATTCTTGATGCACAACGTCTCGAAAGCATCGATTTTGAATTATTAGCAATGTCTCGCACCGTCTGATGAAGAGAGTCTAAATACAGTCACGTGGTGGAGCCTATCACCTCTGCTGAGAGTATTTACACATGCGAAACATGCCGAGGTTAGCCGTATTGTAAACCATCATCATGCTGTTCTGTATAGAAATTATTCAAGAGCAAACTAGTTTGTGGATACAGCGCTCGAAATAACGACTACGTCATACTGACCATGCAGCCCATACCTAAGTATTTATTTCTTTTAACATCAAACACCATACCGCACACCACAAAATCCTAGACCTCCAGACATATTCATAAAAAGTTTCCAAGTATACATCGCCATCATGACGCCCGAACAACTGCAAACATACAACAAGGCCTCGAAAAAGATCCTCATCATCGTCTCCGACGCCTCAAGCTTCCCCCTCTACAACACTGGCAACGATGGCAAGACCGTCTCCCAGGACTCCGGCTACTTCCTCATGGAACTCGCCAAGCCCCTCCAAAAATTCCTCGACGCCGGCTACGAAGTAACATTCGCCTCACCTGAAGGCAAGGAGCCCACACCAGACCCAAACAGCCTATCACTCATGGCATTTGCCGGCAACTTCTACGAGCGCCAGCGCGAACTTGACCTCATCGAGCGCATGAAGAAAGAGAATGGATTCAGCCGACCGCGCAAGTTCAGCGAGATCAGCGATGACCAGCTAAAGAACTTTGGCGGCGTGTTCATCCCAGGCGGGCATGCACCGCTGAGTGATCTGGGCGACAATGCGGATCTAGGACGCATACTCAGCCACTTCCATCAGAATGCTAAACCGACTGCTGCGCTGTGCCATGGGCCGTGGGCGTTCTTGTCGACGAAGTATGGCCCGCAGAAGGAGTTTGCGTACAAAGGATACAAGATGACGAGCTGGAGTGATGCTGAGGAGAAGATGATGGAGGTGTACTTCAGGGGCGAGATTACGAAGGTCGAGGGTACGCTGAGAGAAGAGGGTGCGGATATGCAGGAGGGTTTGGCGAAGAGCATGGGTAGTATTACGGTGGATCGGGAGCTGATCACTGGTGATAATCCGATGGCGGCGAATGCCATCGGAGACAAGTTCTTGGAAATGCTCGCAGGGGTGAAATGAGCTGGATATTGTAGCTCCAAGCATATCATTGGCAACCGAACTTGCTAGGGCGCAATGAGAAATTAGAGATACCACCTTCCCCGACATCAGGTGGCACAATAATTCATGCGTGCTCTAATCAAAATTAATCCACTATTAGAAAACAGCATTCATGTCGTGTTCGGGCCTGAACAGACTCAGCAGCTTACTTGTATGTGAGGACGTGCTAAAACAGCCTCGAAGCTAGAGAGCTTGATCAATCTGCGCTTAGATGGTGTTCAGAATTCTTAAGACACAGCGCGTGCAAATTATTGCAGCACCTGGTTACAGTACTCGATGCTTGAAGTCTACTGTTGTATTCCTGTAGTTCTCCGTGGTCTACTCGTAATTCTCCGATATTGTCTAGTCGTCACTCTTTGTCGGATCCCACGCGCAAGGCTCATACACTCCAGTATCTAAGCTCTTCATATCCTCGCTGGATAACTCGAAATCATACACATTCGCATTTTCCTCGATGCGCGCCGGTGTCACAGACTTCGGGAGAGGAATGAAGCCCTAGCATAAATGTCAGTGTGGCCATGGTAACACCACCATACGAGTACTCACCATCTGCAAACTCCACCTGATCAAAATCTGTGAAGGCGTCTTATTGTATTTCTTCGCCAAGGGCTGTAGTAGTGGATCATCATTCTTCTGCGCCCTCACGATCGGACAATACGCCTCGAGAAGGACGCCTCTCTTCTTGCACCAATCCACGATATCTGTGCGCGCAAGCCACGGATGTAGTTCAACTTGGTTGACGCTGAGTACGCCGCCCTTGCCTTTGCCTTCTTTCTCATCGGTCGCTTTGATGTATGCTTCCAGCTCATCGAGGTGATGCACGCCGTAATTTGAAACACCGATTGATCGGATCTTCCCAGCCTGCACGCCTTCCACAAGCGCTTTCCACGCCCCAATGCGGTTTTCTTTACCGCCGTAGGGGCTGTGGAGGAGGTACAAGTCGACGTAGTCAAAGCCCGTGATCTTGAGCGTGTTTTCAATGTGTTCTTTGGCAGTCTCATAGCGCATATCCTTGGGTGGGATCTTTGTGGTGAAGAAGAGCTCTTCTCTTGGGATGCCGGACTTCTTCATTCCATCTGCAGAGGGCTGTTCGTTCCGATATGCTACCGCGGAGTCCACATGACGATAGCCGGTTTTGAGGGCGTGATGCACAACTTCAGATGCCACGTCTGCTGGGGTTTGATAAACGCCATAGCCTAGGACTGGGATGTCGTAACCCGAGTTCATACGGTATGTGGAGTTGATGGCAAGGTTTGCCATGGTGGGCGATGACGTATGAAATCCTCGGGCGGACGTGAGATGCGCGCGAAGTGTAGAAAGACGATTCAACGCTGATTGCATGCTATGTCAAGTCTGGAGAAGAACTGGAAAGTTCAGTTTATACTTCTAGCATCAACTTCGGATGTGGACTTATGAGCGTAGAAGTCCGAGGGTTGATCCGATGGACATAGCAGCGATAGGTGGGGGCTAGCGTAAACCATAACGCCACAACGCCACAAGGACTCTTCAAAGGGCGATTTCACCATTAATTCCTCAACTTGCTTTCTGCCTTCTTGATTTCATCGTTGAAGACCTCTAGGATGAGAATGAGGCATGCACGTCCCCAGTCGGTGACGTACTGAGCTGGATGAACAGCAAGCGTCTCACAGCAGGGATACCTTCTCATGTCAGCGCTGGACGTTGTGCCCCACTATGTTACGGCCTGATAAATCACCATTCTACATCCGACTTTGCACCGAAAACAGGGGAAGCAGTAGTATCTCTGTAGACACAACAATTCAGGTTGCGCCGTGCTGACTGTGAGGAAGAGGAGTAGCTCCCGACATACGCAACACTGAATGAACTCTCAGCGTATCTATGGTGTCACAACATCTCGGATGTCTCTACCGAGCTGACAGGTTTACGTCAAAATTCTATTCTCTTGCTTATCATGCTACTACACGATGGGTCATGCGCGCCTCCTCCGTCTGATCGCTTTGAACAATGTACACATCGCCTCATATCATTCCGCATCAGCTTACAGCTAGCCAATTTAGGACACCTGCCCCCCGGAAGCAGTACAGCCGAGCTTACGCCATCTCGTAACCATCGCGAGATGAGCTTCAGTTAAGGAATGTATCGTAGCATTGTCGAGATCCCTTCGCGCAAAGCTGTGAGTTATTTACAACCGTCCGTCTGTATTCTCCGCGTCAAGCATCATGATGGCCTTCTATAGGGCCTTGAAGAACGCTCAAAGCAAGCTTGACTCTGCTATGCCGGGTGCATGGGAAATTGCGCCATGAAATAAACTTTAGTGGGAAGTAACACGCCGAAACCATCTCGAGGTCGTTTCAGCCGTACCGCATTTTTTCACCTCAGGTGAGACGAAACTCGCTTGGCATCTATGCAATTTCCAGCCCTACAGCACTAACAAAACTAAAGGAATAACAATTATTTACAGGAAAGGAGAGATAAAACAGATATTTAGACGTATTAACTACTTACTCAATTCTATGGAGGCGTTGTGCTGCTGCTACGGTTGTGGCTACGCCAGATGTCCCATCAGAGTTGGTAAGGTGCGGTACGTACGCCATCTTACCACCGGTTGAGACAAGATGAGGCCGAGCTCAACTCTAGAAGCAATCAAACGTTGGTGCGAACAAGGAACAGGTCCAGATAGCATTATGGCCGAGTTCTTTTCGAGAGTAATCATTCATCTTACTCCAACTGACCTGGAAATTGAAGATATAAAGGGAATGGAGAACTGCGCATGGGACCGTTTTCTATCTCAGCAACAGTTCCATCATCCATCACTTCAATCTTCACTTTAAAACTAATTTCATTCTATTATCTCTTTCCAACTTTCACTTCGCATCCAACATATTCATCCAACTTAGAAAGGTTCAAGATGCAGCTCACCACCATCCTCGCCTCAAGCATCCTCGCCTTTGCCAGCAGCATCTCAGCTGCGCCAACTACCACGAATACCACTTCCACCGTCACCCTCCGTGTCTACGACGATATCTCCGGCGTCAACTCCGACGCAACCGTTCCTGACGACAACGTTCCTCGCGCGATAACAGACCTTTTCGAAGGAACTGCCATCGGAAACGCTGGCTTTAACGCAACCTCTGCCCAGCTCGTCAAGTTCGCGGATCTCACCCAGTGCGTTCTGGTCAACAGCGCTCTAGGCCGGACGATTCAGCTGGACGGACGCTCCAAGAACTATGCCGACATTGACGGCGATCGCGCCATAGCTGTGCCTACCTACATTGGTGGATTCACTTTCCAGTGCACTCCGTCGTAGATGCTACGAGTATTTAGGAACACACGGACGAGAGCAACTAGCGTGTATCTTGGGGCACGACTTTGGTTTAATGTTTTAGACTTCTCTTCTCTTTTATCCTTCATTGGGATTTCTTTTAATGGTGGTCAAGGGCCCACATGAATATTCTCTATAACTACTTTCAATGTAGTTAGTATAGCCCTTTAGTGCGTTAATGCATAAAGATGCGCATTGGCATGATTTCCGAGCTCAAGTTGCGTGACTGTTCACTTCCTTACAGCCCTACAGCCTTACAGCCTTGTAGACGACTCTTTATCCACAGCTTACCGCCTCACTACAAAATCAATAGATACGCCAAATGGGTCTTTCCACGAAAGTACTGAAAGCAATGAAGCCGACCTAGTCGCAATTATTCCGCGTCTAAAACTCTCGGTTGCAGCTTTCGCGAACCCTAACTTACCCCTCTTTCACGCCTTGTTTATCCGACTCTACTGTACATCCCCGATTTGACGCAAAGACCAATTTTCGTCTAATATCTCCTATCGCAGGTGATTTTGCGTACAATATCCTCCCGCCTTGTCGAAAACACACAGAATCCTACGCCGCATGCGCAAACCGTCACCTCAACGTGCCGACCGAGCGGCTCCGGGTAAATCATCTATTCCACATCCTGCTTGTGCGTCCTTCATCCCCAGCCCATAATCGTCATAATGTCTCTTTCTCCTCAGCGATCAGTGCTGACCCACGGCTTCCGACACCACGGACCCCGTCAGCACTAGAAGCAGCATGGAAGATCTGTCGAAGGCCGTTGAGTGAGTGGGGCGAAACTGCATGTAGCACGCGGTTATGCGCCTAGGGCAATATGGATAAATGAGTTCCACGTTTTCTTGTCCTAGCACCGCAGGCTTTGAAACGTCCCGAACGTGGCATTTGCGGGCTTTTTGGGCTCAGCTATGTGGCCGCAAATGGGTTGTGTAGCAATTGGCTGTCTCTCGCTTGCTGATCGATGGTTCGGAAACGGTGCCGACTGATCCTGGGAGACCTAGCGCAAGGCGTATATTTGACTTCGGCTGCTGGTGTCCTCGTGCTTTGTTGCTGAAAATAGATTTTTCTTGGTGCGTCTGTCGCACGGGTTGGAGGTGTGTATGTTCAGCGGCAGCAATGAGCGTTTCCTGGTCGCAACATGATCTACTTCTCCAGATCGGATCTGCGTGGACGGTCGGATGCTAGAGGCCGCTGCATGCCGTTCAACCATTTATCGGTGAGCAGGAGGAACTGCGTGATGACGGCAGGAAGCACGCAGGCGCAGGCACTGTCGCTCTGTGCCACACAATGCGGCTAAAACGTTTGCAGTTCAACAAGAAAACGCAATGGGCAAGTCTTACCAAGGGAAGATAGGTGAGCTATTGGACACACGCCGCTTACACAGGAGCTTACAGGCTGGAACGAATGCTTGTCGGAACTCGCAGGACTTGAAACCTTGGCCCTTGTTCGAATACCGAAGTCGATGCTAGGCTGACTGCAGATAGGTAGCTACACCTGCTGATCACTTGTCGTCCATCCATCTTGCCACCACCCCCTCTACTGGGCTGGTCACTTATGTTTCAGTTTCTGTACCTTCACAAAACGTCATGCACGTACTAGTCTTCGCTGCCACTCCACCGAGTCATATCAGGCCGATGACGTTCCGCTACCCGGTCTTGGTGCCGAAGGAATGCAGCACGTTGGACGCCCTTGCCGTAGCGGACTTGACGGTTTCTCATCACCAGCTCATTGGCCACAGACTTTTGTAATTCGCAGAGATGTGCAGTTCCGCCAAGAAGTATCGGCGCGATAATCCGCAATCAAGCTCTATGAGAAGCGGCGAAATGGCACACTGCTGCTAGCTGCTTTTTGACGTAGAAAAGTGTTGCTATGTGAGTTCTAGTAGGGATTGCGAGCTCTCGCCTTCAGGGTTGATCTGACCCGTTGTTCACAATACAGGAGAAAGTGGGTGTCGCCAAGAATCAAGTGTCATGGCGGTGACGCAGCCATTTCAAGCAAATCTGCTGATATGTTCAAGTCTTGCACATGAAATATATACACTTCAGTGAGTGATAAATCTGGAATTAGGCATCGTATTTAGATGCATCATACGAGACGAAGTGAAGATGGCCAGGTTGAGAACACAGTGCAGTCAGCTTACATACTGCACTGTTCGAGTGGCAGTGTGACAGGCTCTCCACACTACTCCAAGGGCCAGTTCCAGACACATTCTGCTTTGTCTTTCTTACCGACCAGGTACTCTAATCGAGGCACTTGACGTGCAGACGTTTCTGACACGTAGGTGTGCGGCCGTTAGTGTGGACAGATTGTGATATTTGACCTCGACATGACTAAGGGGCATGCTGTAAGGTTTACATTCGGCCTACTGAATACCGAGGGTAGCCTGGAGAACTCCGTGCCTCAATTAAGGCTCATCTGCTAACTGTTCATGGTCGTTCGAGCCAGAGCACAGGAGATGCTGTGATGGCGGGATCAGGCGTTCAGTTCGGCACGATCACTCCACGAATTGCGCGACTACTTCGGTCCTTTCTCATACGGTATCCAGAAGCCAGTTCGTTACGGAGAAGCCAGTTCGTTACGGAGAGACACTGCATGACCTTTGCACCTTCTACTTTTGCCTCGCCATGTAATCTTACTTCACTAACTCTCCTTAACGTGCATCCCCAATACACCTTAGGGCAGACTCGAGTGTGCGCATTCCAACGAGGCTCTTCGCCCCGTAGCGAGTGAATTCCATACCCCTCTGTGTAGTCAGTGAACCCTTCAGTGTTGGTGTTGCCATGGTATGCAAGAAGTGATGCTGTATGGCCCAAGTGCAACCACCCAGGTAACTGAGCGTTTGCGCAAGGTGTGGATAGCGGCGGAGCATGCGTGAATCACGTCCACCAACTCGGAGAATTTCCAAATGATACTCGATTCGATGTTTGGAAGATTGCACGCCTTGTTGATGTTTGGGGACCCGCCTAACGCCCCAAACGTGGCGGAGCACCCAGCGATCTCCCGCACAGCGCTTGGGTTGAGGCTGCGATGGTCGCCGTTCATGGGTTCGTGTAACCGTGCTGAGTGTCACGCCTGATCTGTGCTTGTGTCAAGGCACTCGTCTTCGCCGAAGTTTGTGTAATAAAAATGAGGCTGGGGCGCGAAGTCTTTTCTCGACACACGCACGCAGCAATATGACTACACTAAACTCGGATTCGGTTGCAAATCTATACCGCAAATCTCTTGCCCCATGAAATAGTGATCATCGCACAAGAGCTGCGAAATCGCGCAAAGCATCCTGTCCCACGGGTCCAGAACAACCGTCATGTCACTCACTTCCTGGAACTCCAACGGGGGCCAGAAGCTGCCTTGAGCGCCGTTGCACAACACCATGCTTCGCCGCTGACCGATCACGGTACAGCGGCGAAGCATGCTATCTGTAGCCAAATCCACTGTGCTGGAATAGAGGCGGCAACAGTGCCCCAACCGCGCGTTTGAATCGCCATTTGCAACATAGTCATACGCGCCTCATTGGCGGCGCAGAATTCTCCCTATACTAATGAAGCGCTATTGTTTTGTTGATTTGTCCTGATTGCGGCGTTGCAAGTTACGGCGCAGTCGTTAGCGACTGACTCCACAATTGGGCAAAGGCACGGCTAAGAAGGAAGAGCAACGTGTACGAATGGCTGAATTTGGGTCATTTGGTCATATTTGATTTGACACATTTGCTCGAAGGCAAGACGCGGGTTGCGCGTAGTAGTTGGTAAAATATGGCAAGTATACACATGAAGAACAAGGGTATCAAAGAACAAGACGTAGAGCCGTCTGGGTATAGGTTTTCGTCGTACACCGGACACCGTACCGACCAGGAGGGCCGTGAAGTAAAGTAGGAAACAGCGTGAAGACCCGTAAACGTTGATTCATCTTCATTGGACGTTCATGTATGGTGGAAAGAGCTGAGGCGGCTCGACTGGACTCATGGTGTATGGGGCAAAGGAAGGCTGGAGATGCTGCTCGAAATGTGTGTACGGTGTGGGCGCCGGGTCCATCTCAGCCCATTTACGTGCGCACTGGCGGCCTGTCCATTTTTCTTGTGCGCCAAACTCAAGCATCTGGGTTGTGTTAGCATGCTGTTACAAAGGACAGGCGGCAGGCGTGGCATACCTTTTGCGCGATGATTTCGAACTTGTTTTGTGCCCAAAACTCGTGTGCTAGTCGTAAGGCTCTCAGATCTGTCTCGGTCCACACACGCATCCGTTCACGTAAGCGCTTGAGACGCATTTGTAGAGCTGGGATCTGGTATGTCTTGCCCAAGTCCGACTGGAAACGAGCTGCAATATCTTTCCAGGGCATTGACTCTTCCTCCTTGAGTTGAAGGAGCAGCTTATCTTCTTCACTAAGCTCAAACTGCACTGAGGTGTTGGAGTCGGATCGCTTCCTTCGCTTGATCTCGTCGGCTGCTTCTTCATCCTCGTCTCGAGTACGCTTCATCCCGCTCGATCGTGGCGGTTCCAGGGGTTGGGGTGCGATGGGAGTGTACAAGCGTCGCGGTTGTGGCGAAATGAGGTGGTTCGAGGGAAGCTCCATCAATGGTTCACTAAGACGTGGACTACGTGCCAAGTGCTGGAAGGGGGCATAGTATTGGTCGTGTCCGTGATGTAAGTTGCCACTGTGGATTCCGAGTGGGTTCATCGTCCATGTAGAGTTGACTGGCGCGGAATGTAGGCTGCTCGAACTGCTGTGAGGACGTTCCATTAGATGCGAGTTTGGTCTCCAGCGTGCGGATGACTGTTCAGTAAGGTGACCCGGGTTCGACTGGGGTTCCTCAGACGGGCGCGATGACTCGGGTAATACAGAGTCTCGCGCATGAGCAGAGATCGGGGACATGGCAATGGCTGGCGTCCCTCTCCGGTTACTTGATGCTGGCGCTTTCCCCACATAAGTGTAAGTAGAAGCAGGTGGCGACAAGGCCACGGAAGATGTGTGCGGAGGCATATAGTGGCCCATATGCGGCGTAGCCAGTCTAGAGATGAAATTCGTGAGCGACAGGTCTTAGCGAGAAAAGGTAGTACGTACCGGTGGATGACATTCTGGGGCGGAAACAGAGGGGTTGTACCAAGTCGAGGCTGGCAAAGTGTTCAAGTCCTGCGATGGCAACGGCGTGTCTGGCCCATGGGACATGTAGGACTGGAGCGACTGGGAAGACATTGAAGCCGGCGAGGAGGCGACGGCGGGGTACTCTTGATAGTCGTAGAGGTTTGGCCACTGCACTGACCTGGACTGTAGAAGATGTGGTGGGGGGCCGGCGCTATCAAGTACGAGAGACATGATACCTTATGCTGCAGGATGGGGGTGTGTGAGCTTCAAGTAGTAGGCGTCTACCTCATAGTAGTATAGCCAAAGATGATGGGGACAATGCGGGAGCTTGAGGGAAGGTGCGGTGCACGGTCAGCATAGAGAGCTTGAGCTTGTACCGTAGTCGACTGGGCCGCGCAAAAGGCGCAGCCGTATTTATCAAGATGCTCAATGGAGGGCAGCACAAGTGCAGTGCTTCGACTCCATCCTACCCCCGGCTCGCGGGAGCACTGGGGGAGTTGACTGCGCACTGACTTTCAGGCCAGCTGCACCTTAGCGCCCATCCTTCACCCTCTCTAGAAGACTCGGCCAGCCATGTCGTTGCGCTAGAGCCGCGTGATGGCTGGCCATCCTGGCCTGTCAACGCTTGCGCCCCGACCCAGTTGCTGACCAGGAACGGCCTGCTGGGACTGTGCTCTCCTGCAACGGTGATGATCGTGACCAGATGCCGTTGGAGCACGTCTGCAATGCCGGGTCCGGACTGGTCATCATCCCAGCACTGGGTTCGACGGTGAGAGAAGATCCGGCCGTGATTACACTTCCATCATGGCGCGGCACTTGGATGCTCCTGTTGAAGGATAGTCTCCCCTGACGCAAGAGGATGGGCCCACGAGCCTCGCCGTCGGACTCTTCTCGCAGGGTAATCTCTCTGCGCCTGCGGCGTGATATCGATGAACCTGTCTGTGCTGGCGGCGCCAGAGGATCCCGTCGCGAGGATGCAAATCCTTCGCGTGGCACGAGGAAATTTGGCAGCCCGTGTCTTCCCATTCGGTGAGCAGTGCAATTGCGCCGCAACAATGCAGCCATTTAGTCGCACTTTGCAGTGAGACATGGCGTTGAAAAGCGCTTAATTGCATGATTGAGGCAGTGGTAATTGGCCCCAAATGCCTTGACCCGGGCGAAATGGCCACTAATTAGCTGCAAAGGGTGCGCCTTGGTCTCCACGTCAGAACCCTCTTGTTGGTCTCCATCATCTCCACCACTGACCACCACAGCGAAATGCAGGGCGTTATCGGCACCAGTGAGCTTCATGGCGAGCCTCGCAGCATCGCCTCGAAGCCCGGCGGTCCACCACCTCGACTTCCTCCATTCTCCGCCTCGTCACTTTGCCCAGGCTACTGCTTCGGCTAAACCGCGCCACGGCCAAGTGCTGTGCTGGTAGCTTCCGCAGCCTTGCGCAGCACGCCCGACTATTTCGATGCCAGCGGCAACAGATGGCCCATGATTCTCTCCTTTCGAAGCCCGCGGGTTTTCGGTAGTCATGGCCCTACCGCGATCAAGGATGGTCGATGTTCTTTTTTTCGTCGATCTGCAAGAGTTTCGGAGATGGGCCGAATAGGTCACTTACGGATGACTGCTTGCGGGCGAAGCATGAGGCTGGCTCTACATGGCGGCCCGTCGGTCACCAGCGTGTTGCGGTCAAAATGGCCGAATGGCGTGCCTTGCAGCTGGATCTGCCTTGCGATGCTCCCGCTGTTTCTACTTCTGTGACCCTTCTCAGTCTTGACAGCTCTACTGCAACTCTTTCCAAGAATAGACCCAAACCTTCAAGTCGGCTAAGGCAACACAATCTTTTGCGCTTCAGATCTCGAAACGCTGTAGCTACCCAGGAGACTTGGGCTCTACCATGCAACACCATGCCGCGCCAGAGAGCCCCCATTAAAGAAGATTACACCAAGTGGTCCCCTTACAGGTGCATGATTCTTTACGGTCTGTCTACCCCTGGTGACAGACTATCTGGGATTGTGTGAGCCTATTCCTCAACCAGTAGGCCGGGCAATTCTCAGCCAGATTGGCAGTCATCAGACGGTCTGGATGTGCAGCGATTCTACGGTATGACCAGTGCTTTAGCTATGCTGGGCGCTGTACGACTCAGGGACCTACCTCCCAGCTAACTATTTGTTTTTGTTCTTTTTTACGCTATCGTGTTGGTTGTGTACTTTTCTTTTAGGTCGCAAGTCTTGCTGCTCCGCAATTGTTTGGTATTCTGCACCTACAGCACCAGCGCAGTTGGCGGGACCATGCGGCTACAAAGTGAGGCTCTGTGCTTAGAGTCTTGGAGACATACGCAGTACGTCGGAAAAAAAGGAAAAGTCGGTCCTTCTTTCGCTACAGCTTCCTCGCACATGCGTTGCATGCTCACCTCGACGTGTTAATCTCACAGTTCCACGAGCGCAGTAGAGCCGACGATCTACGATAAATCTCCTTGTCTAGCTGTTTTTAAGCTAGCATTAATCAAACGGGTAGGCCCTATAAGCTTCATCAGACCGACATTAAAAGCGAGTAATCACGCCTCGACCCAGTGCAGATGGGCTGTCATACCGGATGTGGAGTGATGGGTAGGGCTCGACCGAATGAGGCTAGCGTGCTACGCAATACGAAGGTGCAGGGTCTGGGGACAGCTGGAGCTTGTGGAGCTGCCGCGCACGACAAGGCATCACCACCACCAACAGGAAAGCCGCTCTGCACCTTCACTCTTCACCATCACTATCCAGCATCCCGGAGTCGTTGAGCGCTATCCGGAAGGTACTCCCGAGAATTGCTGCGTTTCTTGCCGAACCAGACGGCCCTTGCAACTGAGACGCGGAGATCCCGCTGCTAGGCGACAGGCCGCGTGCTGTGTCGCCGTCTTGCACTGTGTAGCACACCACGATGAAGTTCAACGTCTTCCGCATCCTGGGCGATGTCTCGCATACGTCATCGAAGCTCATTCTGATATGGGCCATTCACTCCAACAGCAGCGCTGAGGGTAAGCATTGGTCGACTGCTCTGCTGTGAAATATGGCTGCTGACGTGGGTGAAAGGTGTCTCGCTCATCACACAAGCTCTCTATGCACTCGTTTTCTGCACGCGCTATCTCGACATTTTCACATCATCTGCGACGGCAGATGGCTGGCACACATGGAACTTCACGCTAAAGGTGTGTGCAGTGATGAGAGCTGCACACAACATGAATTGTGCTGACCGCTATCAGATCTTCTACACGCTGTCCTCACTGTACATCATCTTCCTTATGACCAGCGTATATGCACGCACACGGGAACGAGAAAAGGCATGGAAGTTCGGTCTCTACTGTCTGGCTGGGGCTATTGTCATTGCGCCGTTCTGGTACCTCATCTTCCAGAAGTGGATCATCAGACACAACACTTTCATGGGAGTATGTATGCCGCAACCCAAGTCAAGAGAGACTGCTGACGTGTCTAGCTACTTTGGGTTTTCTCTGAGATACTCGAATCCGTCTGCGTGATACCGCAGCTGCTGTTGCTCCGCCAGACCACCGTCCCGACCGTCATCGATTCCTACTACCTCGTCACGCTCGGCACATACCGCTTCATGTATGTCCTAAATTGGATTGTGCGCGGCGCCAACGAGCCCGCATATGCGGACCCTACAAGCTGGATCTGGGGCTCTATCCAGACCGCACTCATGGTCGACTTCGCATGGGTCTACTACACACGGCAGCGCGTCAAGTTACGAAGAGGCGGCGTGGTCGACTCGGAAGATTTGGGACGCGGCTGGCTCGTCGGTCGCTTGGCCGGTGGGCGCAAGAGCGTGGACTTTGACTTTGACGAGGAATCCGCGCCACGCAACGAAGAACCTGAGCCAGCGAACAAGTGGGGAAGGCGCGGCATCTCGGTGTCCGCAGATGAAGGCGTCGAGGGCGCGCCGAAGAGAAAGAGCCCGGCGGCAGGCAGTGTGGACCCAGAGAGTCAGCCTCTGACCGACCCCGCTGCTTTTGAAGATGAGAGCGACGATGATGCGCCACCGCCGGCTGCTTCGGGAAGCTCTGCAGTCGCGCATGACAGCGGCGTCAGACGAGACGAGTGGGACGACGACGTCGACGACGACGCGACGCCACATGATGGAGCAGCCAAATAAGCCATATGCTTTCTCGATTTCTTCTGAGTATTAGCACGCGTCCATAGCATTTGCAAATTATCACAAGCGAACATGTACATGATCAAGCAAAACTCTAGTCCAACCATGTGCTTTCATGGTCAATTACCATGCAGACTTCCACGCCCGCTGTCGTCCTTCGCTCCACTCCACACCGCGCACCTCACCCGAACTTCGTGTCACACTCGACGTCATTGGTCGCCTGCACTGATCATATCGACAGGGGTGCATATACTTGACCCAAACGATTTCCCATGTGCTTTCCAGGCGAACGGCTGACTGCATATTTGACCGCATTCCGAGGTTTCTAGAAGGCGCGGAGGAAGAAAAAAAAAGTGGGCGGGAACTCATCGTCGCTGATGGTTCGGTCGGGCTGTGTCCTCTGGCTGACTCTACATTGACACGGTGGGAGGCACGCCTCGCCTCCACGCTTGCACCTGCGCACGCGCATGCCACCACACCCAAACAGCAGAAATCTGACCACATCTGCAAGTCCACAGCTGGGTGAAACACACGGCCACCCACTCACCCACCCGCATCCTTCTAGAAGGCGCACTAGAATCCTCCCCGCTGCTGCATGTGTTGTTTCGGACACCGAATTGAACGGGCGCGCGGTGCCCTGCAGCAGGCGTTATAAGACCGCTAATTAGGGCGCGGACGAAGGAATCCTGGCGCCTAATTAGCTGACGGGCTGGTGCGAAGGGCGAGGCTGGATATGTGTGTGGCGAAGGGGTGGTTATGTTGGGTGTAGATGTGTTTGCTGATTGTCATGGTGGGCGCGGTTGCGGTTACTTTTGCTGCGAGGGAGTGCACGGAAATCTGCTTGGATGGAAGTACATCAAGATTAAGCCGTATGCCGCCCACAAGACAGCACAAGACAGCAACCTGGATGGTATTTCTGCCATTGATAATGGGTTCGGAAACGATGTTTTTTGATTGAACTACTTCCACCACTGCTAGCCGTCTCTGGGAACTTGGTTTTATGTAGCTTTTCGCGGCTGTCGAATAAATATTAAGGAAACTGTGTAATATGCTATAATATGAATTGCCGCTATAATAAGCATTACAAGAATTCACGCGCGCTCTGTACAGACCCGATGAACTGTTAATAAGCATCTGGTATATCATATACGAGCCTGAACAGGCTCAATGGCTTGTTAGCACGCGACATATGTCTGGGAAGAACTTAGAGATAGAGAGCTCGTCACTGCCCTCATTAGCGTTTTCAGAGACAGCGGGCACGAATCATTAGCATACCTGGTAGCTATGTAGCTTGATTTACTTCATCTGTAATATTCTGCTAGACTTATGTACAGCTAAGAATTACAATTATGCAGACTCTTTTAGTGTTTAGTTAAAGTTATATTGCCCTCGAAAGAATGAGACCATAAAGCCTGAATTTTAGAACACGATGTTTGCAAATGATACTACGAAGATTTCTTTAAAAAGTATATTTAGAAAGTTTTAGAACAGGGTACTTGCAAATGAAATTAGGAAGATTTGTCTACGAAGTATACTCGTAGAATGTTAGGATAAGGTATTTGCTTGTGGCTTCCTGTGGCATCGTTCTAGCTGTTGGTTTGGTAGTTCCCTTTGAATGCGTGGTGTGTTGCTGAGGTGGTGCGCTGGTGTGCGCAAGATGGAGGGATGAATCATATCTCGACTACAAGCTAACTAACTTTCCGCGCTCGCATCGGGTTTGAAAAACGGACTCTCGCCCATGCCATTGTACGCGTTATATTCCCAAGCTTCCGTCGTGCCGTGCAGGACTTCATACTTAACATGCTGTCCACATCCACTCTCAGCATTCCGACACTCTTGCGTCAGCATGCCCGCGATCTTCAAACCCGCTTCCTGTCCTTCGAACCATGCGCCTTGCAAGTAGCCAAAGTGCTCGGTGCTCGTGGCCTCGCCGGCAAAGTACAAGCGTCCCACGTTGGCGCGCAGATTCTGGTGCATCTCGAGCGTCGTGCCAGAGGGCCAGTTGGTGAATGAGCCGTAAGACCATGGCGTGTTGGTCCAGCGCGGGTAGTGGAATGCCACGGGCTCGGGGATGTTGATGTCCGGGAACATTTGGCGGAGGACGGCGAGGCCTTCTTGCTTGGTGACTTCGTCGTCTTGAGCCTCGATGCGGTAGCTCTGCTCGTCTACCACCGTCACAAAGAGGATATTGGAGCCCGGGAAGAAGCCTTCAGTGGACAGAGATTGCCAGGCTGTGTAGTACCCGCGCGTTGTAGGGTGGGCGTAGAGGAAGAACTGGGTATCTTCTGGCCAAAAGGTCTCGTTGAATTGGTAGAAGATCTTGGTGTAAGTGCCCATGGCAAACGTGGCGATCGAGTCCTGCTTCCAGCTGGGGAGTTCTGGAGTGTACTTGATGACTTCATTCTGGAGAACGCCGAGTGAGACAGTGTTGATGGCATAGTCAGCTTCGACACAAGTACCATCCTCATTCGTGATCGTGACATGAGTATCGCAGTACTCAATGTCCTTTACCACGGTATTAAGGAGCAGTCTGGGATCATTTGCCTTGAGGAACTTGGCTGCTTGCGCGTAGAGCCATATACTGAAGCCTCTGGGATCTACACTCATGTTGTCGTCCTCAGAGTAGCGGTAGAAGGTGAAGTTGTACACGGTGATGCCGAAGACGAAACTGGACTCTTCTGGGGTTTGTGACATCTCCCAATCCCATTCCCACCACTCGATAGCCTTCCGATGAGCGTCCTTCGGCCGCCAACCACCCTGCCATAGACCAGCGCGCATGCTGCGATCTTGCAGACTTTTTGTAAGGATAGTTCCGGCGTTCTGTTCAGCAACAGCATATTTCTCTTCAAACTCATCAATAAGATCGAGGAAGTCGTTGGCACCAGTCTCGTCGTATGTCAAGATCGACGAAAGGTTCGAATTTGTGTTCGATAAATTGGCCTGCTTCGCAAACGTCCAGATTGGGTTCTCAGGGCCGCCTTCCGTACCAGTGCCTTGGACCCAGTTGGCGCCCAGCTCCAAGGTGTATGGATCCCCATTGGCATCGGAGCCGAATTTGAAGCTCTGCATGCGCCCTCCGATGCGATTGTTGTATTCCAGGATGAGAAAGTCAGAGACGGACTGATTTGCCAGAGCTTGCTAGAGGACTTGTTAGTAGCTGTTGGTCCATCAATGCAGTACCTGTTGAAGCTGTCCACACTTGCGTTTTTTGTACTTGCCGACCCCATACCTACCTGGCTGACTATATACATGTAGGAAAAGATGTAAAGTCAATTTCAGATGGGATGCTGTTTAGGTACAAATCTAGATACTGATGGAAGCACACTCACAGCAGCCGTTATACCAGCGACGCCCCCACCGCTACGAAAAGGATGATTAATTTACAGCACCCTGGAGTCGTATGAAATACTCACATGATGGCAACACTAGTCTGCCGACATGCACTGTTCCCATTTCGCCTGCCCTGTGCTGTTGGTGCAGCAAAAGTGGAAACAGAAAGCAGGCACATGGCCATGGAAAGACGCGTAACGCCCATCATGATGGTATTGCCTCTAATATTAAGAGACAGGAATGAAGACGACCTGCACCTCCAGCAAGCAGGTACTTAAACTCCTGGACCCTGTCGTACGTCTCCGGGCACGATGCACCCATGCTACATGACCTAACCCCGCATGCAGCGGGAGCTTCCCTCGATGTGTCTCAACCTATCTTGCTAGATGTCAGGCTGTGGCCAGTGAGTACTGGGTGACGGACGAATCATGTGGTGTTCAAAGTCAGGTCTAGATTGGATGCAGTAGCTAATTATGCAGGTTCCTGATAGCGGAGTAGCGCCAGATGAGTGGATAGGGCAGACACGATAAGGGTTCGCTTGTATTTGCTTCTTGAGGAGGTAAAGCTTTAGCCTCAGCTGTTGGTGTTTGGGGCGTGCACATGTGGCTTGGAGCTATGCGACGCGTCTGTGGTGCACCGACAAAGACGTGTAGCAGACAGCTGAATACAAGCAGCGGTGTGTATCGGTGGCTTGCATAGCTGAGGTACAAGGAGGTGCTGAAGTCGTTGAGATGGCACGATCGAATGCGGGGTTGGTACCACAGTCACGGGTGCACGGAAGGCGCGAGTTCAACGGAGCGGCCGAGTATCTTCATGTCATGATGCAGTCACCTGACTCTTACTCACGAATGATGGACTTGGGTGAAGTTGATAGATGACTGATGGCGCGGGATGAGCAGGGTTTAGGGTTCTACGCGTGGGTGCGGGAGGGGATCCCGCGGGGTACTGGCAGATGTCAACCAAATCTCCCGCCCGCAGCCATCAATCCTCCTAACTTTTCGCTTCAATCGCGCAGGAAAGCACAGGATCATTCCGATTTCACCTCAATTGCTGCCATTGCACCGCCCCACGTGACCAGTACGACCATCAACCGCAAGGATGCAGCTGAGTAGCAGAAACCAGCCCGATCAAGGTATCTTTTGTTAGCAATTGCATGAGACCGGTGTTCGCTGTCAGCGCTGCGAAACCTCGATGAGAGTAGTTTCAAGGCACTGGCGGCGATCTGAGAAATACGGTCGGAACTTGATCAGGTTCATACCTGCGAAAGGACTTCATGCTTGCTTCCCTGCCTGGAAGCCGCTACTAATGTGTCTAGGTCGCCGTCATGGACCTGAATGCTCAACACCAGCACGCGTCCGTCCCGCACGATGAGAAAACGAAATTGGCAGCGGAACCGGACGATGCAGCCCACCATCTGCCGACTCATGAAAGCGATACACATGCCAACCATGGAACACTGCTTGGAAGAACGCAAAGAGCATGGAAAGGCTTTGAGAGACAGCTCGTGGCGTACAACCTCGAGGCGCGAGGCATCCAGCGCGTAGAGCCAGACGAGCGACAAGACCTGAGTTTATTGGGCTATTCCCAGGTTGCTATCATGTGGTTCTCGGTCAATTTGGCCGCGAACAACATCACCCTGGGCATGCTGGGTCCGGCCATCTTCTCGCTCGGATTCCTCGATGCGTGTATGACGAGCGTGTTTGGCGCTGTCGTAGGTTCACTGGTCGTCGCGTATGTTGCGACATTTGGGCCAAAGAGCGGTAACAGGACCATGATATTCTCAAGGTAGGCTTTGAAGGCATCACATGCGCAAACCGGGAACTAACCGCAATAGGTATATTATGGGCTGGTGGCCTTCGAAGATTGTCGTCATCCTCAACATCGTTGTGCTTCTGGGCTACGGCATGATCGATTGCGTGGTTGCTGGCCAGATCCTGTCCGCTGTTGCAGACGGCTCCATGTCGCTTGTTGTGGGCATCATCGTTGTTGCGATCATTGCTTGGCTCATCACGACCTTCGGATATCAAATCTTCCATTACTACGAGCGATGGGCGTGGCTACCTCAGATTATCGTTCTGTGCATCCTGGCAGGCGTTGCGGGGCCGCACTTCAACGTGTCGGCCGAGTCCCATGGCGACGAGGACTCACGAACTATCATTGGCAACAGGATCAGCTTCTTCGGCCTGTCGCTTGCTGCAGCTATAACTTACGGTGGTGGAGCTGCCGACTACTTCGTCTACTACCCGGAACATGCATCTGCATGGAATATCTTCGGGATGACTTTGGCCGGCTTGGTATGCAGCTTCACTTTCGCTTTTGTGCTGGGCATTGGTCTCGCATGCGGTATGGTCATGAGGCCTGACTGGGAAGCTGCATACGGCGTCTCTCAAGGTGCGCTCATTGTGGAAGCGTACAAGCCCCTCGGCTCGTTCGGATCTTTCTGTGGTGTCGTAGTTGCTCTAGGCCTGGTCGCAAACCTCATCGTCCCCACTTACTCGTCTGGTATCGATGCACAGATCCTAGGCCGCTATGCTGAGGCTGTGCCTCGCGTCATCTGGAACACTGTCGGCGTTGTCATCTATACGATTTGCGCGCTTGCAGGCCGTGCGTATCTTGCCGAAATCTTCACCAACTTTCTTGCGCTCATGGGCTACTGGGTTTCGATCTGGATCGCCATCACCTTGGAAGAGCATCTCATCTTCCGTCGTAAGACAAAGTTCAATTGGGCGATCTGGAATCAGAAACAGAAGCTTCCGCTCGGCATTGCGGCATTCGTTGCATTTGTGATCGGCTGGATTGGGGCAATCCTAAGTATGGCGCAAGTCTGGTACCACGGACCCATTGCGAAGCAGGTTGGCACATATGGCGCTGATATGGGAAACTACGTTGGCTTTTCATGGGCGGCAGCCGTGTATCCACCACTCAGGATGTGGGAGCTCAAGAGATTTGGACGTTGATCATACAAGCATCTCGCAGCTCTGATTGAACTCAGCGTGCCAGGTGAGATAGACATGCACACAATACTCATATCAGAGCAAGCCCGTTTTGTGTGCTCAAGCGTTCTTCCTGTCCTCATCGCGCATATTTCAACTGCATAGCAAACATCTTGCCGCTGCCATCTCGTCTCATCTGTTACCTTGTAGTGTATCATCTCGTATCGTTTGCTTGCTTGCTTGTTTCTTTCTCAAGTGTCCGCTCTTTCCTCATTCACCTTGTGTACACGAGGCTTGGCGCGCCTGCCGTGGCAACAGCAGCCCGCATGAGAGGAAATATTCAACCTGCACGCTCCGCTCTCGCCCCACCACCCTCATTTATAGGTTTCACGAGCTTGAAGCGGTCTCCGTCGTCATTGCTGCTATGCCTAGCTGTAAGTACTCAAGATTCCTCGTTCATTTGAACCCAGCGCTTACCAACAGACGCCGAAGCCGACCTGCTTGGTTTGGCGGAGTCGCCGGAGAGCGCAAAGCCAGATGTGCTCTCTCAAGTCAGCTTTGGCTCTGCAAGAAAAAAGCCGACGCTGAAGAACTCTCTCAATGGGGTTCACCACGACAGTTTCTCCGACCTTGTGGGCGCCATGAAGGCGAAAAAGCCATACGCCTGGACTCCCTTACCTATGACAAGACCGTCCTTGATTGATTCTACCAATGGTATGTGAATTGCACCGCAGTGTTACATCTGATTGACTCTATGCTGATCGATGATCAGGCCAACAGCTTGCGTCGCGCGATCGCAACACGAGCGGTCGGACCATCCTCTCGCCGACAGCGAAGACTTTCGTTTCGCCGTTTACGGTAGCGGAATATCTCGAACAGCAAGAGAGCGCACCTTTCTCGCCCCACACTTCTGGACCCCAGGAATCCGTCCACATGGGCTTGGGCACGAGGTTAGCTGCATTGACCCACGAGCTCAATGACTTCTCTTTTGGCGAGGCTAGGCGTCAGCCGCAAAATCTCTCTCCTCCAGCGGCCCCAACATTCCAATCCTCACAGCCTCAGAGATTCGGTCCCATCGATCCACCAACTCCGGTTGAGTCTGTCCGTCAAGATTCCATTGTATCAGTATACCCACATCCCATCGAGGCTGCTCGGCCTTCAGTATCAACCTACGACCGTGCGTCAGAGCCCACTGTACGTGTAACCAAGCTGGGCTGGACATCGGTGCTCGACGAGCTGGAGTTGGTGAAGAGGCAGAAACAAGAAGTCGAGCAACAGCTCGCTACTGCTCAAAGGGAACACCTCGCGCACCTTGACGAAGACCACGATAATGGCGCACAGCTTGGCAAACTTAGATACCAGAACGAAGTCAATCGCGACCAGAAGGCGGCTATGAGCAGGGAGATTGCCCAGAGAGACGTGAAAATCAAGGAACAGCAACTCGATGTTGACAACCTGGACAAGAAGGTCACTGAGATCAAGGACGAGCTTGAACGATGCTCAAGAGTCAAGGGAGAAGTAGAGACTTTGCGCAAAGCCCACCACCTCAAAGCGGAGCAATCAGTCGAACGCGCACGCAAGATGGAGGCTGCTATGGAACAACTCCGACTTGAGCGAGATGCAGCTGTTCGTGCTAACGCTTACGCTGGAGATCACGCTACGCGTGCGCAGGACCTAGTGGAGACTCTCACTAAGCGCGAGAAGATGGTCACTGATCTGCGCCAGAAGTTGCTTGCAGAGCAACTGCGCGTCACGGATTTCGAGGATGAAGTCGAACGGCTCCAAGAGTTGTGCAACCAGGAGAACCTAGACCAAGTCAAAGAGAAACTACTCGAAAAGACCAAGGACTGCGATCGCTTCCGCACTCAGCTCAAGCTGGTAGAGCACCATCTGAAGCTCAGCCAGTCGCGTCTGATGACTGCCACCAATAACGGCGCACTCCTCCGCGGAGCAGCACACATTGTTGCACCTAACGAGAACTGCAAGCTTCCCAAAAAGGTCATGCCATGCTCGGAGTGCTACGCCCTCAACTTACCTTGCGACAGTGGCTCACGCTGCCGCAACTGCATCGAAAGTAACAAGAAGTGTGCCCGGTGGAGGTGCTCGCTGAAGCATAAGCTTGGAGTGTGCGAACGTGCTCCTTGCGCACCCCCGCACGATCCAGATGGTTGGTTGGTGACTGAGCCAAGGCCAGAGTGGTAGACCTCTATCTACCCCTAGCTGGCTACGAAGTGGTGGTGTATAGATAGCTGAGATTGAGGTTCATGGAGTCGATGGGGAAATGCAGGTGTACACTTTGCATGTGCTCTGGTGAGGTACTCATGAGGTTCGCCATACTGCATTGCTAATTCAGTTATAGCGTAGACGGCAAAACGAACTTGACTCCGATGAACTTATGGACATAGTCGCTTCGATCATGGGAGGGATACATTCGCATGCATTCTAGATGCTAGACCAAGCGACTCGTGCGAAAATGATGGATTAAAGAGCATATTCTCATGTGTGTCCTCAAATGCATCTCTGCTCATCATGTTACAAGTAGAGCGCTGATCTATGTCCCCTGTCCAAGTTTCTTCCCTCCCCTCGCTATTTCGTACTGTACCAAACCCTCATGCTTGCCCTGCCACTCATGCCTATGCGCCGCAAAACTCTCACATTCTGGCTGCGGTATCCGCGGAAACATGCCCATCTTCACAATCACCATAGTCGGAAAAATCTCCGCAATGCTCATAATCGGACTAAAAGTAAACCATTAGCCGCCGATCTTGCTCCAACATCTCTCATCCAACGCAGCAGAAACACACTTACTTCCCACACTCCCCACAAAAGCACCTCTCCACACACTTCCCACTCCCCGTCTGCATGTCCCGATACCTCTTCATCACACCCTTGGGATCCTCGACGGACACTTTCTCCTTCTCAATCGCCAGGTTCGAACTCACGTAGGAACCTGCTACTTTGCGGCAGTTGGAGCAGTGACATAGGTGGCCGCGCGGGCGAGTGAAGAGCTCCGAATCCGTGATGGTGACGCGGATGGCGGTGCAGAGACAGGTGGCGGTTAGGTGGGTGGGGAAGGAGGAGGGGGGGTAGAGTGAGGGGGCGCCGGTCAGAGTTGATTGAGACATGGTGGTGATGTTGGTGTTGGTGTTGGTGCTGGTGTTTGAAAGTGAAGTCGGAGTTGGATATGGTGTCGGGTTTGAGGTTGGGCAACTTGATGTATGATCGGCCGCGGAAATAAGCGGCCGTGGAGTCCGTATACGTGCATGAAATGATTTCGGATGGGAAACTGGGGTAAGGATGTTGTGCATATGTCATCGCGTTTAGGGCGTGCGGAGATCTGGATCCTGGGGTCCGGGGGTGGTGATTGGCTGCCTGGATCGAGGGAGCGGGAATGTAAGCGTATAGTACCGGCCTCGCAAGTGGAAACGATTGATGCGACGTCTTTAAATTACAGAGAGAGCTTGTAGATGCACTATGCGTCGGTGGAATTCCTGGCTGCTTTCCCTCACGAGAAGAGGTGAAGAGGTTCTCTACAGAGTTTTGTAGAGAATTTCAGGCTCCCCAAAGCTGTTACTAAGTATACCTCTAAGAACTATTAGCTTATATCGTGCAGTTGTTGCAGAAGAGACACGAGTTCTGCTGCTGCTGCCAGGTGATGTAGAGTTGATGATGTGGTAATCAGATGTGCGATCCTTGCTCCGTCGTGCACGATGGATAATCGCCATTATTTTATCACGCCTCCAATTAGAGAAGAGCGAATTAAGCCAATATACGATGCCCTGGAATGGAGACTCCGCTTTATTTCTTTTAAGAAAAAACCGTCCGGCTAGTATCCAAAATGTCACAAGTACCTCTCATTGCTCCAATAATTCTCTCCTGCTTCAACAACACACCACCCCTCATCTCTTTCTCCATCTCCGTCCGCGGTACACACAACCTTCGCGCGCTTTCCCTCCAACCACTCCGGGGAATGCAACGGCCCGTCATCCTTCCGCGTCCAATCTCCCACCCAGAACGTCACGTTTGACAATGACAAAACTTGCTTTTTCCGCCTCATGTACGCGAACATTCCCTCCGCGCCTTCCTTGTCCACAAAAGGGTTTTGGAACCGCTCTTCGCCCTCACAATCGTGCGAGTCGATCATGGACGGGTCACGTTGCTGCTGGCATTCAGATGCCATGTTCATGTATATGTCCGCGGATTCGAGATGTGGTAGGGAAGCAATGATTCGCAGCGTTTCTAGCGGCCATGTGCCGTTTCGCGGGACGTTGACGGCCAAATGGCTTAGATTGGGCGCCATGCTGGGTAAAATACTGGTGTCAAAGTCCGCAAAGAACGGCTCGTGCACTTGTTCCGGACGGCGGAATTCCAGGGACTGGAGAGAGCTGCCCTGGTGTGCGAGGATGGTCCGGAGCTTGAGGGGGTCGGCATTGCCGACAAATTTGAGATGCGTCAATGTGTTGTTGGGCAGAGCGGTGATGAAGCGTACTTTAGTTGTTTCGAGCTTATGCGGAAACAACAAATAAGGTGGGAGTATGACCAAGACTTCCTTTGTCATGTTGTAGCTGTCGAATTTATGAACTGCATCCATCGTATCGAATTCGGATTCCGATGTACAAGGATGCTGACCGGTTTCATCTTCGCAGGATCTGCCATTTACACTCGTTTTAATGGTTTCCGGACATTTGTCATTCATTGTCCACGAGCTTGCGAATGTAAAAGGAAGAAGGACGGATAGAAGCTTGAGTATTATGGTGATCCGCATGTTAGCGTACGCGGGGAGTTTTGCTGAAACTTCGTGCAGTTGTGATCGAGTTTATATGCAGTGTGCGCCTGTACTGGTTGTTATGAGTCAACGGAAGAGGAGAGCTGTCCTGTTGATGTGTTTGGATGCCTGATTTTGATTTTGCTAGCGCAACAACGCAACACAACATCTGGTGTTGTAACAGTTCGTGCACGCTCCGACTTGACTCAATCTACTTTTAGAGAGCAGCTGGTATCTTACATATAGGCCTGAATGGACTCGATCGCACAATAGTACGTTATAAAGAGGTAAACCAACCATGCAGTTAGACAGCCTAACTGAAATGAACTTACTTCGTGGATGGTGCTCAGGATTGTGGGGCGCGGCGCGCCCGAATTATTGCTACATCTGGTGACACCAGCATCTTGCCTAGGCAGCAGTTTCCAGGATACATCTTTCGTACATGCATCACTTTAATTCTGTCAGGGTCTCCCGACCTAAAAAATCACTGCGTCTACACAAGAATTTGACATGAATCATTAAAATTTAACGTTACTATGCTCATCGCCAATGCTGCGAAACGCCTCAAAATGCTGTTCAAACGCTGACACTTTATGCGCATACGCCCTCTGGTAAATCGTAGCTCTCTGTCCTTGCGACACGGTCGTACTTTGCGTCCTTGCCAAGACCCCTCTTCGCGAAACCCTTCCAGATCTCGCACTTGTTGTCTCCACCAGTCAGGATTTTGTCGGCATCAACAATCGCATCGCGGGCGGACACGAAGTTGGGGTTGCATGGCTGCAATGCCATTCCTTCCATGACAATCTTCATTGCAAGGTACTTGCCGTCGGTGGGGAGACCGTTGCTGTCGAAGTCGGGTGTGCCAGCGTCGTTCTTGCCGTGCTTGTCGATGAGGTTCCAGAGAACCTCGTAAAGCATACCAGCCCAGATGTTGCCAATAGGATGCACCCTGGTCTGAGGGTCAACGTAGATGTATGTTTGAGGGTTGACGTTGATGTCGGTGGAGTACAAGTAATTCCTGATGCCATTGGGCTTACCGCTGACCCATGGGGCCATCGGGTAGTCGGTTTCGCGAGTGTCACCGGCCTTGAGGTGGGTTGCAATGGCGTAGAAGTCACTCCAGCCTTCACCCATGCCTCCTGATTCCAGGACGTTTAGACAGTTAGAGTTTGCAGGGCCACCCGTGAGGCGGTTAGAAAGTCCGTGCGTGTATTCGTGAATAATGACACTGGCATCAAAGGAGCAATCTCTGAAAGGTGTGGTTCCGTTCCACATGTACATCCTCATACGCGCAGCCTGACCGTCTGGTGGTGTAGCAAAGTTGGCATTGTTGAAATCGCTACCGTCTTGCGCATTGAGGAAGACAAAGTCGTTTCCTGCTCCACCGGCACCGTTGTTGTTAATCTCGAAGTTTCCGGCCTGTTCGTTGAAGCCGAGCTTGTGCAGCAGATCATGGTACACGTTGGATGTATAGAACAGCTGGGTGACCGAGGCGTTTGAATACTTCTGGAAATCGGTCTCATTGAGTGAGTACGGGTAGTGGAATTTTAGGTCGGTGCTGACGGGCCGAGGAAGGTTCAGGTACTCGCTTGCTGATTTGTTGGCCCAGTTGTTTTGTGCCACACCGTTGTTACCACGGGTGGTATCGTATGTCTTGGAGCCATCGCTGTGCCATCCGAACTCACTCGCTTGTTTGTCGAATGGATCTACAACGATGGTGCGCTCGCCTTCAGTTGGGTCGTTGATCCCCCATGGGTAGACTTGGTAGCTTGCATCAGCGGAATAGTCGACGACCGCGTGCACTTGGCTACCGTCGATAGCGTCGACATATGTCAAGAGCCAGTTGCTCAGGACATCAGTCTCAACTCTCCAGGTCAAAGCCAGCTTGCCGTTAGTCTGAACGTAGACAAGGCGTGCTTCTGGCTCAGACACTGTACCCTCAGATTGCTTGATTGCGAAAGTGTTCTCAGCCTCCTTTGGCTCCGACGTAGCAGAACCAGCAGATACCGGGAGGTCCAGAACGCTGACCGCCGACTTGAAAGCGGCGGCAGGCTCGATTGTGTCACGCTTGCTCTTGGAGGGCGCAGTAGGGATGTCCCCAGTGTAGAAGGAGTTTCCGAAACTGAAGACCGTGCCGTCACGACCAACCTGGGTATGATCAGCAACATGTAAAGGAAAAGTATAGAGTCAAATGAGGCTTACGTTGACATTGAAGTCGCCATTGTCGACATCAAGGCCGTTGGCGGTCTGCTTAAAGTAGACGTGGGCAACGCCGTTGGAGCCAACATAGTTGTCTGCAACTCGGAAGGTAGCTCCAGGAACAACCTTCTTCACCAACTCGCTTGCAGTCTCCTCCGCAGTGGCGCGGCGAGTAAGCGACGAGATTGAGGCGTCCGATCCGACATCGTTGGCATTGGTGTAAGACACCGGCTGCTTCAGACGGTACGAATCGAGATCGATTCCCCGCTTGCTCAATCCGCGGGTGCTGTGCGCAGGGTGGGCTTGGGCGCTCTTCAACGTGGCGACAGACGCCAAAGAAGCGAGAAGGAATGACCGCATGTTGGAAGGGTTTGAAAGAGCGAAAGGACCAAGGACGACCTGAGGAGTTGGGAATCGAGTATTGTCCAGTCTACTTATACCAGCCTATCTCCTGACTACGATCCTACGGCTCGAAGCAGTCTACATGTTCACGAGGCAAGCCATAGGCTCGAAGTAACATTGGACGATAGCAAACGGTAGCGTACGCGCATACGCCACACTTGCGGCCGCTAAGCTTTCCCGACCTACCATTCCTGGCCTCGATTCGACATTAGCCCTTCTCGAGGTGTAAATGAAGGTGCAGCGGAGGCTTGGCGAAGTGTTCGAATAGGCAGTCATCTACCCACATCCTGGCTATACTATGCCTTGGCACTCTATCGTGCAGAACGATGCCCCAGGAACCATGTCGACCTTCCGGATCCAGATATTCGACCTGTGACATCCGATAGCCGTATCCGTGGACGTGGTATGGCAGGACCATCGGGAATTGGTTTGACGGATCCTAGAGGCACATCATCGCCTTGATGGCTCGCGACTCCGCGTAGAACAAGCGCTCTACTTCGTCACCCTGAAGCACCGGCGTATCGTTCAGGACTGCAGGTACCCGTTCTCAAATCTCTCTCCCGTCAAATGCAACTGCAGATTTGCTGCGCAACCTGCGAGTGGCAATCCTTGGCAGCGGCGGGAGTCATGTTAAGCGACGTGATTGGTGGTGATTAGGGGGTTTCGTGTCTAGTCACCTGCCTATTCGGCATCGGACGGCCGACATCGCGCTTTGCATCAAGCTCCGAGGCACCTAGCTATACAATCGCGTCATGTTACGAGCGACCATCGCATCAGGGCGTGATTTTGGATATGATGATCGTCCAGGAGATGTTTCCGATGTTGTGAAATGAGGTGTGGTCAGACGAACCTCCATGGGAAGTTTGGTAAGACGGATCTGCCAAGCGCCGCTACGTACGGCTACGCTCTTAGTTGCAAATCTTCGTGCTCACATGCTGAGCGGTGATCCTACACCTGCCTTCGAGATTTGCTTGTTCTGTCGATCTATCTGCTCACATATCAGCAGCAGCATTTGCCATTGTCGATATGCTATATTTAAGATGGCGCACACAGCACGTCGCACCCACAAACGGCCAATATTGCTTTTCGGACCGAGCTGTTCGTCCTTGTCATGGACGTGCGGCATCACCGGCATTTCCGATTCATATGCCGCAAGCCGATATTCACAATTTGCGTTTTTATGCCAATGGCACTGGGAGTCGTGCAATTATCCACACGCTCAGCCCCGGCAGAACTAAGAACTATCACGCTAACGAATGAATGTAGACACGGTGAAATGATTACAGATCCAATCAGTCCTTCATCTTCTACTTATCGTAACAGACACTCTACCTTCTCTAACGCTCAAGCACCGAATGCATTCGTCTTCTTCAAGTACTCCTCGTACGTCGTCAGCTTCTCCTCAAGGTTGTTATGGCTCAGTTCCACGCCCCCTAATAAGAGATGAGCATCGGACGTGACTTCGGCCCACCGCATAGTGGATCGACTTACAGTGACCACCTCTACACCCTTCTTTGCTAAATCTTGAGCAGCAGGCTTGGAGATGTCGCGCGTGACACCACGGATCTTGAACTCTTTTGCGAGGCTGGAGTCATTGAGCAGCTGTGTGACAACTGAGCCACCCTGATTGCCGGTAACGCCAAAAACTGTGATGAGCTTAGACACGATGGGATGTTTGGTATTACGATTGGGATTTTGGGTTTAATAGTGTTACTGGGTTGTTGGGAAAGTAGATGAGAATTGTTTGTTGAAGAAAATAATATCTCTCGTGACGCCTACATTCCTATATAGCTCACATGTTACCATGTTACCATTTCTTCAAAGTCGCCGCAGACAGCATGTTACGCCTGACTTCAAGTTGCTTGTGCTGCGCTTGACAAATGTGTAAGATGACTGACATCCTCGGCCCGGCTACAAAGAGTTCCGACTGGTTTGTCATACCGCGCTTCCCCACTGCGTAAGCCATCACGCTTACACGGCCCTTCGAATTACATCCTACTTGCGTGGTAATACTACCGAAGAGCAGATCTACCCTTGATGCTAACTCGTTCGGAGCGTTGTTTACACAGATACACACGATAGTGTTGTCCGTCCGAGTTGCGGACTAAACACGTCCAAGAGCAGTGGCATGGAGATTAATCCCATTACCAAGGCCACTGATACGCGCACTGCAAACATGCTGTGATAAGATGATATTGCCGTGTATTGTTGGTGTTCTGGTTTTGGATAGCCAAGAACGTGGGGAGGCTGAGGACGTTCAGCCCTGGGCAGATTGAAAGATCCATCACAGCTTCGCAAAGCTCCCCGAACGTCCCTGCCCACTTGCGAACCGTTTCGCGCCCTGAAGACTCTCTTTTTCTAGCACATCTTCTGCATTTGTGTATTCAAAGTTCATCGCATCTTCAAAACTCTTCGCTTCGAAAGCGGCATAATATGCGCTTCGTCTGTCCTTGTTCATGCACGACTGTGGGAACTCGAGCAGCTGCTCTGCAAGCTTCGTCGCTTCTTCAAATGCTTTGCCTGTCGGTACAACACGATTTGCGAGCCCCATAGTCAGCGCTTCCTGAGCGCCGACAGGACGTCCAGTGAGTACCATGTCCATCGCGCGACCGAGTCCGATGATGGCTTGTAACCGTACAGTTCCGCCATCAATGAGCGGAACCCCAAATCGTCGACAGAAAACGCCAAACACTGCATCTTCTTCGACTACACGTATGTCGGCTATCAGGCTCAGCTCAAGACCACCGGCGACTGCGTAACCGGACACGGCGCATATAACCGGCTTGCGAATTTGCATGCGCGACGGGCCCATGGGTGCGATGTTGCGTCCTTCGACTGGGCCAAAGTGTTTGGTGTCAGCTGTCGACGTATTGGCAACGGCTTGCAGATCGGCACCGGCGCAGAAAGTGCCATTCGCACCATGGAAGACGCAGACCTTTTGGGTCTCGTCTGCTTCATACTTGAGGAAAGCCTCGTATAGCTTTCGAGCTGTGCTGGGATCGACTGCGTTACGTCGAGAGCTGCGACCGAGCGTTATCGCCGTGATGCCTTTTGGAGACGAAGCATATTGGACTGCGTCCAGCTCCGAGTCTGATGTTGACTGACCCATAATCAATGTTCGATTTGATGAAAACGGTGCTGATGATGACCCAACATGCAAATCTTTAGATGTAATATACCTCGGCATCATGAAGGCGCCTCCTCCATTCCAAGAACTTCACCTAACAATTCCTCAGTCTCTTCAATCAACTTTACGAGGTATCGCCGCAATTAAACTGCGCTTGTGGATGATGCATGATTGGTACTTTGGACATTTTCATATGTCATCTAACATGGTACCTGTTACACCCCACCCCGTTGTTGTGGGTTTCGCTGGACACCGTACTTTTCGTCAGCATTAGACCTCATCTCTACAAGTCATCAACCCTTGAATGCTTATTGATCGACTATATTTACGATGATGCTCCACAAGAAATTTGTACTTTGAACGTTTCGATGCGTTATCTAAAGTGGGTATCTATTCAACCTTCTGCTCTTGATGGCGTCTCTATCTATTGCTCCTCCAGATAGCTCAAGCCATGCGAGAAGCGGAAGACAGGATCCTCAGTATCGAATGGCACATCTTCTTTCGACGCAGCAACAGCCGCATCGCTCCTTGGCAGATCAAAAGGCAGCTTGCCCATTGGCTTGGCTCCATCAACATTGAATACAACATCAAGGAACGCATCCGGACTGGCACCATAGTTGGCCATGACGGCTTTCGCGGACTCGACAATCTCAGGGATAGCGGCAGGGCGCTCGAGGTAAATGTCGACGATGGTAGGGACTGCCTCGTAGATGGCTGCTTGACGAGCTTTTTCTGTCGCGTTAAATTCGAGCGAACCGGAGTGCTGGATAAACAGTTAGTTCACCATCTTGAATAAAGCTACTCACGAAACTTACGTAGTTCGCCTCAAAGCCTCCCGGACGCGGCTCATACGGAGTTTGAAGACGGATGAGCGCAAAGTCAGCTTCAGCAGTGCTGTTGACGACTTGCAAGTTGCGCTTCTGCATGTCAGTCGCGTTAAAGCCCTCGATGTAGAACTTCAAGTTCTCGGCTGACTTCATTGGTAGCACGTTGTCGCTGTTGGTGAGCAGAGTGAACGACTTGCGTTGCGCATCGTTACCGGCCTTCTTGAACTCTGGGTTGCCAACAATCTTGACAGACTCCTCGACATCGACAAACGGGTTATCGAAGAGACCGAGCAAGAACTTCTCACGAAGCAGCTTTCCAACGGACTCATCGATGCGCTCCTCGCTGATAGTACCGTTTCCAACAACTTGAAGGATCAGGTCTGTCCTGTTCTCTCCACCAAGCTGGTCGACACCGGCATCCAGGATCTTTGCGGTGCGCTGGATTTCTGTCAAGTTCTCAGCACCCCATGCGCGGGCTGGCATGTCCTGCCCAGCGATGATGGCGTCAGTAACTAGTCCCCAGTCGCTAACGACGATACCCTTGAAGCCAAGCTCGGTCTTCAAGAGATCCGTGATTAGGCCCTTGTTCATTCCGGAAGCGACCTCTTCGTACTTGGTTCCCATGGGTCGGCTGTAGTATGGCATCATTTGTCTCGCTCCAGCTGCGATCGCTGCCTTGAAGGGAATGAGATGGTACTCCATGTTGTCCTAGACGACGTTAGTGCCGAAGCGAACCTGCCAGACGGAAAAACTTACACCTGGATATGTCGCATTTTTACCGTACGTGAAATGGCTATCCTCACCATCCTCAACAGGACCGCTACCCGGAAAGTGCTTGGTCACTGTGGTGACAGACTGTGTTCCAAATTCCCCGTGAGTGAAGCCCTTGATGTACGCAACAACAAGCTCAGCAGTCAAGTTGGCATCCTCTCCCATCGTACCACCAATCCTGGCCCACCTCGGCTCGGTCGCAAGATCGATTTGAGGGTGGAGCGAAGATCGAAGTCCTATCCCCATATATTCCTGGCGGGCAATGTTTGCAAATTGCTCGACGAGCGCAGCATCGCGGATCGCCGAGAGGCCTAGAGCCTCTGGCCACTGCGAGAATGACTCGGCGATGAAACCAGTACCGATGTTGTTGGTGAACGCGTGACGGGGATCCGATGATAGTGTGATCGGTATGCCGAGACGAGTCTCCAGAGCAAGTCTCTGCAGACTGTTATACCACTCAGCATACATACGTACCGAAGTGATCGAGCCGTGTAAGTTAAAATGCGTCATGAACTGCGTCTTGACCGTGTGTAGTGTGTCCCTTGTGAAGGTACCATTGGGACCCATGGAAATGATTTGGTGGAACAACTGCCCGGCCTTTTCTTCCAATGTCATCCGCTGGAGCAGATCTTCCACACGCTCGTCGACTGACAGTGATGCATTCCGGTATGGCAGATTCGCAGTTTCTGTTTGTCTTGGATATGACCGTGGCCTCTGGAGATCATGTGAAGCCGGAACATTGATCGCAGACGCCATTGCTGTTGCCGCAAGGAAGAAAGAAGTGAAGATGTTCTGCTTTCGCAGACTGTTTTGTTGTCTCGCCATAATGATAGGTCGGCTAATGGCTCTTGTGAATCCTTGGTGCCTCTTCCATGGTCGGGACTTCATCCGACTATTTGTACTCTTGCTTCGGAGCTATTTTTCATGGTGTCAAGGCCGTGGTGCAAGCCACAGCCGAACTTTACCCGTCACTACTGATCAAGCCATTGCACATCTGGTCTACACCACCGTCTTTTCCCTGACTCGATCGCTTTCTCGCACTGCCGTGAGTCCGTGGCGGAGGTGCCAAGGCACTAAAGTGTGGAGGGCATCTGAACTTCCGGGGTCCCCAAAGCCCGGGTTTTGTCCGGCAGATATGTGATTGGAGCATCGTGACTTAATGACGATGGACTAACGGCCTATTCAGCCTCTTCCGAAAGGTTTCCGTTGTCACCTGGATCCAAGATGGAGTTCTTCATCGTTTCCTCCACATCCCGCCGCCAACAATGCTGTTGTTTGCCTGGAGCGCCGAGCGGAATCTTCATCAAAATTTTCCTTACCAAGATTTGGCAATTTTCGACGCTCGATGGAAGGACTGTTCATGACTCGGCAGACAGTGTTTGCGGATGAGCCTCGGTAACTTGATGATGGTGTGCTTGCCATCATCATTGCTGCGCCTTAGAGTTGCATTTGAATATGCAAGGACACGCCATAACTGCGGAGGGTCGTCGGCAAAACCGGCATGTGGTAGTAGACAGGTTTTCTCTGACATTGTCCGATTGGGTTGGCGTGAAAGTCATTGTCGTATACATACTTTTATTGCACAGAGATGTGTCAGTGTCTCCATACATGTAGTCACGCGACGTCGGGATCTTTGGCCGGTGGATACCCATGTGGGTCCATCATACCGGTACCAGTTTCCTGGTTCTGCAAAATTTCCACGTGGCACAGTAACTTCATTTTTTTTAAATCGTCAAATTGAATGTATGTGGGTTGACATGCCATATGCAAGCTGAGGTACCAGCTTCGCGATGCCACCACCAGGATTTGAGGTACATATATAACTTGTGCCATCAACATTTCCACATTCTCATGGAAAACATTTGGCTCATTTCAAGCCATGGGTACAACGACAGTACATATCCCGGATCTAAGCAACAATGATTCAATTTGTCACGGACCAGTCTCGCGGCGAGGTCGATGTAGCAGATCTTCAACCACCCAAACAGTCTCATTTTCCCAGACCTAGAAAGGGTAATCCCAATCCATCCCAATCCATCCCAATCCATTAGATCCTCACAGCCTCCACCACATCAAACGTCGGCCTCAGCAGAAACTCCTCCCAATATCCTTCTCCAACCCTCTCATCATCTGGCAATACTACCTCACCCCACTTCAACCTCAAGCCCGCCTCCCTCGCGCACCTCTCATAAACCTCCGCCCGGAACTGGAAAACATCAAACCCAAACCCTCCCTCGCCTCCTACCACGACTCGTGCTTTAATCCCCACCTCGACCCCGGAATCAGGCGCGACGTAGCGCTCCTCCAAAACGAGTACATCGAGCCCGTAAAATCCTGTCTTTGGCTGCGTCATGCATGCGTCATGTGCATTCGTCGTAACGCCGACAAATCTACCGCCGGGCGTGAGATTCTGCTCGATCACGCGGAACATGTTGGTGAGTTCGGTTTCTGTGCCGGCGTAGTTGAGGAACCAGCCTGCGAAGACGATGTCGAAGGGAGTAGGATGCTGCATGAGAGATGGAATGCTGCAGTCGCGCGTGTCGAAGGTGAGGGAGGGAGAGGGATGGAGAGATCGTGCACTCGTGATCATGGGGGTGGATATGTCGTATGCTACGACAGAGGAGGCGCCGAGGCGAGAGAGGAGGGAGGTAGATTTTCCAGTGCCGCAAGCGAGATCTGGGGTTGAAGTTTAGTATGATGGTCAGGTAAGTGATGTGTGAGACCGGAAGATGCTGGAGGACGTACCGAGACATCTTGCTCCCTTGATGTCTCCTAACGCTTTGATGATACTTGGTTCTTCGGGCTCGGTAGCTGGCAACACTTTGATATTGTTGTATTTTCTGCCGATTTTGTCATATTGCGTGTTTTGTGTACTTCCTGTTTGCTGAGACGCCATCTCGACGACCGTTATCCTAAGCTAATGCTGGAATGCTAAAATAGGCGTGGACTGTAAGTCGAGACTGAATTCAGGAAGATTGTCTCTCTGATTGGTCAGCGTTTCACTCCACATGCAGGCGAAATAGCTGTACATGCCAGTGTCAATAAGAGCTGACTGCAGTTAACCAATGCAGGTAGCTGCTATTCGATACGTAATCAACTCAATGGCACTTTTGTACACCTGACTCGCGCAATTGCAAAAGTGCGCAAAGTTTGACCAGACCTGGGGGGAAATGCCAGCACACCAGTGAATGATCCTGCAACAAGGCTCTGCCCCGCTGCCGAGGATAGTCAGGATCCCGCTCAGGCACTGCTACAAATGAAGCAAGGGTATTGGAAGTCTAGACCCGACGGACGAAAACAATTCTTCTTTGAGACAGAAATGCAGAGCGAGAATTTGCGAAGGGAGTGAGTCTTATTTTTACGCCGACGTTCTGGTAAGAAGGCCTATGAGCGCTGGCCTGCTCCTCGAATTACTGCCTAGCCTAAGATAAGCCTTTGACATAGCTGCACTAAGCACAATCGCTGGGCAATGGTAAACTGTATCGATTGAGAGTTTTAACAGACGTTGAAACTTAATTTTTCGGCTGCTATAGCAAGTGCGGAAGGGTTTTCCACGATCCTGAACCTTTGATGTTCCTCAGGGTCTGGACCATGGTGCTTAGCGGCCACTAGCGCGCTTACATTACTGCCGGCGTAGCGCCGTCAAAATCGGTCTCCTGATTTGATCCGTCACCATCTGGGCAGCCATATCAAAACTCAATGTGTGTAGAAATTTCATTTGATTCAAAGGTCGCATTCATATATCATATCATAATCAGATCATCGGGCTGCCGATGTCTGCATACTGTTCCCGCAGTTTCGTTGTGCTCTCAAAGCGTGCAAAGTGATATGACATTTAAGCCTTTTCCTTATGGTTCTCGTCAACGATCTCGACAGCACGAGCACCGTCCTTCTCGCTGTGAATGCTGCCCTCCTCGATATCCTTGGGTGCGTTCAAGTCCTGTGCGCCAATAGGTCCGGCCTGCTCGAAGTGGCGACCCTTCTTCTCAGGTCCCAGAGCGGTGGTGCACATAATACCAATGACAATGATGGCAGTCGCAACACCCATGACGGGACCGTAGGCAGGCGACTTGGTGCCCTTGGAGGTAGTTATCATAGTCGCTTCGGCAACGGCGTTGACGATTTGTGCTGAGGGAGACGAAATCATGTTTCCGAGCTGGTATGTGATACCGACGAATGAAGTAACGGAAAGCAGGAGGCGACAGCTCAGACAGATGAATCGGAATAACACCCCAGGCTCCCTGGACAAAGAACTGGATCATGAAGCCGGAGGCAGACAGGCCGCGCTCGGTGGTGGGCAGGATCCAGGCGGGGATGAGGCAGCCGGAGATGAATGCAGCGCAAACGATGGTACGACGACGTCCAAAGAATTGCGAGCCATAGCCGAGAATGGTACCACCGACGCAAGCCGGCCAGTCTTCATGAGGATGGAAGCACGGTTGGCACCGGCGGGGCTGAGGTGCTTGGACTGCTTCATGAAAGTGGTGTAACTGTCCTGGCTAGTGTGCGAGTAGAAGTTGAACCAGGTCATGAGGAAGATGCAGTAAAGACACATGCGCCACTCCTTCTTGAGCATAGCCTTGGTCTCGACCCAGAAAGCACCAGGTGTCTTTCCGCTCTTGCCAGCCTTCTTGGCCTCGATGAACTGCTTGGATTCGGGGAAAGCGATACGAACGAGACCAATGGCAATGGAGAAACCGGCACCGATCCAGAAGACTGTCTTCCAAGAATTCACTGAGTCACCAACACCCAAGTTGGCACAAGCAGCGAGCACATAACCGAATGAGTATCCTTGCTGGAGGATACCAGACATCAGACCACGAGCATTGGTGGGACAGTTCTCGAGGGCCATGGAGATGGCGTTACCGTAGACACCGCCCATGAAGAGACCAAAAAGGGCACGGACGGCAAGGAATTGCTGGAAAGTAGCAGAGTAGATGGTGGCGATCTGGAGAAGACCAAGAATGATCATGTTCAGGACCATGGGCCATTTCCTGCCAAACTTGTCTCCGGCAAGTCCAAAGAAGGCAGCACCAACTGAACGCAAGAGCAGTGTCAAGGTGATGGCAGTCGTGATGCTAGTTCATGTTAACCTACGAAATACTCTTATAGTGTAGTATGCATACCTAGTGTTGCTCTGGTGGTAGTATTTTGCCAGCTTGGTGGTCTGAATAGATAGAGCGTGGAAGTCGAAGGCATCGGCAGTCCACGCAAGGAAGCCGACGACGAAGTAAAGCCAGTCCTTCAGACGGAGCTGAGCGAAGAGGCTGAAAGGGTTCTTGAGCGGCTCAGGCTTCTGCCACTCGCAGTGCTCCTCGCCATAGTCGTTCCTGACCACAACACGCTGGTCCCAGATGAACAAGTCCTTAAGACCTTGCTTTGCGGTGGCCAAAGTGCCTTTGGCCAAAGGATCGGCAGGGCGGTTGGTGCTTGCCATAGCTACTGACGTGTAGATAACTTGAAGGCGAAGACTGAAGTAGAAGGAATGGACGCGTGAAAGATGCAGTCCGATTGCGATGCCAGGTGCTACAGTCGGGGAAACACCTGTGCAATATATACCTGCTACCCCGACCTTCAGGCCGCCGTGTCCATTCCTGGTTCGAAACCATCCTATCGCTTACCTTGCCAGTCATCTGTACAACGGAGCCGATAGCCAAGACGGTGCCAAGGAGCTTATTGCAGCACAGTACGGATAGTGCACGATGAATGCAACCGCACCTGGCCAGCCAAGCCGCACTAATTCTCCTTGGTGGACCAAGCTAAGACCGGCCACGAGTGAGAAGACGGAACGAGGCCCAGGATCTCGCAAACGTATCACTTTTGTGTTGAGCGGGCCATGAGGAGTCCATGGGGTGTGGTGATCTCTCGACGCCGTTGACATAACCCCACGGGGTCAGGAAGACCGTTTTTTCCCAACCCACAGCCTTGGGGAATGCGCGTTTTCGTCTGTGCACTGTCAACCTTCAACTCTTTTGATGCCGCGTACTTGAGCAACCACAAAGGGCCTTTTTTGTGCTTGTCATGCACAAGCTATGTGGCGCGAACTCGTCAGACTCGCGCGACGAAGCTTCACGCCGAATGCTGCAGCCACCAAACTTGGCGACGACCCCGCAACGAGACTCAAGACGGACGGCCCTGCCGAAGCTTTCAAGGAGCCCTGGTGCGCCGAGAACAACAAGATGCACTTACGACGGCCAAGAGCACGAAGCCGTGTGGCTTGCAGGCCGCCTGAGGGCAATCGTCAGCCCAGCGTCCTTGACCAGGCTTCTTTTAACAGCTGCCCAGATGGTGTTCACGATGGTGCTGCATCAATATGTGCAGCTGATGCGGTTCTTTTTTTGATACCGATAGCTGCAAAGTTTATTGCAGCCACAATATCGACGTTCTAGATGCATTTTCTCCGCGAGGCTGGGTCTGAGTCGCACGACTGGATCTGGGGTTGTTTTGCTGTGGAGACGTATGGACCGCATGGCGCTCAGAGAAACAACGGCGCACAAGACGGGAGGCGATGCTAAGCAACACGATGCAAGAGCGGAGCGGCCAGTCTTGGCCGTGATAATGTAGTGCAGGTCAACGGGCTGACTCGCTGATGGCCTGCTGACGCGCAGAAAGTCCAACAAAGGCATGCGTTGAAGCTCAATTTTGGATCGGCAGTGGTAAAATGTGGAGAATGCACCATGCACCCCAAGCCTCGCTAGCACATCACACTGACCCCAGTTTGCGAACGCCGACCGGAAGCCTTTGTGGTCGGACACTTGCCCTGCGCTCGTCTACCGCGTGGGTGAAGGATGAACATTGACTAGTTGGCCACTAAGGTCGATGAGGCCTTTCGCCCACGCGACTTGACCCGAAGAAGCCTCGAGATGCCGCACCACGATAGGGTTCACGGTTTTCCGGCACAGGCTAATGCTTGACTTCACCGGTCCCACCCTCAACCCATGGGGTTCGTCTTCGATAAACCTCCTCGGAGCTTCGCATTTATTTTCATACTCAGCGGGTCCTCCGATGAGATGCCGACCCAAGCCTGTAGAGCCTCAATGTGGCTCCACGCGCTGTGGATCATTTGAATTCCAAGAGTCTTGACCTGGCCTGATTTTTTGTGCGCATCTCCACTGGTGGGCGCCTACAGCCACCCGAGCAAGCCTGCGCTGCAGAATCGGAGCCACTCCCGTGCGGCGTGGGCGTCTTGGACTTGGAAATCAGGGCACAGCATGGTGCTTCATCCGCGCGCGAGGCAGCGATCCGGATTGCCTGATACGGGTGAACAGGATCCGAGACTCGCTCTGAGAGCGAGAAGATGAGAAACGAAGATAACTCCGAATTATTCACATTTACCCAATGTAGTTACAATATGTCATAATGAACTGATCTCGTATGCCATACCCCGCGTTATCTTCTAGCGGTGGCAAGCAAAGTGTATTGTCGGATGGCAGCTCCAGGACCGCGGCCGTGGGAGGGCAGACAGATCGCGCTGCGGCAAACTTGTGTGCTAAGTTTCGTGGGGTCTGAACTGTATCCAACAAGCATGCTCCTAACAGCAATGAGCGGGTGTTCAGGCTAATGACCACTGAGCACGTACCTTCATCTCCGCAAACGTTTCGTCTGTGAACACCTCGAACCTGGAGGTGATTCCCGGGGCCATCCCTTCGAAATCTGGCTTGATGTTTGTCGAGAACCGTCGGTATATTGATGGGACAAGCGCCAATTCTGCCATCGCGAGGCTGAGATAGTTTAGTGAAAGATTGCAGCTCGAGAACACTCGCACTTACTGCAAACCGATGCACATACGCGCACCACTCGAAAACGGCCACCACCACTTCTTCATCTCAAGAAGTGCGATATCACCATCGTCCTTTAGCCAGCGTTCAGGGTCCCACCTCAATGGCTCCGGAAAGACCTCAGCATTTCGATGCAGCGAGTACGGGGCTGCCGAACAAACAGTCCCCCGCGGTATTCTGTAGCCATCGATGACCGTGTCGACAGGACTTGATCGAGGTTCAGAAGCTGGGAGTGGCGCGTACAGACGGAGAGTCTCCTTGATCACGGCATCGAGATATGGCAGACGATCTGCAACAGCGCAACTGACGATGTCGTCGTTTTCGCCATCGCTGTCAATACTTTTGCACTCTTCGATGAGTTTGCGCTGGATATGGGAATTCTTCGGAAGTGACAACGCCCAAACAAGAAACATCAACGTGTCGCTCGTGGTGTCAATACCTGCGAGCAAATGATCGGCGCATTCACTTGCGATATCGAGATCACTGAGTCCGGCCTCATCTTTCATTTTCCAGAGCCGCGCAATAATGGACTCTTGCGCTTTCGCCCTTGTTTCGACATCAGCACCCCGATACTTTTGCATCGCCAACAGTGCATGCGCCCGTATACCGCTGTAAGTTGCAGGCTTTTGCATCGGCAACAATGGTTTAACAAGCTGGCCCATGAGACCGTCCCGTGTGTATAGCCATGCAGTCAGTGTTGGGAGATGCACAGCAAACCATGACAGATGCCGTCGAGAGTGGTCCATAATGTCGTTCAGGAGATTCACATAGATGGGAGTGCCATGAAGAGCTGTAGTCGCTCCAAAGTCTTGTGTTCCATACAGAAAGGCAGTGATCACATCGATGGCATAGTAGTGGAATGTTGAGAAGATCTCCATACCGTCACCAAGTGGTGTCTTTTCGAGTAGCTGGAGGAAGTCCCTAATCTTTTCTGCAATGATCGAGGCTGGTTGGCCCTTGAGCATGGCAGATTTTGAGTATACATGTGCAACTAGGCGTTTTCTCTTTGCATGGTCTGCAACACCAGGGAAGGTGAAGAGGTTTTTCCGACCATAGACATCAAACATGGCGTAAAAGTTGGTTCGCTCGAAGCCACTGCCTGCACCATATATCGTACGCAGCGCGGTGGTTGAGTTGAAATGGACCTCATTGGGCCCGATGCGCACAACAGGACCGTACTGTTTGTGGAGCGCATCGATAGTGCGAGTGCGTTGACCCCAGTCATCCCTTGCGAGTCGCCATCTCGTAAGAGCGTAAAGCTTTGGACCCGGTATCTTGCTCAATTCACTGAGGAACAGTGGTTGTATAACCAGTCGATGAAGTAGTGTAATGAACAGTGCAGTGCTTGCCAAGACGAAGAGCGAGCGGGCCATGGTTGGCGATGCAAGAGTGAAGGAATGCAGTGCACGATCACGATGGTGGACCAAAGCTGGAAAATGTTTGCGACAAATGAGGTTTGTGCGATGGCACCATGTAGTTGGTACACAGTGCAGCTTGAGTGATACGTGAGGGTTTAGATAAGCTAGTGAAGGTGGGGTTGGGGAAGCTATGTCCAGCCCAAGACACTTTTTCCGAGGATCGTGGCGGGCGACAAAAGTCGCGCCGAAACTCGCTTTGGACCACTTGTTACATGGCGCTTTCTTCGCCGTGTATAGATGCCTTTCCGCGATCTCTTCTTCTTGAGTCTCAGCAGTTGAGTCGCGCCAATTGCAGGCGTTGCTTGAGCACCAACTTTGGCTCTCTAGGGTGCATGTTTGCACCGGGTGCCTCGCCGGGGAGACGCATTTCAAATGCCTTTCTGGCCACACAAAGAACCAGCTTGTAGACTCTTTCAACCAAAGCGCTTTCCGTATCCCTTCACTACTTCGTCGAGGATGCTTCTGAGCCTCTTGCAGCCCTCGATGCCCACAGCTAGCATACCCTCAAGCCGCTCCATCCTGACCCTTGTCTCCAGGACACAGACCGCAACTTTATCGCTCTCGCCCAGCGTGCCGACGGTGAGGAATGGTAGCTCCTGCTCTTCCAAGGTGTTGAGGTCAAGCAGTGGATCCTCTGCGGATGCGTTGTCAGCAGCGGACGAGGACGCGCTCGAGGCGGCTGTGCACGCCACGAGGTAATCGGTCATGGGTATGCCGGCATCGATGAGGGCGAGTGTGGAAGCATTTATACATGCTGCGAGGAGCGAACCGTCTTGCGATATGATGTGTATGTTGAGTGTGATGGTCGAATGTGGGTAGAGGTGGAGCAAAAGGACGCCTTCGAACGCGCTTCTCACGCAATGCTCCATTTCTTTGCTGCGCTTGTCGCCGCCTCCTCTTCGCCGCCTCTCCATACCACTGAAGCCCGCAAAATTGATCTCGACCTCGACTTTTGCTTGTCCACCGTTACCTCCTCTTTGGCCAGCCTGTTTTCCCTCGGCGGGGCCTGTCACGGAGACAAGAATCTTGGTGTTGCCCATTTCGAGGTAGGAAGAGCCATCCGCGGCGGCTTGTGTCGATATCTGCGCATGGATGCGACGTAGCTCATTCCACCGGCGTCCGTCAAGGCGGAGGAGAGCCAGAGAGTAGGTGGAGGTGTCGAGTGGCATTTTGACGTGTCTGGGCGTAGTTCAATCGCACATGCGAGATCATTGCTGTCCATGAACTTGCTTGACGATAATTTGGGTGGTCCGAGCTCGAAAGAGCAGGGATCGTCCTGCAAGCGTGCCCCGCTCACACGTGATAGCGCGTTAGCGCGCCTGGACAGTGGCGCCTTCCTTTCACCCAAACACACGCACAAGTGCGCGCTTCACAAAATGCACCACGCTAGCATGAAACGACTGCCACCTTCTCGTGGCACAGGCTTATCAGATTCTTGCGCTCTGATCGTCGTCCCCACTCCACTCACGTGCTACACTCAACCACAATGTCCAATGCTGGCAAAGACAAGAGCCATCGCCGTGCACTGCGCGCATTCGCAGAGAGCGAGGCGATGAGTGATAGCGGTGACGAAGATGGTCTCGATATCTTGGCTTCGTCTCGAAAAGGCTTGGACCTGTCGCAGTACATTGATGGTCAGTCAACGATTCCTAACCCCTCACATTTTAGGCATGCTGAAGATTTGGCAGTCTTAACACAGACTCAGTCTCAATCTCAAGACACAAATGCCAAGCGCAAGGAGCGTGATGTGGTTGAGCTGAGTTCGAACGATGAAATCCAGCCTGTGCGGCGAGCCAAAGCGCAGAACTCGCCCGCCCCGGACTCTGGACTTGACGATGTCACGGCCGAGGAGGACGACAACGCAGAGTCCGAGTGGTCAGAAGAGGATACACGGGCAGCTTACCGCGAATGGAAAGACCGCAAAACCAACAAGCGTAAGCGTGTCGCAGCAGAAACTACCAGGATCCGGACACAGAAAAAATCAAAAGTAGCGAGTGCAGCAGCGTCTAGCATTGTTGGCCGCAAGCCACCACCCAAGAAGAAAGATAGACACGGGCCAACTGGATTCAGCACCGACTCCGTTGCGGAGGACGTGGATACTAACGCTACGTTCTTGGACGACCCCATACCGGACTACATAACCTCACGTCTGAAGAGCCTCAAGAAGCTACACGAAGCTGGCTTGAGATATCCGCCTAGCTACGAAGGCATTGATGTAGATGTAGTGGAGAAGGAACAGAGGCCAGTGCTCGACAGGGCCATCAAGCCACAGCGCGAGAATAAAGACATCAAGCTAAAGGAATCTGGAGGCGTTATCCCCGCACCGATTGCGCAGTGGTTACGCGACTATCAAGTTGGAGGCGTGCAGTTTCTCCACGAAAGGTTTGTCAAACAGACCGGTGCCATTCTGGGCGACGATATGGGTCTCGGAAAAACCATCCAGGTCATTGCTTTCCTCACTGCTGCTTTTGGCAAGAAAGCGACCAAGAGTGATGCCAAATGCATGCGTGCTATGCGACGCGAGGGCAAGGACCGGTGGTATCCGCGCATATTAATCGTTTGCCCGGGCACTCTGATGCAGAACTGGGAAGAGGAACTCGCCAAGTGGGGTTGGTGGGAAGTCTACCGATATCACGGTAATGCGGCAGACCGAAAAGGAGTTCTCGGTGCTGCAGCAAAAGGCATGCTCGAGATCATGATCACAACTTATACGACTTACCGCAATCATGAAAGCGAAATCAATACAATAGACTGGGATTGTGTCGTCGCGGACGAGTGTCATCAGATCAAGAGCAAGAACGCAGAAATCACCAAAGCAATGAACAAGATCAATGCTCTGTGTCGGATTGGACTCACGGGAACTGCCATACAGAACAAGTATGAAGAGCTGTGGAACCTGCTGAACTGGGCACGCCCTGGCGCATATGGATCTGCGCAGGAATGGAAGCAAATGATCAGCCTTCCTTTGAAGCTCGGCCAAGCACACGATGCCACCAACGCTCAGCTAGCTGATTCCAGGAGCCGAGCGCAGGAATTGGTACACAAGATTCTACCCAGTGTGTTCCTCCGCCGGATGAAGACGCTCATCGCGCACCAGTTGCCGAAGAAAAGTGATCGCATCATCTTCTGCCAGCTCACAAACACTCAAGCGGATGCTTATCGCGAATTTCTAGATAGTGACAAGTGTCAGTTCATCCAAACTGCAAGAGAGGATTGCGACTGCGGTTCTGGCAAGAAGCGAGGCTGGTGCTGCTACGTTAAAGTTTCGGAAGCAGAAGAGAACTGGAGCAACTTTGTCTTCCCATGTATGGCGACACTAATGAAACTAGCCAACCATCTCGCTCTCATCGTTCCGCAATCTTCTGATCTTCCCGAAAAGCGCTCCAAAGATCTCGAGCTCTTGGAACTGGCTTGTCCAAGGCAATATCGAGAGCTGTACAAGAATAGAGACAGCATACTGAAGCAGTCACAGCGCGAGTTTTGCGGCAAGTGGAAGGTGCTTCGACGTTTGCTCGACTTTTGGCATTCCAATGGCGACAAAGTCCTCATCTTCTCACACTCAGTACGCTTGCTGAGGCTTCTAAGAGGGTTGTTTGACATTGATGGAACGAAGTACAACTTCTCGTACCTGGACGGTAGCATGAAGTATGAGGATCGATCGAAGGTTGTTGCAGACTTCAACGCCGATCCCGATCAGTTCGTGTTCTTGATCAGTACAAAAGCTGGAGGTGTCGGGCTCAACATCACTTCCGCGAACAAGGTCGTGATTGTGGATCCCCACTGGAATCCAGCCTACGACTTACAAGCCCAGGACCGTGCATACCGTATCGGACAAACGCGGGATGTCGAAGTTTTCCGTCTCGTCTCTAGCGGCACGATTGAAGAAATAGTATATGCGCGTCAGATTTACAAGCAGCAACAAGCCAACATCGGCTATAATGCCTCGGAAGAGCGGCGCTATTTCAAGGGTGTAATGGATCAGGCCGGAAAGAAAGGCGAACTCTTTGGTCTTGAGAACCTCTTTACCTTTCAAGAAGACAGCGTTCTCCTCCGCGACATCATGCACAAGACCAACATCGCCGAGTCGAAAGCGGGCATCACCGCCGCAGACTTCAACTACGACGCCTCGCAACTCGATTCCGATGACGACGACATCCTTTCCAACAAGTCCCTCGGCATCGCAGACGACGACATCAACCTCGGCGAAATGAAGAAACTCGTCGAGTCGTTCACATCCACATCCTCAACAGGAAGCAAATCCCGCGGCAAGAGCTTCACAAAGCGCACCGGTCCGGACCCCATCAACGCCATCCTCGCAAAAGCTGGTGTTCAATACACGCACGAAAACTCCGAAGTCATCGGCCGCAGCGAGATAGAAGCTCGTCTCGGCAAACAAGCCATGGAACTTCGCAACGACATTGACCTCTCCAGCAAGCGCGTATTCCAGGCTTCACAGTCGCAATCCCAATCACAACATACACCACATTCGCACCCGTTTTCGCACGCCTCTGATCGGGACGACAGTGATGTGGAGGAGCTCGGCAGTGCCGTCAATGGCGAGTTTAAGATCACGTACAGATATAGACCCGACGAGAAGATTCGGAGGAGGCAGTTTTGCAGTGTCGCCGAGAGCATGGGGTTTGATGATCCGATGGAGTTTGCGCTGCTGGTGGAGAGTAGCACGCAGATTGAGAGGAGGAAGATGCTGGAGAGGTTTTATCGTGGGCGCAGGAGGGAGATTTTGAGGGATGATGGGGGTGAAGGGTAAAGTGGTTCTGGCGTTTATGGAAGGCTGGACGATACCCATGTGTTATTCAAGTAGTCACGGTACTATGGTGGGGGTTTGAAGCAATTGCGCGGTTTCTTCAGGCGAAATATTGCACGGCGCCAGGTCAATTTCACAATGGCAGGTTTTATTGTTGTGTTTAATGAGCGTGCAGGATTGTCCCTGTTCCGAAATTTGGCACGAGAAACGAAAGCAAAAAGATACAAAGCAAGACTGAACAAGCGGGACGGACCACCACATGTCCTGTATACATCCTTATCCTTCCCATCCAACTATTCTTTCAAGAGGTGCGTCCAAGCAAATCCAAGCGCAGAGCACCCGGCATGCTCGACCACCAAATCCATCATCATCCATCGTGATACAACAGCTAGCTTGAGGCTTAGCTACCACAACACGCATACAAGCCCGTGGATCCTCGCTGGTACGCGGACTTCCGAGTCCCTCACGAGCGGTACGCCAGGGTCGTTCATGAAAAGCTATCTGCATCCCCTTTGAAACCGGCACAATACCTCGCACGACCGCGGCGTCAGCCACACAACCGGCCTCTACGATTGTGTGCCTGGGGCTGCTGTTGTGGAGGGTGTTCTGCGCCAGCCTCAAAAGGGCTGCAAACATCGTTTCATCAAGGACCCTGGGGTCAGGCTCGTGGAGGGCTCGGAGTCCCGCGTACGGCGTATCCAGGGGCTGGTATGTTAGTTATCGACTGTTGCTCTCACGAGGCGATTATGTCGAGAAGAGAGGGGGATTGTCGAGGCCAAGCCTCGCCATGATGGCGTTGACGACTGCGAGGCCGTTGACGCCAGCGTCGATGTATGCAGCTCCAATGACTGCTTCGACGGTGTTTGCGACCATTCCATCGCTTGCGCGGTTGCCCATACCTGCATTCATCAGGATGCACGCATCGATGCCGTTTGCGCGGCCAATCGCTGTGAAGAAGTTGTTGCAGGCGTTGCGCTGACGAATTTGGGAGTCGAATTGTTCGACTGAGAGACGATGTCCTGCGGTGAGGTTGTTAGAAGGTGCATTACATCGTTTGGCAATTGATAGGACTGGGCTTACCGTGGCTGTCACGAAATTCGTACCATTTCTTGCAAAGGACGGCGTCGATGATGGCGTCGCCTACGGTTTCGAGGTTCTTGTTCTTCCTCACTAGATGGCGGATTCCACCTAGTGAAACATACATCGGGTCCATGTTCATCTGCAAGGCCTCGAGACAGATGAGTTTATCGGTGTAAATGTATCCGATGATTTGTTCGATTATGGCAATCTTTTGCTCGATGTTGGCCATGGTTTCTGCGTTTGTATGCTGCGGGATGGGTGATGTGGTTTTGAGAAGCTGTGAAAGGAGAGAACGTGATGAAGATGAAGGGAGTGTGGAAGTCGGACTGTATCTATAGTATTCGTGCTGGATGCTATTCAGCCTCGTCGACTTGTTGCCTGGCACGCCGCACCAGCCACAGTGGTGTTTGACCGGTCTGCAACTTTATAGTGCTATATGCGTGCCACAGGCATAGACAGAACAGCCCCGTCGAATCAAGTGGCATCGTCTACGCAGATGCATTGATCAGGACGGCGTAGGGTGGCGGTTGGCTGGCAATGCTGACCACGACAGATGTCTAGGACTCGAGCCTGATGACATCCTGGTATCGATATGGCCGCCCACTGGTGCAATCGTTCGGTGCGACAATGATTCTGTTGCTTGGTACTAATGCGCAGCACCGAAGTCGACTGTGAACGAATAACTGTTTGCACTCCAGCGAGTCAAGAAGCGACTTGATCGACGTGCAGTGATCGCATTCGCGCCTTCGCGTTGGTGGCTTCGTGGGCGCCATGCTAGCGTGCCGCAGTACGTCATAACTTAGAACAGGGTCTCGCCTCTGCCGGAACGAATCCAAGAGGTCAAGAAAAGGATGTGCGCCATTAACCTAGCACTAAAACCAAAGCTTGTAGCCGTTCATACCGAGCGAAAAGCACCGAAGTACGGATCAATCGGATCACAAGCGTCATGGCAGACTATGGAGAGCTTGCGGTACGCACTCCGCAAACATCCATCCCAGCTTGCTCTACGTACATGAACCCTGACACATTTTTTCATTAAAGGAACTTGGCTTCGAAGTTGTAGACAAAGGTGTCGACAAGTATCACGATAAGGTCTACGATCACTTGCCAGCCTGGAAAAGGAAGCAACAGAGACAAGATCGACGACGGTCTCAGGAACAGCAACAGCACAATCAAGCACCTTTAGGGAACGAACACAATCGCTCGAGGGACATCGAAGCAGGAGAGCCCTACGAAGAAGACTACAACAACAATCGAGGCATGTCGTCATACGGCCAGTCGCAGGCGCCGTCTTACACTCCCAACGGACGCCAGGACTATCGCGACTATCGCGACGATAGAGATGACCGGTACGTGCGAAACGAAGGGGCAACGAGCGCGTACTATAGAGACGCAAACGCCGGTGCGATTGTGATGCGCGACAACGAAGCATATCAAGGAGAGCCAGAATATGGAGGCGTTGTACGTCAAACTCCCAAGCTGATCTGAAGCCAGAGCTAATGGGCTCCCTCAGCCAAACGCACCGCCCCCGCCACCGCCTCCTCCCTATGGCTACGGCTACGATGACAACGACACGCGTGATCGCGGCAGACCGGCACCGTCAAGGATGCGCTCAAACTCGTGGTCGCCGCCGCGCAACCAGAGAGATGAGGACGAGAAGCCGCGCCGCCGTCGACACTCCAGATCACGCTCAAGCTCCAGAGAGATAATGGACAACAAGCAGCGCCTTGCGGCCACCCTCATTGGAGGTCTGGTAGGAGGATTCGCTGGGAGCAGAGCCGGCAAAGGCAAAAAATACGACACTGTAGCCACGGTCGCAGGCGCCGTCCTAGGCGGCATCGCTAGTCGCGAAATCTCGGAAAAGATTGGCGAGAGGAAAGAGGGCCGCAAGGACAAGAGACGAGACGAGCAGGAAGCGTGGGAACAGAAACGTATCGGCGATGGGGGTCGTGACGACAACCGCAGTAGAGGCCGCGACGACAGCCGCAGACGCGAGCGCGACTCTGGAGACTATTCTAGAGATTCGCACGGCTGGTGTGAGCGCTGCGGACGCGAACGCTCGCGCTGCAGATGCAGATAAAACTGCAATTCTAAAGCGGAAAGTGGGGTCTGTGACGAGTGGCTGAAAGGCCATGCTCGCGCTGACAGACGACGGTTTACGAGGGTATTTCCATTGGACGGCCTAAAATTGCGACATTTTTATTAGGGCTCAGGAGTCTGGTGTACGCTGTGAATAGCAAGATACCCCTGGGCGGCTTTGTAGGGTTGAATCATCATGACGGTTTTCGTGAGTGAATGGCACTGCTGGGCGATGACTGCGAGTTTGGAAAGGTGATGCAGTGATGCACTAACAAGATGGGGCTGCAACGCGGTGTGAAGCGAGTGGGCCATGCCAGGGGTAGATTTGATAGCGTGCAGGGTGATGTCGCGATAGTTGGGTGCAGATGTAGATGACGGGGTCAGCACACACAACTGCACAACTGCACACGGACCGGGGAACAGCAGCGGGCGCGCGGGAAGTTGCCACGAGCACGCCGTGTAGGGGAATAAGCAAAGCGTCGCCGTGTAAGGCTGAGCTAGAGTTCGGGGTTGAAGCACTGGGGGGGGGGGGGCCTGTGCGTTTCGAGAAGGATGGTCGAAGCTGGCTCCCGCAAAGCCCAAGCCGCGCCCGCATCGCATCATCCCTCCCGGAAGCATCACGGTTCACCCTCAGTGACCCTCTTTCTGCATAGACAGCACCGCATCTGAGCACCCGCACTGCACCCGCACTGCATCCGCGAGAGACACGGCTGCAGCTCGCCCAAAGCCACCACCGTCTTCCAAAATTGGACAGCCGAGCTGTAGCTTGCTCACCCGCGGCCATTGCATTGCCTGCCTGCGGCTCTTTCGCGCAACAAGCACCCACACGCGCACAAGACACGTACTAGAAGAGCTGCACCACCACACCACCACACCGCGCACCAGCACCAGCACCATGAGCTGAGCCCTCACCACCGCTCCCATTGCTCTTTCCTTGCCCGGCACGAGCTCCTTCCTCTCTGAGCTGCTTTAATCCCGCCCTCACACCCGCCTGTTTGCCTCTGGCGCTGCTCCCCCGCCAGCACCACCACGATGCGAAGATACAGGCCCGGCGGCGGCGGTCCGGTGCGCGCCCATGGCGGTGTCGCTGTCCCGGACCCCTTCGCCATGGTGCGCGCGTACGACAGCGACACCAATCCCGCCCGCCCCATACGCCCCTCTCCTCTGGCCGCCTCTACCATCCAGGGTCTCCCACTCGACCTGCTCGACCGCCTGCGCTCCTTCCCTCTCTTCCAGGCAGCCCCGGACTCCTTCCTCACCGCCGTAGGACTGCACCTCAAGCCGCAACTCTACCAGCCGCACGACACCATCCTCACCGAGGGCGAGACGGGCAAGGCCATGTACTGGCTGGTGCGCGGTGCCGTGCGAGTCACCTCCCGGGACCAGGAGAGTACATATGCGGAACTGAAGCCTGGTGCTTTCTTTGGCGAGATTGGCATCCTGATGGACATCCCCCGCACCGCCACCATCATCGCCAACATGCGCTCGCTCGTCGTGCGTCTGAACAAGGAGGATCTCAAGAAGGAGCTGCCCAAGTTCCCCGAGGTCGAAATGGCCATCATGCACGAAGCGCAGGAGCGGCTGGCCATCCTGGAGCGCAAGAAGAAGGAGCTCCGCGGCAAGCGCCCCGCACTTCCCCTGCGCCAGATCACGGGCAAGCGCGAACGGGAGGACGGCGACGTGGTCATGGCAGAGACAGGTGTCTTGCGTGATGGCGACGTCGTCAATGCATACAAGAAAAGGAAGTCTCCGAGTCCGGGACTCACCGACGCAATAGCCCATAGCGCGTTCGGAAACGGTGGTGTCCATGTGAGACCTCTGCTCAAAGAACTGCCGCTCTTCTCCAGCCTGCCCGACGATATCCTGCACTTTATCGGCATGCGCGCGCAGCCGCTCACCTTCCCTCCCTTCTACGACATCATCAAGCAGGGCACTCAGGGGCGCGACGTCTTCTTCATCGTCAAGGGCGAAGTCGAGGTGGTGAATGTGAATGGGCCCGAGATGAACGGACACACATCGCCCATTCTAGGCCGCAGAAGATCCATCGCCGCAGGTGAACACCACTTCCAAGAAGTCAGGGCGCGGTTAAAAACAGGCCAGTACTTTGGCGAAGTCGTCAGTCTCTCACTAGCACCCCGCCGAACCGCGACTGTCCGCTCCGTCTCTTCTGTGGAGCTTCTGATGATCAGTGGGGATACCCTGAACCAGCTGTGGGAAAAGTGCACGCCAGATGTACGGCGGCAGGTCGAGTCGGTCGCGAAAGAGAGATTACAGACCGCAAAGGACAACGACGTACACATGGCCGACATCAATGGCACCCCCAATATCGACGACCTTGCGATTGTCGACATCACAGTTCCTCGAACGCCGAGGCGAAAGAAGAGCGTGCCGACCGTTACTTTCAATGACATCCCCAACCACATCGACAGCCCCGTCACTCCCTCGCGAAGAGAGGAGAAGGTCATGGAGCCATTCGACCCTGACCCGTTCCTCAATGTTGACTTGGATAACGTCCGATCGAGATCGAGAAGAGGGTCATTAGCACCGCCTACTCCAGAGTCTCCGCACAGTCCGACAAAGAGCGAGTTTCCCAAAAACCCGTCGGCAAACGGGTCGCCACTGTCGCCGTCGCCCATGCCCATCTCAAAGCACACTTCAACGCCACCAGACGCTCCTCTCGACTTCAAGCGACCGCGCATGATAAGGAGACCGAGCAAGTACAGCAGAGGAAGGTTACCGGATCCGCTCTTGACCAAGGTCTTTGCGTATCTCAACATACACGAGCTGATGAAGTTGCGGAGCGTATCGTGGCATTGGCACAAGACCATCTCTTCATCACCCGACATCATGCACAACCTCGATCTGACCAAATTCAACCGAAAAGTCACTGACCGCACACTTGTCGACATAATATGTCCCTTTGTCGGCACGCGGCCAAGATACATCAACATCAGCAACTGCTTCCACGTCACGGACGAAGGCTTTGCAGAGTTGGCCAAGACGTGCGGGCCAAGCGTACGGATATGGCGCATGAAGAGCGTGTGGGATATTACAGGACCGGCAGTCCTCGAGATGGTACAAAAGGCAAAAGGACTGGAAGAGGTCGACCTCAGCAACTGCAGAAAAGTAGGAGACAACCTTCTCGCTCGCATAATCGGCTGGGTCGTTCCCGAACTTCCACCACAAATGGCAATGGCACACGCACAGCACCAAGCGCAAATGAACGGCCGGAGAGGAAAGGGGGCAAACAGCCAGCCGCCGCCGCAACCACTGCCACCGGGGACGGTTGTTGGATGCCCGAAGCTTCGGAGGCTAACCCTGAGTTACTGCAAGCACATCACCGACCGAAGCATGGCGCATATTGCTGTCCATGCCGCCAACAGGATCGAAAGCATTGATCTGACAAGATGTACAACTATCACAGATGTGGGCTTCCAGCACTGGAGCGTCTACCCCTTCCCGCGGTTGACGAAGCTGTGTTTGGCCGACTGCACATACCTCACAGACAACGCCATCGTCTATCTCACCAACGCGGCCAAGGGGCTGAGGGAGTTGGACTTGGTAAGCCACACCATTCTATGACAGAGAACTATCGCTAACATCAATACAGTCCTTCTGTTGCGCCCTCTCCGATACTGCAACAGAAGTCCTCGCCCTCGGCCTCCCCTCCCTCACACATCTCAACCTCGCCTTCTGCGGCTCCGCCGTCTCCGACACCTCCCTCCGCTGCATATCCCTACACCTCCTCGAACTCCGCAATCTGTCTGTGCGCGGCTGTGTCAGGGTCACCGGGACCGGTGTCGAGGCTGTCATCGAGGGATGCAGAGACTTAGAACTCTTCGATGTCAGTCAGTGCAAGAATCTTGGACGATGGCTGGACGCAGGTGGCGTCCAGGCAGTCAAACAACGAGGACGAAACGTCAAGTTTGAAACGGTGGCGGATGGCAAGTGGAGGGTTGGAAAGCAGCCGTTGTAAATTGGCGAGAGTTTATGAAGCAAGGCGAAGAAGTCATGTGATGAAGGGAAACGATTTCACGGCGATATGGAGCATGTTCTGCGCATTTATCCTGCGCACGAGCGAACAAACAACGGATAGTCGGTCGACTTCATGTACTTGTTTGTATTCTTTTTGCGGGGCGGTGCATTTGATCAGGTCATTCTAGACTTTCGTTATCCCTCTCTGTTTTGGGTTTTTGGAAAAGAGGTAACATCAACTTGTGTACGATTTTCTTGATACCATCACCATGTATCTCATTTTCTCTCGTAGCGTCATTCTTGCTATTGTTTTGTATAGTTGAATGTGAGAGTGAATAGATTTCGGTTCACGCCTTGTGTATGTTCGGGTTTTTTTGTGGGATGTGCATATGTGACTTGCATACGGAGGTTTACGAGTGTGACGATCACAAGTCTGACCTGGATCATTGAATTTGAAGGGGCCACTGATGCAGTACCTATTTTTATTTTCTAAGATTATTGGCCAACATCGATTGAGTTTCTCGTCGGCTCAAGGCAGGTTTCCTCTCCTCCGATTTCCCGCCCGCAGTACTCAAAGTCCAGACGTTTGTGCTGAAATCGCCAGACGGGCCTGGTCCCATGGGAAGCCGCTAATCGCCAACTGATCAGGACATGCTTTACTTTTGAGAAGCACCGATAGTCACAATCTAGCGTTCTCAAGGACCTTCTAGGCAACGAATGGATGTACCTTGTTCATTTGTGAGATGTGGCAAGTCGCCTGCAGCATATCCCGCTCTCTCAGGACTTGTCATGGTCCGACTTTCGGTTTTTTCTTTCTCCTTCTAAACTCTAATTTCTACGCGGTGGCGATTGGGTGAGTACATGGGTAGGAACCTTGTGGTGGCAGCGGAGTCTAGTGTCTCTTCGACACGCTAGTGGTTCGGGCGTCGGGTGAATGTCTTCGTTGCAGCCTTCGCGGAGATTAAGGGTTCCTGAGATGTGCGGGGAACTATTCTTCAGTTTTGTAGGATTATTTCTTACTGCAATGCGGAAATGCTGTGACGACATGTTTTTCTTGGGAGTGTACGTCGGTTTTAATGCTCGAGGCTCCTGTCACACCATTTCCGTACTCGCGCAAATCTCGCTTGAGCAAGTATCGACTGGCAGACATTCTTTTACCAGAAGAAATGGCGATAGCTGCAGGCGTAGCGATGAACGGTTGTGAAGACCTACCTAGGCAGTGGGTAAAATTAGCCCGAAACTCTAATCTGATGGAGGGAACATCGGTGCATCCGGCCACGCGACTGCTCCAACGGCATTTAAACTTACTACGCACCGCCCTAGCATAGGTACTGACCCTGTTCTCCAATACTCAGCATAACTTGTTCGCCCTCTCATCCTTGGACGCACTTCATTGGAAACCTGGTTCTTTGCGGCACCAGCCTCAAGGCTAAGTGCGATGTTGCAACACCATTTGCTATGCAGATCTATGGCAGCTCGAACTAGCGAATTGCGGAAGTCTTATAAGGGCAAATGAATCAAAAGATAAGGCGCTGAAGCATGCGAATAGGGGATTTGGTCTTCGCATACATGAATTCTGGTAATGACGGGCTACAGCAGTCGCCCTGTGAACTGCGCGCTTGAGATGACAGTGCGGCAGAAAATCGAGTAGGCTATCTCTGAATTGACTAACCACTGCCGCCATCGAACGTTCTTTAGCGCAAATGTTGTTTGTAGTTCGTCAACCCTTTGCAAGGCTCAACTATCAGAGCTTAATCCAGCCCTTAACCGGCGATGAACCGTTCTAGGCGATGCACGCGGAGACTTTCCAAGCAATCAGAAGAACGAAACAAACTAGTCTAAGCCGTCTTGGCGATTGCGAATGTCCAAGAAGGTTTGGGCCGCTGTCAAACACGAGATTCTCGAACTTCCCGTCCATGGCTAGTACCAGTAAAGAACATGCTCATCCATGTCATCAGCGCCGATAAACGGCAAACAACGATAAGCTTTTTCGACAAGGAAACTTATCCGAACCTGGCGTCAGAATTGATGATGGTGTAATGTGTTCTTCTCTTTTGGGTCATCTCCCAGTCGTATCGTGGCTGACCTTGAGGCTACCTGAATAGGAACTATTGTACATGCTTCTACCATCGTTATATTCAGATTCCAGAAAAGCATTAGATCTGCGAAATGCACAGTGAATCTCCCCTTCCTTGGACTGAAGCATATGGTGGAGGTCTCGACGCGGCAGCATGTCTGACTCGTGTTGAAAGTTTGGCCCTACACGCAATGAGGGGTAAAGAGCCTGGGAGTACTACAATAATGCTACTCTCCCGTAACGCCACCTGATTCAGGCGAAATAGTCATATCGCCTTGCCTTCATTCTAGGTTTGCTGTCTCGACATACACAAGACTAGGAAGGCATGAGTAGCTTCACGGAACACTAGCGCTCCGTAAGTGCCAGTATATTTTCCAAGCTTGAGCCTGGAAGTCGAGTGGGTTTTCAGGGGATTTGCATCAAGCTAAATATTATCAGGAAGGTATCATTGGCCACTGTAGATTTGCCATGGTGCTAGAGTACCAGAAGTCTATCTGCGAGGATGTATACGCGAGTTGCGAGGATGCAGATATAAAGGAGTGCAAGCACCACTGGTCTATCTCCTCTACTACCGGTAGAGTCCAGAGCTGGTCTATTCTCTTACCTTTGGATCTCCAGATATTCTTTGTATCTACTCTAGTACCATCACTAAGCCATCATGAAGTTCTCCGTTGCTTTCCTGACGGCAGCGCTCGCCACCTCAGCGGTTGCAGCTCCTTGGACGCTCGCCGACCGGATAAAAGCCCGCGCAGAAGGCAGACAACTCCATCATTCCAACCCTTCCAAGGCATTTGGAGCCAGTGAAGAACGGACATTCAGCGCCCAGAGCGATGAAACCAACAACACAGTCTATGGCCCCCACTACTCACCCACTTGGGGCGGTGCTGTCCTCCGTACTCCCTCCCGCAGCACCTTCAAGACAGCCACAGGTCGCTTCACCGTTCCCGTCCCTAGACACGTTCCTGGAGCCGGCAAGGAATCAGCAGCAGCATGGGTCGGCATTGACGGCGACACATGCGAAGGCGCAATTCTCCAGACCGGGGTAGACTTCACCATCGACGAGAACGGAAACGTCAACTATGAATCGTGGTATCAGTTCTTCCCCGCCGATTCTGGCGACTACATAAACTTCAAAATCCGCGCCGGCGACGTCATGCAGGTCGACGTCAACGTGCTCTCATCAACCACAGGCACGGTCAAACTCTCGAACCCTCAGCACCGGCCAGAGCATGGGAAAGACGTTGACCGCAGCACGGGGATCGGAGCTGTGTCAACAGAATGCCGAGTGGATTGTGGAAGACTTTACATATGATGGGGTGCAGGTCCCGATGAGCGACTTTGGTATGGTGGTGTTTACGAATGCGGCTGCTACGCATTCTGATGGTAGTAAGGAGGGGCTTGAGCGCGCTACGGTCTTCAATCTCCGCAAGGACGGTGATTATTATACGGAGGCTACTATCGACAGCGCTTCTCAGGCGACTGTCAATTTCACATACCGGTACTAGGCAAGAGGTATACAGCGGTATCCTCCAAGGCAATGTCGCGGTGGGTGAGGTACAATTTAATGTAACGTTTTGCTCGCGAACGAAACATCTTGCTACAATCAATCGGGACAGTGAACCCTCGCAATGTTTTGTCATCTGCCGCGTCACCATAAATGTGTTTGATCTTGGATTTTTCTTTTGGGTAGTCGAGTCGGCAGACGGGACTTTGTATCCCACCTGCTATGATGCTTATGCATCTGATCACGCAGCGGCAATCAACTACCTATAGTCCTAAGGGTAGCCAGACACCCATGAAGCACCAAAGCAGGTTTATGCACCTATCATTAACCCCATCACGTTCACAGTGAGCATGTCATCAGCTTTTCTGGATACATCAAGATACATCCAACACGAAAAAAAGGTCCTTGAACAGGCTTTGGGCACGTGGAAGATACTTCAAGCTTTAGACAAAGCTTGGAAATATCGTCCTATTTAAGCGACTGGTTCTGAGCATGAATGATCACGAGATCGCGGTACGGGGCTTGTTGACAATCTCGTTGGGAATGAACGTAGTTTGCAGCCAAGTTCACCCATGTTCACGCGTTTTCGAATCTTACAAAATAAGGCATACAAAGAAATTACTTCGAATAGTCCTTGTGTGAAGGTCTGCATGTACCGGAGGTCTTCATCAGTGCGTTGTGAGAAGTCTTGAAGACGGTTTAGGAGAAAACTTTGTATACTACATATCAAGACTTCATAGACATCTATAGACCGCAACCATGAGCATATCAATATCATAAAGGGAGGCTTTCTGGCTCTGGAGAAAAATGTTGCGATAAGTCTTAATGCTTGTGGAGAGACTTGTGTCGGCTCAGGATTTGAATTGGTCGTGCTCATGTGATAGCAATCCCTCGGTCATCATAACTGTTCGGTTGGTTGGTGCGCACTGGACAAACGGCAGCATGATTTATGAGTACAATTACTTTGCTCGCCCTTCTCCGGTCTTGGGCCAGCTCTTTCACCATTATCTCAGTGACGTTCGTACCACCTGACAGCTTACGAGTTCCTTCAGCACTAATGTCTTTGCTACTTGCAGTCCTGGATACATGTGGTGCAAGCGCACCGCTGACAGTGGCCACGCTACGTCTCGGCACTGTTCGTTCTGACCCGACCTTAAGGTGCCAAGCTCAATTAATTCATCAAGAGCGTCGCCAAAATAGCTTGCAGTCTGTAGGCACAAATTGTATATCTGACCCGCGCGGCGCATATATGAAGGAGTTGAAGGCAATGGTGAAGAATGTACAGCTAGATAGCTCAGTGTCCTCGTGTAGACGGAACCTGGCAATAGCAAAGTTCGTGTAACCTTTTGCTTAGAACCCGAGGTGTTTGATGTGGATCCAGAGAGATCTGCAAGCGGTTTTGCGGGTATACGTCTTGTGTTCTAGACGCGTCTATCCAGCCTTCATATATGTGCATGTTTTTGCTCTGCCTATCGTCCAAGGACCGCTTTACCCACGCGGTTGGCTGAAACCACTTTTCCTGTAAGCTTGACTGAGGTTGGTAATCTCCCGGTGTGCCGAAGCAACAAGAACTGTGAAATCTTGTGCTTGTCGATAATGTGTCTCATCGGTCCGATCTGTACGGTTTTTCACGTTGCGTGCCTTACTTTATGCGAGTCGCGTTTTCATGTAGAGTGCCTAATCGGGCGCAAAGTCAGCGAACATGTGAAATGAAGGGCCGTCTCTGATCCTTTCGGCGCATTGACATCGAAGCCGCATGATCGCTTACAGTAGGTAATGCATTCTCCACGCTTCCCAAAACGTACGGGAGGGCCGGAAGTCGTTATAACTGGCAACGATGAACACCGCTGTTCGGCGCGCGATTCATTAGCTCGATTCATTAGCGCGATTCCGCCGAGTTGGAAGATCCCACAAGTCGTCACTCGGCCCTTTTGCGGACTATTTGCGCCTGATTTCGATGGCGTAACGTCCCGGACGTTTGATAGCTACTCGTGCTTCTAGCTTTACCGTTCTACGCGCGCGCTTGAACAAATGCCGAACGCAAAGAATCTTGCAAGTCGGTACCTCATCCTTGGGAATGGTTTGCGCCAAGGTCCAGGCGATTCAGTAGGCTCCCCGCTACTGTCCCGCGACTAGTGGTGTATCAAGGCACAAATATTCGAAAGGTAGCCGCATCGAAGTACCAATGACACAATCTTCACCGAAAACTCGATTACATTAAGAAGGTGCTTACATCGTCGCTTACCTCTTTCAACGCTAGGAGGACGAGCCGACTTGATGTAAATGGGTAAAAGGAGTGTATATGCAGTCTTTCGGGTCAATAATGTGGATGTCTCTAGCAGGCTTTGGAAGTGTTGCGGTGAGACTCTTGGTCGGCTAAGATCACACATAACACGGCTTTCTGCACGCAAGCAGCTTGGGCGGAACCGGCTGCCGGTGTTATGGAGAGCACAGATAAGCAGTGCGTGGGGGTGGATCAGGTGCTGAGGAGAACTGAAGAAATCTGTTCGACAACATTGCCGCATCAGCGGAAGAATAGGTACCTGGTGCTCCTGTGGAGACGCCTGGTCGTTGTAGCCCACTTTCCGTGACCGGTTTACAGACCATAGGTTGACGGGCCACGCGCACGCGATGAGCAAGGGAGGAAAAAATGTTTGCATGAGCAGACGCGAGATAGTCAGAAATTTGCATGCGCATGTCAGTCGACTGTGTCGAAGTATAGCACCCTTGCTAATCCGATCGGGGAAGTGGAGCTGACTCAGCATCCAGATCCTGTGCAACAAGCAGGGTCTTCCATGCTGCGCCTGCTGCGCCTGTCGCGCTCCGCGGGGCGAGCCACAACCCTCTCTCCATGACCCGATCACGGAACAGTACTTCATCTCTCCAGTCTCGGTATCATTAAGATCAATTTACATGTTGCAGGGGCTTGGTCATCAAAATGTCGACGCCACGCTTGCGTTCCGTTTCACGGCAGCGGGTACCTGTTCTGCCACGAGACCGGTCCTATGCCCTTTGCGCAAACGACTCCGCGGATTGCGCATCATGTCAGAACTAGTTCTGGGTACTAGTGAATAAGCCCAGGACCTAGTCGTCCTAGATCATACGAGCATGGCGCGCTGCTAGTGTAGCAACATTTTACCGCAAGAGCTTGGATCGACGTTGGACGCGACCATCACTACCCAAGCCTCTCTCAGAAGACACTGAGCTCGGTACACCTACCAAGTTGGAAAAGCTCCTATGTTAGTTGAAGGCCTTACATGCGTCCTTACAGTCTGTCAAAGCAGGTTCCACACGGCTCCGATTGACTGCTGCCAGGACTATCGTTCGTTGCGCCTAGCATTGACCACATGCTTAGGAAAAGACGGTCTCCGTACCAATAGTACTCCATGGAGACCCATGCGAAAGGCCCGCGAACAGGTACCCAACAGATCGTCCACGCGTTCACTAAGCAGAACCACGAAACGGCCCGAACGCCTCATACAAAGTGCGGTTAAAGATGACAGGGCCTGGAAAAAGAGCGATGTGTATTTCGCTGATTCGATCGGTCCCATTCCGGACCAACTGGTCGTATTTAATCGCAGCACACATCGCGTGCGCTAGCAAAGAGCGAGCATGCTAGGCCCGACAAGGGAGAGGATGGCGGAATCTGCGATGCTCCCTCGACACCGGCCGCCTGTCTTTCTTGCGGCCTCTGATCTTTCAGTCGAAGTATGCTTAATCTGCTTTCACGGTCAAAGTACATTTTGTGGTAAACGATCATCAGCAGCATCACCCCATTTACACTCCTTGCGATTGTCTGCCCTTCCATCACGGCGGACAACTCTCAAAACAATTACATAGTTTCGGTACCGTCCGGGTCGAGCCGCGCGGAAATGCCGACGAACTATGCATGCATCCTCACGGCAGACAGGTGGGAAAATGGAGACGCACGGCGAAAGGCTCAGATTGGTAGATTGTGGGCCAGCTAACGCGCGGAACACAGATGAACTAGCAAGAGTGTTAGTTGAACAAGGGTACACATCAAAGGATGCCCTTGCGGCAATTGTTTGTAAAAGATAGCATGTGAACCGATAGTGGACTGCTGAGATATAAGACAGTAGTGCTTTCGATATTGTCCGGTCAACCCTAGGCCATGGCGACCCCGGATGACCCAGCGACGCCAGCCTTGTCTCTATCTGCATCTAATTCTTCGTCTCCAACAGCTGCATCTTCCGTCCCGCCGCCCACCGGGACTTCTGAAATCCAATATGACGATGTAGCAATCATTGGAATGTCATGCCGCACAGCTGGTGGCAATGACTCGCCCGAGAAACTATGGCGGTTCATAATGGACAAGAAGGATGCGTCGGGAGAGAGCCCGAGCTGGCGCTGGGAACCATGGGTGCGACGAGACACTCGCAACGCAAAAGTCATCGAGAAGACCATCTCCAAAGGCTACTTCATTGAGGATCTTGAGAACTTTGACGCATCCTTCTTTGGTATTTCACCCAAGGAGGCCGAGCAGATGGATCCTCACCAAAGACTTGGCCTGGAAGTTACGTGGGAAGCTCTCGAAGACGCTGGAATTAACCCACAGTCACTCTCAGGGTCTGACACTGCTGTCTACGTTGGTGTTGACTCGGATGATTACTCCAGACTTCTACTCGAAGACATACCCAACATCGAGGCGTGGATGGGGATCGGAACCACAGCGCATGGCATTCCTAACAGAATCTCATACCATCTTGACCTAATGGGCCCCAGTGCTGCGGTAGATGCGGCGTGTGCTTCATCCATGGTCGCCGTCCATACAGGGAGACAAGCCATTCTCGCAGGAGAATCGCGGATTGCAATTGTGGGTGGAGTGAATGTTTGCTTGTCCCCGGCATTATTCCACATGCTAGGAGCAGCTGGTGCACTCTCTCCGGATGGTGTCTGCCTTTCCTTTGATGAGGAAGCCCGCGGTTACGCTAGAGGAGAAGGTGCTGCAATCCTCATCCTCAAGAAAATGTCGCATGCGATCATGGACGGAGATCACATTCTTGCCACCATAAAAGGAAGCGCCATCGCTCAGGACGGAAAGACAAATGGCATCATGGCTCCAAATGCCAAAGCGCAGGAGCTGGTGGCCAGGAAGGCCCTCAAACAAGCGGGTATTAATGCTTTGACAGTAGGCTACATCGAAGCTCATGCCACATCGACCCCTTTGGGTGATCCCACGGAAGTATCTGCTATCTCTGCAGTATATGGAGTGGGCCGCCCCACAGATACCCCAGCCCTCATCGGATCTATCAAGCCAAACGTTGGCCATCTCGAGGCTGCCGCTGGTGCCATCAGTCTCGTGAAGGCAGTGATGGCGGTCCAGAAAGGGATCGTTCCCCCACAGACAAGACTTAACAAACTCAACACCAGGGTGGATTGGGCGAAGTCCGGTCTGCATGTGGTTCGAGAGAGCACGCAGTGGGGCACAGAAGATAGTCCTCGTCGTGCTGCCATCTGTTCTTACGGATACGGCGGAACGGTGAGTCATGCCATCATCGAGCAGTTTGCACATGCCGCAGACCCATTTACAGCCTCAACGAGTGACGATAACCACCCCACTCTCCTGTTACTCTCCGCACCGCAGGGAAAACAAAGACTGCCAGCGCAGAGTGCAGCTTTGGCTGAGTGGATCTCACCAGCCGGCGCACACGAAAGCCTTAGATCTATCGCAGCAACCTTGGCAACACGCAGAGCTCATCACGAAAACCGTGCCGCTTTTATCGTCTCTAGTCACACAGAGGCTGCCGAGACGCTCAATCTCTTCTCCAAAGGAGCAGAACATGATTCAATTGTACAAAGCCGCACCCTGGACAATAACATCAACAAGCAAATTGTCTGGGTTTTCTCGGGGCATGGAAGTCATTGGTCAGGCATGGGCAAGCAACTTCTTCAAAATGCGGTTTTCTACCGTACTGTGGCGCCACTGGACATTGTTGTGGTACAGGAACTAGGCTATTCTGCAATTGAGGCCCTCAAGACGGGCAGATTTGAAAGTTCGGGCCAAGTCCAGGTCTTAACATATATGACGCAAATTGGTTTGATTCAACTCCTCAAGGCCAAGGGCGTCCATCCCCATGCGGTAATCGGACATTCCGTTGGCGAGATCGCTGCGTCAGTAGCCGCCGGCTGCCTTACTCCGGAGGAGGGAATGATCATAGTCACAAGGCGTGCACGCCTCTTCGCCAAAGTTATCGGTTGCGGAGGCATGTTCCTCGTGAGTCTGCCGTTTGCTGAGGTCCTCGCAGAGCTAGGTGGCAGGACTGATATAGTGGCCGCTATTGACTCATCACCTTCATCCTGTGTCATCAGTGGCCTCAATGCGCCCCTGGAAGAATACGTCGAGAAGTTAAAAAATCGAGGTATCAGGGTGTTCCAGGTCAAAACAGACATAGCCTTTCACAGTCCCATGCTTGAGGTTCTATCAAAGCCTTTGAAAGAAAGCTTAGAAGGTTCACTAAACCCACAGCCGCCAAATATCAAGCTGTATTCGACATCCCAGGCGGACACTCGACACCCAGCTCGCAGAGATGCAGAATATTGGGTTGACAACATGGTCAAGCCAGTATGGCTTCGACCTGCCGTGACCGCAGCTATCGAAGACCATTACAGGATCTTCATGGAAGTCTCAACCCATCCAATCGTGTCACATTCTCTTGATGAGACCTTGGCTGAGAATGGGGCGAGCGACTTCACTACAATCCATACGATGAAGAAAGAGCAATCTGCCGAAAAATGCATTCTTCATGCTGTCGCACAACTCTGGACTAAGGGCGTCAAGATCGACTTCAAGTTCCTTGGTCGGCAGTGGAGTAGAGAGGTTCCCAAGATTCGATGGAGCCACAAGCGATTCTGGAAAGAGGTGTCGACAGGCTCTGCTAGTGCTCAAACTGTACACGATCCTGACAAGAACAACATGCTTGGCCAGCGGATGGTTGTCGCCGGAACTAATATGACAATCTTCACCACCGCTCTTGACGAAAGCAGCAAGCCATTCCCGATGCCACACCAGCTTCACGGAACGGATATCATCCCGGTCTCAGTCTACGTCAACACTTTTATCAAAGCGACTGGTGGCAAAGTACTCTCTAAGATGGAGCTTCGCGTACCTCTCGCGGTCACGAACGATGTCCGCAATGTTCAGGTCATTGTCGATGGACAGAGTGTCAAGGTTGCTTCACGTCTTAGCTCTTCAGACGATATGTCATGGGTGACGCACAGTACTGCATCTTGGGAGAATGAACCAAGTGCAAACGTACTACCATCTCTGGACGTATCATCCGTTATCAAACGAATTGGTACCCGCGTCTCGGAAACATTCTCGGTAGACTACCTCAAGAAGACTGGCGTGTCAGGGATGGCATTTCCATGGGCCGTCAACGACCATTATAACAACACTAAAGAGATGCTTGTAACGCTCGACAACGACCCTGAACATGAGACAATGTCATGGGATCCTTGTTCATGGGGTGCTACACTTGACGCTGCGACTTCAGTCGGTGCTACTTTGTTCTCACGCGAAGTCAAACTACGCATTGTCTCGCACATCGATAGGTTGACCATCTATTCGTCCGATCCACCGCCGAAAAGATATCACCTTTACGTAACCGAAGCAAGCAGCAGCCAAGTCCATGCTTGTTCCGCGGATATCTCTGTACTTGACCTGAGTGGTACACTCCTGGCCAGAATCGAGTCAATCAGGTTCACGGAGGTTGAAGCCACACCAACGAAGAGCACAAGCATTGAGAGTGGGGTACATCAGATTGCATGGGTTCCAGCCCGTCTGTCCGAGAAGCCTCTGTCACTGGAACAAATCGTACTTGTGTCTGAAGACGATGCAAAACTTGAGCAATATGCGAATGAGTTGCAGCGACAGGCTCCAAAAATCGTGAAGTTGACCTCGGCCGCCAAACTTCGTGATAATGGGGCGCTGTTCATGCGTGAGAAGAACGCGACCGTAATCTATTGTCCAGGTACAGTTACATCGCTCGAGGATGTTGCAAGCGCATCTCATCGATTTATCTGGGAGGTTGCAACTGCGATCAAATTCCTTGTCGAGAACAGCATTTCTGCAAAATTCTTTGTAATTCTTGATCGCACCTTCTTGGCTGGATCACCTACCGCGCTGGCCCAAGGTGCTTTGTATGGTCTTGCTCGCGTCGTCGCCTCGGAGCATTCTGACATTTGGGGTGGACTCATCGACAACGAAGGCCCGCTTTTCCCGGTGATGCCACTCAAGTATGTGCAAGACCAGGATATCACACGTTACATCGACGGAGTCCCAAGAGTTGCACGAATGAGGCCATTCACAAAGCAACAACGCTATGCGCCTTCGACCGCTCGAACTCTTCTGCCCAAGCCCGAAGGTACATATGTCCTCACCGGTGGACTAGGTGCTCTTGGTCTTGAGACTTGCGACTTCCTTATTGAGAAGGGTGCACGTCGTATCGTCGTAATCTCGCGGCGTGATATACCCGCTCGTAGCCAGTGGTCAAAAGCTTCTGAAAATTTAGCGCCAATTTTGGAAAGAGTGAAGGCCATGGAGAAGACGGGTGCTAGCATTTACTTTGTTTCCCTTGACATTGGCGCTGCAGATGCGCATCAACAACTCCTTTTTGCACTCGAGCGACTTTCACTACCACCCGTCCTCGGTGTCATTCACGCAAGTGGTGTGCTCGAAGACAGCTTGCTAGTGGATACCACCTCAGACTCTTTCGCACGAGTACTCTCGCCCAAGATCTCCGGCGCCCTCGCACTGCACAAAGCTTTCCCTCCTGGCACTCTCGACTTTTTCGTGCTCTACTCTTCAATAGGACAGCTCGTCGGAACATCTGGACAGAGTTCATATGCTGCCGGCAACTCTTTCCTCGACGTCCTGGCAGCACATCGTCGGAGTCAGGGCGACAATGCAATTGCTTTCCAATGGACAGCTTGGCGCGGCCTAGGTATGGCCACGTCTACCGACTTCCTGACCTTGGAGCTGCAGAGCAAAGGAATAACTGATGTCGGTCGCGATGAGGCTTTCCAAGCGTGGGAGCACATGTCCAAGTACGACGTCGATCAAGCTGTCGTTACGCGTACCTTGGCGCTTGAAGCAGATGACATTCTCCCATGTGCGCTTCTCGAAGAAGTTGTTGTTCGAAAAGCACGCGCGCAAGATCAGAGTGCACCTGCATCTGGCAATGCGAGCGACAGCAGTGGTCGCCCAACAGCGAGCGCAGATCTCAAGCCTTGGCTTGATGTCAAAATTCGAGAGTGCGTCGCCTTGGTCATGGGCGTTGAAGACATCGAGGAGATCGATACCCGTGTGCCCTTATCGGATTACGGTGTTGACAGCATCATGACTATCGCTCTTAGACAAAAGTTGCAGAGCAAACTCAAGATCAAGGTACCCCAAACATTAATGTGGAATTATCCAACTGTTAGTGCTATGGTGGGATGGTTTCAGAAGCAGTTTGAGGAAGGCCAGTAAGACCGCTTGTTCTGGCAAACTTACAGGTAATTCTTTCCTTCTGTGTGGCGTGATGATAGATCGTACCAAGTATGTCTGGAACGTGAAATATTTTCTTTGAGTAGACAAAGTGGCGTGCCTCCTTTGGCGAGGCGTGTCCTATTCTTTTTTCCTAGTAGGCGACCCTTTCATAGTTTTAGACGCTTAATTTAGAGCTTTTCATGAGACGTTCGAGAGCTAGTCAATGTTTACCGTGACAGTCGAAGCTGTAGCAGAAGACTGAAAGATGGAATGACGTCATGTCACCTCGCCTCGATACCAGGTGCAGCAATAATTCGTGCGCATTCTGTCTAAACTCAACCTACTGTTAGAGAGCAACTGTCATCTTATATATAAGCCTAAATAGACTTAGTAGCTAATTACTATGTTGCGAAGAGCTAATCAATCTTTGGAGTTAGACAGTTTAATAGAACTGCCTTTGAATATTGTGAGTCTCAAGTGCAGCGATTCAGCTCTCACCGATAGCAAGTTAGCTCTAACCCATGCTTTTTTTATATGTTAAAGTGGAGCAGTAGATATTCTGATTGGATATATATGGTAATAAGATCTAGTTGATGTGCGTCGCTCTTATCAAGTCTGCATATGCCTTTGCTAAGATTAGTACTGCGAACCAAAGGCTTTTGACTTCTAGTAGCGTGCCTAAGAAAACAACGATGACAGGATTAGTGCCGGATTGCTGCACTTGAGACTCACCGATAGTGCTCAGAATTATGGCGCACCATGCACTTTAGCGCGGTTTCCCACTCTTTCTGGCTTTGTTCTCGTGAAAATACAGTGTATTGTCGAAGTCTGAGTGTCATTTTGATTATCTGAGTACTCAGCAGCAGATTAGATGTGAGTATACTACCGCGCTTGTAGTATAATAGGTACTTACTGCACTAGGATATGATGCAGTCAGCAATGTATACTGCATCGCATAAAGCTGAGTCATACGATTAGATCCTTGAAGGTCCAAAGTAGCTATCCACTATCCGACAACAACGAATGACGACAGCACGCTCGAAGCCCGATTGCTCAAAGAGATCGACTCTGTCAATGTTGCCCTTTCTCATGTGCCATTATGCAGTCCAGGATGGGCGGTTAGATTTGAGACCATGCGTCATGCCGGCCAGCAGCGTGGTGCATATCTCACACCGTTCGATGGAAGAACGCAGTGTTGATTTCGAATCGTGGCTAGCATATGAGGAAGCTTCGTTCACTCATTTCGCTCACAAGGCATTTGCTGTTGTACCCTGTCGATAATCATGTCTGGAAAATTGACAATTGTGCCACTTGCTGATACCAGTAACTTTGGCGTGAAAGCCGATCAGAATACCAACGATGAGCAGCAGCTTGTCACTGAACAGCAACATACCGGAGGAGCACTTGAGGTATTGTGATGGTGGCCAAGACAAAACATACCCCGCTAATTGTTCCAAAGAGATACATCAATGCACCATCAGCCATAAATTTCTCCTTCCTCCTTCAATGCTCATGGGAAGCAGCAGCAGTAACTTTCCAATTCTCTCTTACAAACGGAGGGCCTGCCTCTATCGCCTACGGCAGCATATTCTCTGGTATCGGCACTACACTCATAGCTCTATCTCTGGCAGAGATGGCCTCTATGGACCCAACCGTTGGCGCACAGTATCGATGGACCGCTGCCTTTGCGCCTAAGTACAAAAGATTCTTCGGTCTAATGCAAGGTTGGATTACGGTATTCGCCTGGATCTGTTCCTGCGCATCAAATCCCGCACTCATGTGCAACATCATCGTCAGCCTCGCAAGCTTTAACAACCCGGAGTATATACCGCAATGATGGCATTCCACGCTTATCATGTGGGCTCTGACGCTCTGCCCTTTCATCGGCAATTTCTGGCTGCCCAAATTCATCAACATTCTGGAAACTGCAGGAGCAGTTTGCCATGTCACTTTCTTCTTCGCTAGCATTGTTACATTAGTTGCAATGGCGGAAAAGAACCCCGCAAGTTATGTTTTCAAGACGTTGACACATGGTGCTAGCGGATGGAATGATTCAGTGGTCGCATGGGGTATTGGCCTCTTGACAGTCGCGTATCCTCTGACTGGTATGTAGAGCCCATATTAACTATATCAGACCCTGAATCGCCAACTGAACTAGGCTTCGACGGCGTGTTACACATGAGCGACGAAGTGAAGGGTGCACGGGTTCGTGTTCCACGCGCGATGATATTTTCTGTTGTGGTCAATGCTACCATGCAATTCCTTTACATGGTCACTGTGCTCTTCTGCATTGGCGACGTGGATCGGGTGACCGCCTCGCCTTTACCCATCATTGAGGTTTACTACCAAGCGACAGGCTCGCGTGCTGCGACAAACGTATTTGTCTTCATGTTTATTTTCATCATTTTCGTCTCGTTTGTCAACGTGTTTGCCTCGGTCTCTCGACTTCTGTGGGCTTTCGCCCGAGATGATGGTTTGCCATATTCTCGAGTCATTGTAAAAATACACCCGAAGCTGAAGATCCCGGTTAATGCCCTCAGTATGGTTGCGATCTGTCTTTTCGTGCTTGCACTTATCAATATTGGCTCTAGCACTGCTTTCAATGCTTTCATAAGTCTGCCAGCATTAGCACTATGCATCTCCTGCTTTTTTCCTATCTATTTTCTGTTCTGGACACGCTTATCAAGATTTCGTCCAGCGCCGATATCATGGGGACCCTTTAAGCTTGGTCTCGCTGGACCGTTCGTCAATCTCGGTGCAATGAGCTACATCGTCTTTGTGGTCATTTGGATGCCTTTTCCGGGTAGTCTACCCGTCAATCGACTGAACATGAACTATGCGGGACCTATACTAGGTGGGGCGATATTGGCTGCTGTGTTGGATTGGTGCGTGGATGGTAGGAAACGATTCCGAGTACCTTCCACTGAAAATCATTAAAGCATCCCGATACTCATGGACACGAGAGGTTCCGAGATTTTTCTTGCCTTGTTTATGTGAAAGCAACCAAGACTCGCGAATAGAACATTACTACATGATGCACGCTAGTGACAGCCTGAGGGAATAAATCAATGCCCTTACTCTCCGAGACCGAGCTCTTCCTTAGCGGCACTTCCCGTGCTAATATATATCGCCTTGCGTCTCTGCTCCCTACAAAAGTTGTCGCGAGTTCTTCTTGGAGCTCATAATCACGTTCCCGCGACCATTACGTTTCAACAGCCCCAGAATCGGCTTGTCTCAATCGAAATTCATACTTAAGCAATCCGCCGAACACCTACACCTATAGCAACAACAAACCTAAAATGACGGCCTGTTCCAATCATGGAAGGCCTATTCAGCTTGGCCCTCGATGTGCGCACTTACTACCTGATTTACGCCTCGATCACTTATGGACTGGACGTTGCTGACGTCTTCAACTTACAGATCGTCTGTAATGAAGCTCAGAGTTTGTGCGGCAGTCTGAAGAGGACCTAATGAAACATCAACAATCAACCGCAACTTTACTTTTGAGATGTGGTAAAGTTCCATACACTGCATGCGGACACGAATACACTCATCCTCGAAGATTTCGCGTCCCGTTTCTTCTGTAGAGCAAGCACGACGAGCCGAGATATTGATAGTATTCCCATACTGCATCTTATAGCGAAAGATGGCAGGGACTGTGAAAGGCTTCACAATCTCCTACTCGAAGAGAATTACAGTGTGACGGAAGAACACGATATCAGCACAGCTATTTCCACGCATGTCCGCACAGCCGCCTTTTGGTTCGAGCAAGGCTCACCTCTCAATGAATTGGGAATGATCAACATCCTTGTCAAAGGGCATAGCTTCGTACCCGTCAGCTACCCAAAGAGCTACAGTACGTGGGTACTTCGCACCCTCTGGTATGAACGCGTAGCTCCATGCCCTGACCGCGGGTCATTCCTCGGAGCAATGTCGTAGTCAGTAATTACTGACTGACAGGAAACGCAAAGTCCATATGCCCGAACAAATTATTTTCGTTCCGAAACTGCCTCGTTCTTCGTATTGTTGGGGGCTGCACTGTTCCAAGGTCGTAGCGTCCAGCTCCGCAGTAGGGCCGTCGATCGATTCTCGGGCCGGTACCATGCTCCATCTTGCAGGGAGGTGACTAGTATGAGCTTTATTTGGCACGACCGATGTATAAAACATGATGGCACATGAGCGCAGTTCTAGAAAGCACTTCAGGTTCGACTTCAAAATCTTCCTTTCACCTCTACACCCAAGCAGCACTTTTACAAGATGGTGTCCCTCACAGGTATCCGAATCCTGGCTGCAACAGTCACTGTGTCGATGCTTGCGACCACCGGTCTAGCAGACTTCCACATTTTAGGGTGTGCTAATAATGAGAATGATGCCTCTGCATACGCATTTGTCAGTCTGGCTCCATGATACCTAATCACCAAAAATGCAGCCAACTTCTTACTGACACGGCTTCTAGGCCAAGGCACTTCCCTCCGATCGATACAACTGCGATGGACTTGGGAAGGGAGGAAATAGCCGGCTTGTTATGAATTGGGACGGCCTCGGTCAGGCACCTTCCTATTTCCGAATCGTCAGTGACACTTGCCGCAAGACATACAATCTCTACAAGAATGGTGACAAATACGATTTCTTCGAGGCTGGGGGTAACGGCAAGGCACTGGGTGCATGCTATCCAAATTCAGGACCGGCATTCACATGTACAAACTTAGTACCATTCGAACTTGTATGTCGGGAAAAGTTTGTGTGCTATGGACCTATATGCGCATATTGATATCGGGCGATGACCTCACATCTGCCTGGTAGCGTGATCAGGACGGTTATGGATTTCTGATAGTAAATTTCTTTTAACCCTAAGTCTTTCGCTAGCTTCAGCATGCCCGTGTGTCTCTTATGACATGTCGTTGCTACAATCTTCCTTAGAATTCCCTCGTAGAGGGGATGTGACTCTAGTTGACACGAACCCATCTCCTACTAAAAAAAGAAAACGTTTACAAGCTAGTTCGAGAACTTATTATATGATCCAGTGACACATCATTCATCACACGATCGAACACACCTGAAAGCTGGACAAGGGTTTTCACCGGTCCGTACGATTCGTTGGATCAGTGATGCACCTTTTCTGTTGCAGATGGCATCGTCAGCCAAGCTCACGCAAGCTGTGTTAGGTCCATTTTATCAGGTATTCGATACGACAATGTTCATCGCAAGGCGAGCCCAATGTAAGCTGCAACACATAATTTGGGCATTTTCGATGCTAACAGGTGTAAACGGTACTTTGCGACCGCTTCTTCAACAAGAACACCAAGCAGACCAAGCAGGATCTGAGCACCAAGGAATTCAAGTCCAGGCGCGGTGGATGGTGCCAGACGGGTGAAGATTTTCCCTTCTTCGAGGTCGCTGGCTTGACGTTGTTCCATGAGATGACACACATGCATATGATTGGTCAAAGTGCAGGTCTTACCGCGCGTCCTGATCCAGATGGCTACGATTCAGCTGGTACTGTAGATATATATGTCAAGGGAGGAGATGACGACCGGAAGAAGTATAAGGACAAGGACCCCTGGCAGGCGGCTCGGGAATTGAAGCGCCTATGGGACGTTTATGACGGCGATGACAAAGCGTACAAGCCTACTACTCCGACAATCGAAAACGCGGAGAGTTATGCAGCTGCAGCGCTCGAGTTTTATTTCCTGGGTCGGTGTGAGTGGGATGTTATCTTGCCTAAATAGATCATGTGGTAGACAATGTTTCCACAGGTGCGGTCGGAGTTTGGTCCACAGCAGAGCAAGAAGTACAATTCCAATAGAAATTTCATGGGATAAATAGCTTCTTCGTCTTTCTGTTCATAATAACGATTAGTTCAGACCGTGCATGTAGGATTCTGCCGCGGTTGATAGTTCTGTAGGTTGAATGATCAAGGCATCAGAACACTTAGCTATCATGAAATTCTTCCATCCCCTCCAGAGCATCCAGTCTTCTACTGCACTTCAATCGACTTATCTTATGCACTTGCGCCCTACGCGGGATAGTGGAATCTATGTCATCGTATCGAGTACGTGACGAGTCATTCGCTTCCAGCCATGTCTAGGTAGTAAGCTGATCATCGTTTAACACTTGGATCAGACTGTGTACAGCAATACTGCTATTTGGCATCGTGTATTAGCGATGCTCCACTTCGCACAGTGGTTTGGTCGTGTTCAGAGTTGAGTTCTGTCGGTGGGGCTAGGAAACCCCACCATTCTCAACACGGCTAGCGCGGGCGGAAAAAGCGAGCTTCCGGCACACTTGGATTTCGACGCTCTGGTATTGCGAACTTCAACGACTTCGACAATCCCGCGACGACGCACCCGATTTCCCCTCACAAGTCTACCACCAACCTAATCAGTCGCAATGGCATCCAAGCGTGGGTATGTGTGCCCAAATCTCGGAATAGCCAAATTGGCAGCAGCCATGACGTCTCGCTAACATCTTCGCAGTCGAGGTTCTTCCTCCGGTAACAAGCTCAAGATGACTCTCGGTCTGCCTGTGTACGTTCTCCTCGAATGCGATCGAACCGCCGGATAATCGCGCGCCACGAACTTTGCATGTGATATAGGGAGATGGCTAACGGAAGCACAGCGGAGCCGTCATGAACTGCTGCGACAACTCCGGCGCCCGCAACCTGTACATCATCTCCGTCAAGGGTATCGGTGCGCGTCTTAACCGTCTGCCTGCTGGTGGTGCGGGAGACATGGTCATGGCCACCGTCAAGAAGGGAAAGCCTGAGTTGAGGAAGAAGGTCATGCCCGCTGTCATCGTCCGCCAGAGCAAGCCATGGAGGCGGGCGGACGGTGTCTTCCTGTACTTCGAGGACAACGCTGGTGTGGTGAGTGGTGGCCTGGGAGTCTGACAGCATCGCTTTGCTGGCAGATTTGCTTGGAACGAGACTCGGCTAACCTCACGCAGATTGTCAACCCCAAGGGTGAAATGAAGGGATCCGCCATCACTGGCCCCGTCGCAAAGGAGGCCGCCGAGCTATGGCCGCGTATCGCCTCCAACTCCGGTGTCGTCATGTGAGGTGTCTCTTTTCCTGCTCTTCGACTTTTATGGGTTCACGGGAACGGCGAAAATGCATTTACGGGGTGAAGGAAACGGAAGCAGACATTGCACACATTAGCAATGGCACGATCTTCACAACACCAGTCAAATGAACATTACGAACAGCCACCACTTTGTGCAATACTGAAGTGAATTGATTTGCGGAACGGGAATATGAGGTTGGCAGCATAATATTGGCCTGAGCATACTTACAGAAAGGAAATTTAGGACAATCCACCACGATTAGCACGACGTACGATCGCATGCCACCAACTCCACATCGCCAGTCTCAATGACCTCCAACTGCCTCGCCCACTTCATATTCACCATGGGCGCAATGCTCGCCTCACGCTTCCTCGCACCCGCCGCGAATTGCAGCTTCTCGTTGCCGACGACACCAGTTGTAACGACACCGGCACTGGGCGCTCCAATGCCCTGCACGGCCCCGTTTCCACCCTGCATGACACTCGCATAGCTGGAACTCATGACCTGCACACCGCTAACAAAGTCTTTTCCATCGAATGCGCAGTGCCCTCCAACCGGTGTGTTGTCAACAGTCTGGAGTGCGTTGACCTGTGCTGCACTCATTCCCCCTTGGGCAGCTGCTTGTTCGTACGCTACAACGGCTTGTGGGATGGAGCCTTGCAACAACGTCAATTCATTCTGTGTGCTCTGGAAGTGGATGCGTGTTTGCGACATGACGGTGGCTTGGTCCACAAATGCGACTTGGGGCGGCATACCGCCACAGTTCAGCTCGACAGCGCTGTTTGCAAAGTTCTGCATTTGCGCCGGGATGAAAAAGCCACTCAGCATCAGCGATCCGCCAGATACTCCAGTGAACACGACATTGCTCATGTTCACCGCGACTCTGGCAGGTAGCTCGTTCTGGATGAAGTCATTGACGGCTTGGGAATGCGCAACGCCGTCCGTCCTGTCGAGGCCACTGCCACCACCCCAGAATAGGTTCTTATCGGGTGCAAGCAGCGCAACACCCATGGTGTTGGCTTGCACGTTCTGGTTGGGCATGTCGAAGAAAGACTGTCCACCATCACCGTGCAGGAGGACATTGGCGCCGAGAGTGCCGTTCGCCGAAGTTGCAGCGGCACCGGGGACCCCAGATGTGGTGAGAAATTGGTCTGCCGGCGCAGAGATCTTGAAACGGATCGGAAGGCCGCTGCAGGAGTGTTAGTTTCGATCGTGCTTACGGTGCAGTCATGGGTAAATATGGTGAGAAACAAACGTACTTGATCATCACTGTGTCATCCATGATCACACTTCCATCTTGAGCTTGGCTCAGACCTTGCGGCACTTGAGCGGCTTTCTGCTGTGCTGTGGCGCGTTGCTGGCCGCCTCCGTTGCCATTTCTGTTGCGTTGGGGCAGAGCGCTAGAGAGAGAAAGAAGGGAAAGAGCGATGATGGAGGTTGAAGCGTGCATGTTGAACTCGTTGCTTTCGGATTTTAATTATAGAATTAGATGTTCAAGAAAATGGACCAGCCCAAAAGAATCGAAATGATATGAAGATAAACTGCACGGCAGAAACCTGACAAGAAAGTGTGGAGAGGGAAAAGAAGAAGATGGGGACTGCAGAGGATATGTTCTTCGCATCCATCCCCCTCTTCCTCCTAACTTGAATCTCGAAACAATGCCTGATCCCTAAACATGTCCAAGTAGCCAAGTCTTGCGTATTTGCTTCGTCTAGCCGATCTGAGCTTATCGTCTGCGTTGTTCGCGTGGCTCCGGGGCGGTATTGGTGACGCTTGTTTGATGTGCAGCTCATGCAGCACGTCGGGTTTGGGTGGCGTTTCGGACGCGGGCTTGGCGCCGACAGGGGGACTTTGAGCCTCAGGCCTTGGGAACTATAGCAGATCCAGATGCAAGGAAATTGGACATGTGAAGATTTCATAGGTGGGAAAAGGACGGGTTTGGGTTTGGGAATGAGAATATGGTGGGACCTCAGTATGCACTGTGTTGGCCGTGAGCTGTTGCTATTATCGCAATTGTCGAGGATATAGTGCACACACACGAAGAGCGGTGAGTAGGTTCCAAGCTAGAAATCATGGTTCTTCACATGAGTCGATTTGCATTACTATTGATGTTGGCTTCGTCGTGCCTCCCCCAGAAGCGCTGTTGCTGTATGATGCTAGCGCATCATGCTCGCGCGACCCACCTCCACAAACGACACTCCGTGATGCCTCGTCGCCTTCTCTAAATCTAATTACTTTACAATGCATGGATCTTGCCATTTCGAGATGTTTGGACCTTCAGCTACAATATTTGCGTACATTGTCTGCCTTGTCACTACCGCATTGTCGAAGCCATCGAACCTATTCCGTCCGACGCGTCATCCCAAAGCGCAGAAGTCACGTTCGTTATGCTATAGCCGGGGTAGCGGAACTCCAGCAGATCTCCCAGACATCATGGCCAATGTACTGTATAGCTGAGTTGCCTCCATAAGGATAGATCCCCTCCCATACACCACAACCATGACGTCGAAGGAGAACCCGAATGTGCAGTTTTTGCTGTTACGCGTTCTTCCGTAACAGCATTCACCTGATATTTCGTGTGCTGCATGACTAGATTGGCCCACTACATGCAAAGATCTGGCATCGTCTTCTTTCCATGATATCCCTCAGCGATTCGTATAATATTCCTAATCCTACCCGATCAGATTCGAATACTGTATACAACTTCAATGATTGTTGTTGTCCTCTCATCAGTACCAGGTGTAGCGATAATCCGTGCGCGCTGTGCCGCACGATCCTGAGTACCGTCCGAGGGCAGTTCAATGAAGCTGTCTAACTTCAAAGTTTTCTCAGCTCTTCGCAACGCACTAATCATCTGTTAAGCCTATTCGGGCTGGAGTATAAGATAACAGTTGCTCTGTCGTAATAATTCAAGTTCAAACAGAACACGTACGGATTATTGCTACACCTGGTGCCGGGTTGTCAGGCTGACAGAAGATCTATGCTGTTCTACACACACGATCAATGTTCATCGATCATTGCTACCGTTCTGGCAGACCTGGCGGGGTGGGTACAAACCTTCGGCTGATCTTTAAACACCATCAGAGTGTAATTGAGTCAAAGCGGCATCACCTCAAGACTTCTTCAGACTGCAGCTCCGCTCTAATAGCAGCTGGGGTTTTATCAGCGCGCGAACGAATTATAGCAGTGCCTGGTGCTGTGGTTCATATTCATGACCCATGCGCTGGCGCACATTTGCTTTGCTATTTCAGAGTCTAGGTGAAGGGAAGTGTGTGCGATAGAAAATCTCTCGACCTGGCACAGGTGAAGGTGAGCGCTAGCAACCCGAGATATCAGTGACTAGCACTTTGGTATCTATGGTCACGACCCCGCCGATTATGCCAGTAACTGCCACTCCACTCGAGAAACTGCGCGGCAGTCAAATCTGACTTCCGCAAAGCGTACTCCGTCACGCGACAATGGAAATCATCCGCTGTATCCCGTGCGCGATGAATTCTACCAATCCCCGCCGAAGACTGTCGAGGTTCTCAAGGCTAGCTCTTGTCCCGAGACCAATGACCGACCCTCTTTCCTCACCACCTTACCAGCAGAGTTGCGCAACAACGTCTACAAATGGCTGTTCGCGCGAGACGATCCAATCATATACACCGGGCCGGGAAGGAGAGACAGAGAGCCAGATTTCTTCCCAAAATTCAATGACAACTACGACGAAATGCCATCCTTCAGCCCAGAGGAAGAAATCGTCATGCGCAAGCCTTCGCACGATCTCGGTCCCAATGTGGCGATGTTATGTACATGTCGTCAAATATTCCACGAGGCTGTAGGTGTACTTTACTCAGGCAACTAAATCATCGTCTCAGCCAATCTCAATACCCACAATGAGTGCATGAGTCATTTTCATGACGCTCGCGACTTTCTGTACGACATCGGAACGCAGGTCGCCCACGTCCAGGAAATCCAAATCGACATTAGTCCGCTATGCTCGGCATTTGATTTCGATCGTGTTGATGATGTCGAAGTAGAGGAACAGATCGATCTTCTTCCAGTTGCACATTTGAAATGGTATCCACCATCATCAACGTGTGAATTCCGCCTCGTCAATACAGGAAGAGCTCTGAACCACCGAGTCCACGGGGAATTTACTGGGAATTCAGCTCATATGAGCAACATCAACGCCCAACTTCTTGAAGATATTGTGAAGGCCGTGGGTAGCAATCATGCACTCAAAACAAATGGGCGCTTCGATCGACTCATCGACAGAATCGAGCTCAGTCTCGATCTAGAAAGTGGGAGTGTACACTATCCAATGACAGGTCCCTATCATGAAGTTGACAAGAGGACCATTATTCCATTCGAGATATTGAGGGACGATCAAGATCGATTCCACCGTCTTCATTGGGTCTCGTGTGCCCACACATCTGACCTGCATCCATTACCACCACGTGTTTATCGAAAAGTTGTGTGCTGGGCCATGAATGAAGGAGAGAACATCATCTTTGATCTGGATTGTCGGAACGTGTAAGGTCTACCACTCAACATCCTGCAAGTGGATCGGAGCATGAGGAGCTTGGCTCTCACATGCCTTCCATTCTACAATCATATCACCATCATGATGACAACGAGTCTTCAAGGGAGTAACTTCGACTATTGGAAGTCTCTCAAGGCCTGGTTGGAAGAGTCCATCAGCGGCAGCTTTCCCACAGTTATGAAAGAGCCTTCACCAAGTCACCCGGAGCCACCCGCCACAATCGTCCTCAAGGTCACTCTGGCAACTCTAGCCACACTGGCAGAACTGCGTATCGAAATTACCGGCTTGATCAGACTTACATACAAGTTACGACCGTATTGTCTGCTGCGTTTTGAGCTGCGATCGACACGCGAGGATGGGCTGGAGGAGTGCTCGAATCACGCCACAACGTTATTTCTGCTAAGGAAGACACTATTCGTCTTCATATCTGGCATCATGGAAGATTATCCCTGGCGTAAGGATGACGATTGTCCCGAAATTTGGGTCAATGGGTATGGCCAAATTGTTGAGGCAACGTATCCTGGCGTCTGCGACGAAGGCCCTCAGTCTGTCGTCAACAAGGATTTAGACATGGCTATTGATGCGCTCGAAATATTGGGAGAGACTTACATCAAGAGTCTAAAAAATCGAGTCTTCTCGAAGACCAGATCTGGAGCACCGCGCCGCTTTGTCTCGTTGCGTTCATCATGGCCTGAACGGAGCAATGCACTGAACGAAAGCGCGTCGATGAAAGCCTTTTGGAAATCTCTCTATCATCAAGATTGGTCGAAGGGCTCTGACTCACTCCGGTATCTCGATCTTCGATTGGATACCAGATGATCTTGTTGTTGGTAGACAATGTTGGAAGGTGAGCGCGACATGATAAAGAATGTACTCATACGCTTGAGCCTCTCTCGGCAAGGCTTTGGAGTTGGTTGCTGATATGCGTGAGTCTCTAGTGGTGGAATAGCTTCTAGGTTTCTGATCATACGGCAAAAGATTTAAGTATAACTCATGAGGTTGTGGGCTCTTCATTCCCGCAAACTGTACCCATAGCTAACTACCTATCATGATCTTGGAATCTCGCTTTCACTTTTGAACAGAACAATGCAATCTCCATGTGTGACCACACCTTCATTCTCAACCTACTCTTGCTCTTTCACTTTAGGCACAATCGCTCGTAGTGAATGTGAAAGCTTACCGCTAGGCGGCTTGGCTCTTCACTTCAAATACTTCAAATTTTCCGACCAAAACTACAACAACACAGCGGCGCCCAACTAACCGGAAACTTTTCTGTCAACTGAGAACAACAGCTAACTGACCATGGCAGTGCCTAAGCGACCACTCATTCCGCACTGGATCGAGCACGAACTCATGCCCTACCTCCGGTGCGCATTCAGCCATGAGCTAGCTTACGATACGGACATCAGATCTTCAGTCCTCCGTGCCATCGATCGCGCTCTGAAAAAGGCCGTAAGTACCCCACACCACGATGATTGCTGATACGAGACTGACATTACCAGGACTATCCAAGCGATGGTGACGACCTTGTCTTTGAACGTATCTGCCAGGCCATCCAATTCCGATACAAGAACCTCGCTCCAGACCTAAGCATCGCCACCGAAAACCTCGAGACGTTGGCTACCTTTCTACTTCGACGGGCGCAACTGACGGGGCCGTATGAGCTTCTGGGCAGGATGAATATTGCGAGTGGTGCGTGGCGCGAGTATGAAGAAGGACGACTCGAGGGCTTGAGGTTGGCTGCCGAGGAAGAGAAGAAGAGTATGTGCTTGTCCTGACATAATTTTGGCTCTTGCTAACAACCACAGTTAACCTCACCGTTGTGCTCGATCCACCGCCCAAAGCCGCGCCCACCGAGGATGAGATTGATCCGCGTCTGGTTAACGCACTTCCAGGCCATTACGTGGCTCCGAGTCTTCGAGGTACGCTCACTGTAGTAGAGGACCAGTACCACCGAGAATCGAACGCAAGCTTGAGAAGGTACCGCCAGCAGCAGCAAGCCGCTGCGAATGTCCGTCCTCAGTATCGCGCTCCCATGGTTCCCAGAACTGAGGATCGGCAGCAATACCCGCGCAACGCATTGCCTGTCAAAACTCTTGCATCGTCGTACGCACAAGGATTGGGACAGCAGTACACGCGCAACGCAATGCCTCTCAGGACTCTCGCACCATCGTACATGCAAGGATCGGGGCAGCAACAGCACCCGCAGGCAATGCAAGCTGATCATGGACCATACAGTCCGCCATCGCAGTACAACACACCCTATGCCTACCAGCCATCGTCCGTGCCTGTACCGCAACAGCAGCAGATGCACCATTACCCAGCTCAGCCGACAGCAATGCAAGCACCATGGCCTAATGTCAGTGCTATTGCTTCTCCCTCTGGGTTGATGAGTCCGCCTGCAAACGCTGTACACCAACCGCATTCTACGCCGACTTCCATTACCACTGCAGACATCACCCATCTACGCGGCAATCAGTGGACCGAGGCCGTCGAGCAGCGAGTGCACGACTTCAATCACCAATCGCACCCGCAGTCATTCCAAGCCAACAGCTATCAGCAGCCTACGATGCCAACACAGCAGCGTACAGACACCCCGACGCCTACTGGTATATTCGGTCAAGTTCCAATGTATCAGTCCGCACCAGCGCAGTCCCAACAGACTTACCCGCGGGGCCTCGCACACCACCCCAGCTTCTCCAACGTAACCAGCGCATTTCCAGACGTCAACTCCATCTACAATTGGTCGATGCAAAACGGCCGAGGACAACAATAATGGCGACGACGTGTGAATGACATAGAAAGATTATCGCAGCATCGTGCTCCGAGTAGTTCACGATGTTGTCATGGGCTTGCGCAAGGGTCCAGTTCGTCATTGGTAGATCCCACGTCATCCCGGTATGATAGTAGAAGTTCCGGCGAAATGGTAATTAAGCCTCAAGGGGTCCCCATCGAGTGTCCGCAGAGGGTCTGCGCTGACGATGTGAGGGTGCTGAACCTTCGAGGATGCAGATTTTGTGCGCACGGTTGACGGATTGGATCGACATGTTGGGTGATACGGCAGTGATGAAGGAATTTAGGTTTCGCACAATATTGCCAACACCGCATTGTGTCTTGAACAGACTGGCGAAGCAAATAACGCACGTAGATTGAGCAATTGAATGGAACCAAACGGCCAAAAGTGCGCTCAGTAATCCAGCTACAACTTCACAATGCCATTGTGCTTGATCCACATTGTCTTCATGACGATAGCACAAAAAAAATTCCCCGATGTTAGAACACTAAGTTAACGAGTCGCTTAGCCAATGCGCGCTAATAACCGGACCGGCAGGCGTCCGACCAGATGCATCGACATCAGTGGCGTCTTCGCGACCAGAAGAGTAAGTCGCACTAACTTGTTGGAGCACTAGTATTGCTTATGGATAGGAACGGCGCAGCGTCAGCTCGCCAGTAGTGTAGCGAGATCTGCACCCTGCATTGCGGATCGATATCTCGCAGATGGGATTTTGGACGACAGATGGCCGAGGCGCAAGGAAAGAATGACGAATGGGAGAGACGGGCCGTGACAACATGTGATGGAATAGGGATGGAAGATAAATACCAACCGCCCAGGGTGGAATGAAGGTATCGCTGCTACTATCGTCCCGGTTAATACTTTTCCTTGTACATATTGATAGCCTTTTGAGCATCTTCAATTATGCGTTGCAGCGTGCCTTCATTGGCTCTTTTGAGCTTGATCCCAGCGGCTATAGCAGCTCCTGCTCCTGCTGCTGAACCTGCTCCAGTACAAGCACCGGCACCGACACCTGCTCCATCACTCGACGATGCGTTGGCACTGGAAGAACGACAGCTCGGTGGCCTTTTGGGTGGTATCCTAGGCGGTGTCAATGGCGTTGTGACCGGCCTCCTTGGAAGTGTCGAGAGTGCTGCAGCAGCAAAGAACCCAGCTGCTGTCGGTTCTGCTCTCGTCAAGATTGTAGCGCCAAACCGGCCTACCAACATCGCAGATTGCATGACACGAGCATCAAAAGTATGGGCAAGCCCCACTGGCCGAACGGACATTTACCCTGCTATTGCTTCCCAAGTCGCTGTTGGTCTTGGTCCTCTGCTCGATGGGACGCTCCTCACTGCTCTGACGGGTGGCCTTGCAGTGGGCGAGAACAGCATCAACAACAACAACCCCAATCCTCCCAAGAGCGTGTGGAACATCAAAGGCGACGCGCCCTACTCGCTTTCGGAGAGTGCACTGCGCAAAGCCATCTTCATTCCCCCAACCTTCAAGTATGGCGCTGGTAAGAAGCGCCCCATCATCATGGTTCCAGGAACCGGTGCGTTTGGAGGCGTCAACTTTGCCAACAACCTGCGAAAATTGCTGGTAAACCAGCCTTTTGCCGACCCAGTGTGGCTCAACATCCCCGGTGCCATGTTGGGCGACGCACAGCTCAACTCCGAATACGTTGCGTACGCCATCAACTACATATCAGCAATTTCCAAATCCAACTCAAACAACATGGCGGTCATCTCCTGGTCGCAAGGCGGTCTTGACACGCAATGGGCGTTCAAGTACTGGCCGTCCACCCGCAAAGTCGTGAAGGACTTCTTGCCCATCAGCCCTGATTTCCGCGGCACCGTCCTCGCCAACGCACTATGCTTGACAGCAGACTCCAAGCTGATGTTGAACCCACTTTGCCCACCATCAGTCATCCAGCAAGAAGCGACATCCGACTATGTCAACACTCTCCGGACTGCGAATGGAGATAGCGCATACGTCCCGACCACAACATTCTACTCGGGCTTCTTCGACGAGATTGTCGAGCCGCAGCAAGGCAACTTCGCATCTGCGTTCATGAACGACGGAAGAAATGTTGGCGTGTCAAACAACGAGGTGCAGAAAGTCTGCGCGGGAGGTCTAGCAGGGACGTTCTACGGTCATGCCGGTGTGCTGTTCAACCCACTCACGTATGCTTTGATCGTCGACGCGTTGACACATGATGGACCGGGAAATACTAGTCGCATCAACCTCGCCAGTGTATGCAGCACGTACGCTGCGCCTGGACTGGATCTGGACGACGTTATTGCGACAAGCGGACTCATTCCGATTGCAGGTGTCATGTTACTCACATACCCAGACAAGAGGCTTGCAGAGCCTGGGCTGAAGAGCTATGCGAGGTAAATAATGATGTAATGTCTAGTTTCGTAGTAATGTTTAAGCCCTGATACATTAAAATTATCGCCTTGCGTTTTGACTTTATGTTGATCTAGTGGAAGGTCGAGTGCTGGAGCATCGCGACATGTTCTCGGCCGAGTTCGGAGCGGAGATGTTTTTCGCCGACCCGGTCGCAACCACTGTCACTGCTTACCAGACAGCTCAAAGACCCCGGACCCTGCTTTTGGTTATGCAGCTGACCTGCATCATGTAGAACGAACGTTGCGAATGGAGGGCTCGACTTGGGACAAAACTCCGCACAGGTGTGGGAGGCCTTATCCTGGGGCTACGATTAGCTATCGAAGTATTGCAGCTTCCACGATGAGTCAGATTGACGTGCGATCGTACGAACTGCACTGCGAGTCGGACAATATGGCCGCCATTGTACATAGACGGCTTTCCGTTCATTCACTTCTGCCATCTCAATTTCAGGTAGGACGTATGTGACGGCAGGGCTTCTGTGAGAGGAACTTAGAAGAACTGGCTGGACTGGATGCCTGATTCAACATTCGCCTATTCCGACTTTGGCGCTCAACACAGTCATCGAAAGGTCCGAACGCACAGCTTATAAAACCCACAAGACATACACCTGCTGTGAGGCCCAACACGTGCCGGGGCGTCAATGTCGCAGGGCTGGTTGCATCATGGGAGCATCGGAGCCGCGTCTTTAGCCATCGCCGACATTCGAACAAGCGCCCTCCTCAGCCCTAAAGCCAACAAGGCATCCAGATTCTCGTCCGGCTCTCCTCTGCCATTTGCCGAATTCCTGGCTACAGTAACAAACAGACACATTGGCGCCATGTCTGAAGACTCTCCTCAAGCGGACAACTCGCCCGAGGCCAGCCTTAGAGCCAAGGGCAGCATTAGCGGTCCCTTTGCTGCCGGAGGTCCCTCGCCGAACCCCCGGTCGTGCGTGACATGCCGCAGACGAAAGGTAAGCAGTCCGTGTGCACATCCAACATCGCACACACACTGATCTTGGCAATCCTTTCGTGCAGGTCAAGTGCGACAAGAGACACCCTTGCTCCAACTGTACTCGCGCCAAAATAGAATGCATCTTTCCTGGACCCGGTCGCGCCCCGCGCAAGAGTCGAAAGCCAGCAGATGCGGAGCTCTTGGAACGACTGCGCCGCTTGGAGGGCGTCGTGTCGAGCTTGAATGCCCAGGTCGAGGAACATGAACAGGAGGCGGCCGAGAGGGAGAAGGGGTCCGAAGCAGGCCACCCGGAATGCCCGTTCTCCAACGGCAAGACGAATCCAAATGACGCTTCAGAACCAAGAGTCGTTTTGGATAATAGCGTAGAGGGGCTGGAGAACCGCTTTGGCAGGCTCGTGGTCGAGAAGGGCAGGAGCCGATATATTAACAACAGCTTCTGGGCCAGTCTCAACAACGAGGTCCGTTGGGTAGCCAGGAACACATTGGTGGTCGCATACTGACATGCTGCAGGTGGAAGACCTCAAGTCTGTGCTGATCGAACCCTCCGACGACGAAGACGAGGCGCATTCTCCGAATTCGTCCAATCCTTCTTCGCAGCACCAAGGCTTCGTCTTCGGATACAGCTCTTCCAATGTGGACATGCAAACGCTGCATCCTCTCGAAATGCAAGCGCATCAGTTCTGGCTTGCGTTCAAAGAGAACGTCGACCCCCTCGTCAAAGTCCTACACATCCCCACCTTTGAGCCTGTCTTCTACAACGCCGTGGCACACCCAGACAAAGTCCCCAAGACCCTGGAGCCGCTACTGTTCGCAGTCTACTACGGTGCCGTGACGAGCACGACCCCCGAAGAGTGTCGTGAGCGCTGGGGGGAAGATCGCACAACCATGCTGAACAGGTACCGCTTTGGTCTGGAACAAGCCCTCGCACGGGCAAACTTCCTGTACTGCGACGAAATTGTCATTCTCCAGGCCTTCATCATCTTCCTCATCCTTCTCCGACGAAACGACGATGCGCGCAAGATTTGGACTCTTACCGGGCTGGTGGTGCGCATCGCACAGACGCTGGGCATACACCGAGACGGGACTCATTTCAAGCTCCCGCCTTTCGAGATTGAGTCGCGCAGGCGCCTTTGGTGGCAGGTGTGCATACTTGATGCCCGTTCGTCTGAGGATCATGGCTGTGACCCTACCATCGTCGAGGCCCAGTACGATACAAAAATGGTACGTTGGCTCTGCTCTCATTCCAAGTCCACTATGCTAATGTCAGACCCACAGCCTCTCAACGTGAACGATGACGACCTCCACCCAGACATGACCGAGTTCCCGGAGGAACGCACCGGCTTCACCGACATGACGTTCTGTCTATTGAGGTTCGAAGTCGCTAGCATCTTCCGCCGCATCCTCTATATCCCACCCGGACCGAACAGATGCAACGAGTTCTTCGCGAGCCTCTCTATCGCGGAGAAGGAGAAGTGGATTACCGAGTGCCACCAGAGATTGGAAGCGAAATACCTGACCAACATGGACATGACAATACCGCTGTGTTGGGTGACGGCAACAATTTCAAGGTTGATCATGAGCAAAATGTGGTTGATTGTCTATCATCCACATCAGCGTAAAGACGGCGGTGAGTTGTACACAAATTTTCGGCCATGCATCACGCTGATGAAGACCAGGTGCCACACTCCCACAAGAGACCAAGGATAAGCTCTTCATTACTTCCCTTGAGAACATTGAATACTCCATTCTCCTTGAAACCGAAGCGCGAACAATGAAGTGGGGCTGGCTCTTCCGGACATACGTCCAATGGCATGCAGTAGCTTTTCTCCTTTCTGAGCTATGCGTACGCACCAAGGGCGAGGCAGTCGAGCGCGCATGGCGTGCGCTTGAAGCTACCGCAGGCCGATGGTGGTTCCCACTCAATGATACATCGCCACATCGTTCTGGTCGAGGACAAGGCTGTTTGTGGAACCCATTACGGAAGCTCCTCTTGAAGGCAAAGGCTGCGCGAGAGAGGGAGCTGGCTCTTGACCGAGCAAGCATGGCCCTCCGTGATGGTCAGATGATATATCCTGGGTTCTCACGGGGTATGGATCACAATCTACCGCCTGTTTCTATCGATCAGCCAAGCACAGAGAACCTAGATCGGTTGTTACGCCCCTCGGCCCCAAGACTGGGTGACAGCCCAGCCATGCCGCAGTCGTCATGGCCAAATAGCCCGTCCCTTCCTCATACGCATAGAAACTTCTCCAATGGTTTCTCGGCTGGATTAGGCGACGAGCCGACTGAGGCGCAACGATCCACATATGCCGAGATTAATGGTGTTCCGCGAAGCGTTGCCTCCAGTCCTGGCCAAGACTTTGTGAATTTGAGCAATTTCGGTCTTGACAGCGTTCTAAAAGACGTCGTGGGTGGCATGGACATATATGGCAACTCCACCTACGACTATCCAACTCAGCGCGAGGTCAACGCAGCGCCTGGTCTGACCAACCAAATGGCATCCAATGGATTTCCCATGGAAACAAAACCCGCGCAGGCCAACACGGTGAATTCCACGGCTACGGCTCTCAACGCTGCGCACGGAACCTTTGGCGATCCAATGTTCGGCAACGTCGACTTCGGCACCATGCCCGTACCCAATGGGCAATCAAACGGATCTCCTATGGAAGACGGACACGTAGACTGGCAGGTATGGGACGACATGGTGGCACAGTACGGCATGGATGTGCAAATGGCAAATCCCAACACCAATCCTGCAAGCAACATGGGCTTGACGAATTGGTTCTGATCTATCGTCGATTTCAATGAGATAGGAGGATGTTTCACGGCGTTTGGAAGCAACAAGTCTACACTCAGACATGATTTTTGTATAGATGGAGTGAGTGCGTGGTTGACATATACCCTGGGACATGTTTTCGGGGTTTTGAGTATATTGTAGACAGGCCCACATGTATAAAGACTTGTACATTATGGAAGCATGAACGTCTGTGTTTTATGGAAGTGGATATGTGAGTACCTATTCCCAAGCCATAGCGGGGTAGGTCCGAACGGGTAAGCTTGACCACCACGTGGAGGCGCTGATTGCGTGACTTGATAAGGCCATCTTCACCGCTTTGATGCACAGTCGCCATCATATGATGACATGGGCAGCATTATAATGTGGAGGCTCAAGTCGTTTCTTGCAAATCTCGGACATAGCTATTTGACCTGCAAGTTCGTTTTCTAAGTTTCAACGTACCATAGCGAGAAGAAAATTTGCATGCAAGAGCTGGAAGGACATTTGCTTTGATACCCACACGCGAAAAGAGACTTGGATTGTATAGGAATTTTGGGAGTATTGTCAGAAAGATCTTTCGGTATTGACATTGGTATTGGCATTGGTGGTAGTTTTGCAGTTGTCATTCTCCTTTTGCATTTTCCCCATATATCTCATCACTTCAACGACCATACCGCAAGCCATGTCCGCAGCAGTAACACTCCCCTCGCAAGACGCAGGTTCGCTCTCATCTGACCCGTCGAAACCAACAATCCTCCACCTCGGCGACGACATACGCTGGAACCATGAGCTCTACGCCACCCTCCAGGCCAAATTCAACATCATACGCACGTACTCGATGGGCCGCGCAGACTTCAAAGCCGCGTTGAAAGAGAAGAAATGGGGCGATTTCGTAGCTATGTACCGGCCTTTTTGGAACACAGGGGGCGAAATGGGGAACTGGGATGAAGAATTAATGTACGTTTGCACGTCCCTTCTCCCTACCACCCCTTTCCTTTCCTTTTCTTTTTTTTTTTCCACCAGGAATAGAGTCAAGTTGATATTTATTTATTTCAGTGCCCTCCTCCCATCCTCACTCAAAATCTTCGCCTCCGCCGGCGCCGGCTTCGACTGGGTCAACACATCCGCCCTCGCCGCGCGCGGCATCATATACTGCAACGCCGCCTCGGCGTGCACCGAGTCCGTCGCCGACGCCGCGCTCGTGCTGATTCTCTCGTGCTACCGCGCGATCCCGTGGTCCTTTCTCGCAGCGCGGTCCTGCGACGCGGACGCGTTCAAGGACGCGAACCAGAACATTGCGGCGGTGACGCACAATCCCAACGGCGGGGTGTTGGGCATCGTGGGGCTGGGGCGGATAGGCGTGAGGATTGCGCAGAAGATGAGGGCGGCGTGTGAGATGCGGGTTGTGTATTTTGATGTTGTGAGGCTGAGGGAGAGGGAGGAGGAGGTCGGGGCAAGGTATTGCTCCTCGCTGGAAGAATTGCTGGGCGTCGCGGATTGTGTGGTGCTTGCTACGCCGTTTGCGGGCGCGACGTTGCTTACGCCCAGGGAATTCTCGTGGTTTAAAAAGGGTGCGAGGTTGGTGAATATTGCACGGGGGAAGTTGGTGGATGAACAGGCGTTGATCAAGGCGTTGGATGATGGGACGGTTTCGGCCGCCGGGCTGGATGTGCATGCGGATGAGCCGCGGGTGAATCCTGAATTGGCAGGGAGGAGGAACGTTATGGTTTTGAGTCATACGGCGGGCGCGAGTGTGGAGAGTCATGTGGGGTTTGAGAGGTTGGGGATGGAGAATCTGCTGGGTTGGATTGAGAAGGGGGAAGAGGGGGTTGTTAGTGCGGTCAATCTGGGAGAACTGAAGAGAGATTGATAGAGGAATGGAATGCGAAGACATGGATGGTTATGTTTTTTTTTGAACGGAGTGCTGTTATAGTAGAAAGATTGCCGGGTGTCGGTTTTTGCTCCTTTGCCCTGCGATTGCAGTGCCAGGCGACAGGGGAGATGCGTTTGCGTAGTCAGAAATTATCGAGCCGTATGGTGATGTGTAGCGATGTCGATGGAGTGACTGCAGTCAAGTCAGCACTATTATCAACGTTACAAAAGGAGGTGAGGATGTGAACGTGTCATCTCACAAAGTAGTAGAACCCCATCTCTCCCCTCCTACTCTCAGATTTTCGATCAAATACAGAAACCTCTCTCTAATCCCCCCAAAGACTTTATTTGAACAACTTACTAATAACCTTGCCGCCCTTCTCCAGCCCCTTCAGCACTTTCGTCCTGTTTCCACCTCCGCTGAAACCACCGTGTTTCCCGTCCTCACTCGCTTCCAACATCTTCCCTCCCGCACCTCCATACCCGCCACAATGTCCCGTGCCTCCACACTCGCCCCCAGGACAACCCTGAATAAAATGCTGAACGTCGCTACAACATCTCCCACACTCCCCCGATCCCATGAACGGACCTCCCTGATTCCACCCCACACGCATTAATCTGGCCTTCCTGCCCTCCCAGCCCGTCCTCGCATCCGTAGCATGAAATACCCCCCAAACCTCCGGGCCGCCAGGGCCGTCAACAAGGACAAAGTTACCGTGTCCCGGCCCATAAGGCGGCGTAGAATCGCGACTTGCCGTGAGCAGCGGTGTATTCGACTTGCACCAACTCATTGGATCCAGCGGGTGTCCATTCGTATAATACAGGACGTTCATTTTATACTCGCTCGTCCAGCTGCCGGCGCACGAGTACACCAGCCCTTGCCACCTGCCATCGGGGCTGCACAGGAACTGCGGGCCCTCGTTGATGCCGCTGGTGCCGCTGTATTCGAATTGCAGGTCGGGCGTGCTGATGCGGATGGGATGGCCTGTGACGGATGTGGGTGATGTCATTTCGAGGATGAAGAGCTCCTGGCGGGATTCGTTGGCGGTCGTGCCTAGGGGCCAGCCGGAGTAGACGAATAACATCGAGCCGTGGAGCGTGATGACGGTGCCGTCGATGGCCCATTGATCGGGTGGCATACCGTCCAAGCGGCCGTGGAAACTCCACTTGTCCTTTTCCAGCGGCGAGGAGTCGGCATCTGGTCCCTCGAGCACGTACATTCGGTGGCTCTTGTTGCCGTGCGCTGGATCTGCGGCCGCGAAGTAGACATACCACTTCCCGTTTAAGCTGTGAAGTTCGGGCGCCCAGAGATCGGCGGAGTATGGCTTTTCGGGCGGTGGGCGCCAAATAACTTCTTTCTTGCACTTATTTTCAAACTCGAAGAGGCTATCGGCTGACCAGATTTCAATGTGACCACCGCAGGTGAATGTCATGTAGTATGTGCCCTTCTCCCAAAGTACGTATGGGTCAGCACAGCTGCTGTTTGTGATGGTGAGGATACTGTCGTTGTACGGTGGCCTTGCCATTTTGTGCATTGGACCTGGGTAGCCTTCCATGTTGAAAGGGATACTGTAGAAGTCGAGATTGCACTCTCTCCGCCCGTCGTTTCCTAGCTCTTGTACTCGCGTTCACTCCGGACCTCCAACCGACGTATGACCTGTGGAGCTCGCCAAGACTCAGGCTCTCTGTCGTCTATCTCTATCACTCGATCTTTCCTTCGGTATTCCAAGACCCCGTTTCTCCTTCTCTTACATTGACAAGTCGGTCGTTCAGTCTTTCACCCCGCCGTCGCAATTGAGACAAGAGACGCCATATAGCCAAGTGCGCACCTGACACCTCCTGTGCCTCGGGCGCTATGTCTGACGTCATCTCAAAGCAGTTAGCCCAGGTTGATTTGTCGGTCTCCTTCACTTGATGCAGCAGGTCATGAGAGCGGACGGGCGGCACGAAGAGTGGGTTCGCGCCACGTAAGTGTAGGACCGAAGCCTGTGGAGTCGATTCTTTAGTTCGTGTGGCTGGAAACTGTGGGGTAAGGATTGTCACAAGCCACCTGCCCTGCATAAGTATTACGAGATGAGAGCTGTAAAGGTGCACTTGTGTGGATTATTTGTTCCGTAGTCATAAAGCTACATGCTATCCAAAGCGCATTATCATAAATGTCGCTGCAAAGACTCCAACACTAATTCGCTATGTGTACAAATACGCGGGCGGAAAAAGGCACGCAACTATACTGTTGCTACCAAACACTAAGAATAAGTTGTAGAAGTAGTAGCTTCGTGTCATAGCGCGTGCATGTCGACATTAAGACAAGCGTCAAGTATCCAAACAGGGCGTACAAAAGCCTTTGCAAGCCATCGGAGCAAGTAAATGCCAAATAAACGCCGTGATAAAATGATGCAAAGTACCTTATCCCCACTGAATGTGTACTGAAAATTATAGTTCCGTCTTGAGCGTCTGCTCGAAGGTAAGCTCGCCGGATTCGATGCGATCGACGCGAAGGACAAGTTCCTGTGTACATGTTAGCACGAGTCAAGTTGTTCACTGTGTTAAGCATACCTTTAGTGCCCTCGCCGTCTTGAATGCAAGCGGCGGGATTTTATCGCGACCGCCTCCACTGACGTCGACAGTCACCATACTCTGTCTACAGTCGTCCAACACCTCAACAACGGGGATCGCGTGCTTCTTCAAGGCGGGGTTTGAGAGCTTGTTAACCGCATCGTAGGTCCTGTTGCCCGTGTCCTCAACTGCTTGCGCAATGTCTTGGATATATTCGTAGATTTGCTGCTCATCGGCAGGGGTCGAGGTAGGGCTTGATCGGATGAGGTTTACGAGCGGCTGGATGCTTTGCACAAGGAGTGCGGTCTGGTCTTCAAGATAGTTCTTGAACTCGGTCATGCCACTGTCCACGGGAGGGCCGTTTCCGTTCATTCCTGTACTTTGACGATCATATCCGCTGTAGGGCGAGCTGTACGTGCTGTATCCAGTGGTATCGCTGCTGCCACCTCTGCTACTCTGGTGGCGACGGTGACCAAACCCAGGGCTAGTGCCATTGGTGGGTGCGTTGATACTGTTGGGGGTGAAGGCGGTGTAGTTAGAGAAGACAGTGGGCTTGAGGGGCATTGGGCGATCGTCATCCTCTTCACCCTGTTCCAGCTCACTCTGCGGTGTTGGTCGCACCTTGACGTGCTTCACCAGCTCGACCACAGCAGTCGAAAGATGGCTAGCTGCAGCATCCAAAAGACTGACAGGAGAGATGCCATTCGATGCAACGTGGTTCTTGGTGGCTGTGATGAGGTTGTTGGCAGTTGCACTGACGCGAGACTTGAGCTTGGCCTGTTGCTTTTCAGGACTGGCCATGATATCTCCGCTGATACTGCTGTTCGGGGACTGCATTTGAGATAGAGGTGTGCTGTCAATGTCTCCAGTAATGGCGCGAACACACTTGACCACGTGACGCATGCTGTCAAGTGTCTGCTCCGAACCTGCTCTACGCGCAGTCTGGAGCAACTCATCGATACTGAGCTGGAACTTCGTAACGTGTACATCCTTGACGAGGCCATCGGGCGTGGCGAAACCAGGGTCGCGCATGTAGTTGCTGATGTCGGGCGACGCCATAGCAGAGAGTCCGATGGACGAGGCCTTGAGTGTGCGAATCTGTGTCTTGGTACGAGCGTAGCGGGACTTCCATTCCTTGAGCTCAGCTTCCAACGACGTGACTTGCTGGACGAGGCGTTCCTCCTTTTCAACCGCTGCGTCACTCCGCGCAGAGAGTTCCCTCATTTCCTGCAAGAAAGTTGAAGCGTCTTGTCGGACTTCCTCGGTGACCTGTTGCTGCTCCCTGAGCTCTTGCTCGAGTTCTTCACAACGTTGTCGCCATTCGCCTCCACCGACATCGGATGTCTGGGCGGCTGGTCTTGACTCGAGATCAGCAATCTGTGCACGAAGACCTCTGTGCGATTCTTCATTCTCGCTGCGCAGCCTGTCAATGTCTGCGCGGAGCGCCGAGTTGAGCTTCTCGGCCTGCTCAACCTTCTCTTCCAACGAGAATCGAAGATCGTCCCATTCTGCTCGTTCTGAAGCAGTGTTGCCGTCTCGCATACTGTCCGCGTCCTTGAGTCGTTCTATTTCGTCATCCTTGTCACGTAACGAGCTCTCGAGAGTGCCGATTTTGCCCTGCAGCTCCTTCACCTGACTCTCGAGGTCCATGACCATCTTATCCTGTGCCATGCTCATGCTCTTCGCGCTCTTGTTGGTCTGTCGTCTCCCTGCGGCACCTTCCAGATTGAACGCGTCGTCGTCGTCGCCTGCGCTGTCATCGTCGTCCTCGACTAGCGTTCCCTTGTTCGGGACGATTGTGTTCGACTGGAAAGTCTTTGGCAGCGGTCGTCCAAACGAGTTCTGTGGACCACCTGGCATGAGGCTGCCTGGAGGACCTCCGGGTGGGGGTGGTCCCCGATAGCCCGGGCCTGGCGGTGGTCGATTTCCCATGCCGTTGGGTGTGCCTGACCTGCTCGGCGGCCCTCTGTTGCTTATGCGACTAGCGATGCTGCCATTGGGACTCGACGAGCGCGGCACGTCTCCAGCAGTGAAGCGAGGGAACCTCCGCTCAAGCTCGTAGAAGACGTCGGTCGCGAGCTGGCGGAAGCGTTCGAGGGGCAGTGTCGAGAGTTTCTGTCGCGCTTGGTTGCGCTTCGGATGGAAGTTGTTCTTGGGCAGCAGGAACTTGGGCGTGTCGTTGCCGGGTGCGCCGGGACCGCCTCGTTTGCGGTCGTCCTCTCTGCGTATCGACTCATCGTATACGTCGGTGCTGAGCTCCTGGAACTGCACGGCAGACAGGCGCGTAAGCTTGTCCTTTGCCCTGCTCGGTCGGGGGTTTCCTTGCGCGTCGTTGAGATACGGGCCGAGATATGCCTTCAAAACCTTGAAATGTTCTGACAATGTGTCTTCTAATAGTTGCATCTTCCTGTTGCTGGCAACGCTCGCGTCGCTCATCCTCGAGCTGTACAGGCCGGCGCCATCGCTCGAGCGGCCGATGGAGCTGGGCGGGGAGGGGTTGCCGTTTCCTGCAGAGCGCATTCCATTGGGCATGCCTCCATCTGAATTGCCCAGGGCGCCGTAGTTGGCGGGCGGGAGAGAGGGCGAGTAGGGGTTGTCGCCAGCAATGTTGCGGTAGTTGGTGATGGGCGACCACTCCGGGCTGTCAGTCGAGACAGGCGAGAGGGTGCCATTGCGGGTGTTCATCATGTGCCTGTCGCTGTCGTGTTTCACGGGGCGGCTACGGCTGACGGTCTAACGTCGTATTTATCGATAGTGCGTATCGGACTGGTGAGCGAACTGCAGACGTCAAACTCGGGCTGCACGCTGCTTTCACCAGCAGACGTCGACGGGGAGGGCTGCTGCGGACGCGGACTGCGGGCTGAAACTGTAGGCGTGGTAGAAGACGGGGTAGGCTCTTGTGCCAGTCCAAAAAAGCAGGCGGTGAAGAGCAGGACAATAACAACCAAGACAAAGCGCAGAAAAGAGTGGCACAGCACTGGCAGCGTCTAGCAAAAGAGCCCGCAGCGCAATCAACGATCAACGATCAACGATCAACGAGAGACGGGTACTGCGATAATCCGGATACCGGGGCTCACAGGCTTTTGAGAGCAAGAACGAAGCGGCTGCCGTCGAATGCCAGTGCCTGTGGCCAGTGCCTGTGGCCAGTGCCTGTGAAGCCGGGCCCCTTTCGCGACGCCTTGGGCCTGGCGAGTGTTGGATCGAGCGCTAACTTAGCCGGGAGCGAATGACACAGGCCCTGCCGCCGACCTGCACGCCTCGAGAACCTCACGATGTGGACCGCGGGGGCAGAGAATGCAGACACGCGTGCTCGTTGGACAGTCGCCGCTGCAAGCTTGGCCTGTTCCTGGTGTGCGCGGCGGCTGAGCGTGTCACGACAGCTGCCATGGTTGCTCGTCTGTTGCATGCGAGGCCTGGCACACTGCAGTCGCTCCCACCGGCAGCCTTGCGCCCCGGCCATTCGGTCTAGCCTGAGGCATCCTGGAAACTCTCGGGTTCGAGGCTCTGGTGATGCACCAGGGCACCGGTTCACGCTGTGCCCCTGGCATGCGGCATCATCTTATTAGCAAAGTGCATCTCATTTCACATGGGCCCGTGATTGCAAAGCAGCGCATGCATGGCATTCATTTCATAGGATGACGCGCCGGCCGTAGCTTCCCTTTCTTGCTTCGTCGCCGCGGGAAGGCACGACCTAGGAGCCATACATAGCATCAATGCCACGTGCGCCTATCGATTGTATGGAAGCCGGGACTCCCGCGCGGGAGACTGACCGACAGTTTACCAAAGCAAGTGACTATCATACGCTGAATACGAAGATACATGAGAACGACGATACATGAGACCTCAATCCTAGCGAGCCCTCTTGATCTTCTTCGGATCCTGCTTGGTGCACGCGGGACACAGCCAGTCGCCCACGGGCTCCTCCTTGATGCCCACGCATTCCCAGTGGAACCATTGGTACTTGCATTCGTCGTTGTCGCATGCCACCATGTCGCCAAAGCTGACGCGCTGGCAGAAGCAGTACTTTGTGTCGTCAGATTCTTCTTCGTCCCCGTCGCCTGCAACACCAGACATCTCCTCGTCCTCTGTGCCAGCCTCACTCGCCACGCTCTCATCATCGGCTGTTGTTGACGGCGACGCTCGCGATCCACCTTTGCGCCGCTTCTTATTGATCCCCGACTTCGACGTCAGCGCAGTCCTGCGCAATGGCTGCTGCGGTTTCGCCTTCTTCACCGTGAGTGCGTTCTTCGTCGGTCTGGGTCCCACGCTGCCTGCGCGCGAGCCTGGCGTTGATGGCTTTGGGGTACCTGGCCCGACTGAGCCCTGTCGTCCCAGGTGCGACGATGCGGACGGTAGAGGACCGATGCTGCCATTGGGCCGCCGACGCTTGCTGTCACTGCCGGCGGACATCTCCCGTTCTTGCCGGGCATTTGCCTGTGCTGCGCTCTGGGCGTTGGTAAGTCTTTGCTGATTCATCAGCGCTTGCTGCTGCATATTGTGCAGTGAAGGGTTCAACCTTGAGTTTACATTGACGCTCGTTGCGCTTGTCAGACGCGCAATTGCAGCTGCTTGCGCAAGGTTTGGGGCGCCACCGCCTTGATTGCCAGAGACTGGGTGCAGCGGTGTGCTTGCCCCGGTAGAAACTGAGGAGGGTGGTACCATGTTACCTGGTGAGTCTCTGAGCAACGAAGGCATTGAAGGATCCGAAGGTATGGAACCATCATTTTGCAAGTCGCGCAGCTTGATATCCAGTCGCTTGACGTGGCGGTCCATCTAGAGACTGCTCAGCAAGAGTTATCAAGATAGTGATGTAAACCTACAAGTATGGCGGCCTTGTCTGCAAGTCCTACTTTCTCTTCTTGCAGCACCTGGGCACGCTCGAAATTTTGTGTAATAATTTTTGAGTACGGCTCCTCCTTGGGGTTTTGTACTAGGCTGCCGTTGAGCTTGATGAACTTTTGGAGACTGCCGTCCCGTTGTTGGATGCCAGCGCGCAATTCTTGAATCTGTTGGTCCTTGGCCTGCATCTCCTCGTAGAGATGCGTAATCTCTGCAGGAAGATTGGCGACTGCACGTGATTAGCTGTTGTCGCTGGAGCTGATGTAGTGGGAGCTGGAATTCACCATCATGAATGAACTGCTCCAGCACAGTTGCAGCATCTTCTGCGATCGCCATCTCGAAGTGTCAGGTTCAACGTGTTTGCCTAGCTCAGAGGCGATTGAGTTACAATACCCTCGAGGCGGTTTGCAGGCAGAATGTGGTCCCGTGGGCCGTCAATATCACGCCGTTCGGTGTCAAAATTCGAAAGATAACAGCGTACGAGGTCAGCCAAGTCAGTGTACCTGCTATTTTGATGATTTCCGATGTTGTTTTGATGGATATCGTGGTGAAGGAGCAACGCGCGATAGCGTCGTGAAGAAACCACCTTCACAAGAAGTCGCAGGACCAATTCTCGCGTCTTTTCAACGGAACTCCCTCAAACATCAACTATTGAATATCGCTTCTCGGATATCGTATTGTGAGTTTGAACGAGGTCGCGTGTAGGAAAGATCGCATACTGAAGATGTCCAGGGCTTCGCAACAAAGCGGCTAGACCGCCCCTCACGTGCTCGGCAAAATGCAGGCCTCCTACCAATCAGATGAGCGCGACAACAGTCCTTCTGACGACGAAACATCCAGCGAGTGCGACTCTGAAGAGTCCGAAGAGGAAGAAGAGGACGATTCGTACAGTGATACGCAGGCAGACGAAGAGTCCGAAGAAGACGCCTATCAGTTGCGGAGGCAGCAGCTGGGTCTTCGCACTCGGCCTAGAGGTCGTGTGAACTACAACGAAGAGAAGATCATCCCTGCGGAAGCACCTTTGAAGGTATGTCGCGGTGAACCACCTTCGTAATCTCTAGAGCCTCGGACCGATCTCTCAACAATCCTGAAGATAGCACGTTGTTTGGCGCACTTGCAGCTAAGCTTACCGAGTGCACAGGGCTTCCAAAAGTTGAACAACACAGAGTCCTGGGAAAGTAACACTGCCCGAAGATCTCGGCTTGGATATTCTGCGAACGATAAATTTCTCTGGTCAGATATATCAGCCACTTCGCCAACCAGTTGCGACGATTCTGACCGTTCAGATCCCATATTTCCGCCGCCCACTATGGGCTTCCCTGGAGTGCCACCGCCTAACCCGCGCAACAATATTGTGGAAGAGTATCTTTCTCCCGATGACGCTTACTACGTTGAGGACTACTCAGCCTTCAAAAGGCTCTCGGACGAGGAAAAAGTTGAAGTGGTTGCACGTGAGGCTCAAGACAATGGAATGGAGAAGCCGCTGGGATGGAATGTGTCGTTCCACTACAACCCGCACGTCGAGTATCATCATTTTGGGAGCTCACATCCGATGAAACCATGGCGTTTGACGTTGACGAAGCAGCTTGTGGTCGCATATGGACTAGAGTACACGATGGACTTGTACACGCCACGACCCGCAAATTTTGGTGAACTCGCTCTATTCCATGATCGTGAATACCTGGAATATCTCAGCAAGTCAGTCACTCATATCTACGGACAATTCATTCTTCTGACATTTACACAGAATCACACCTCAGAACGCTCAACCAGAAGACCCCCAATACATCTCCTACGGCTTCGGTGGCGACTCCAACGACTGCCCCGTCTTTGATGGTCTCTGGAACTATGTTTCCCTGTACTCGGGTGCTTCCATGTCTGCCGCCTGGAACCTCTTGAACAAGCAATCAGACATCGCCATCAACTGGTCCGGCGGACTGCACCACGCCAAAAAGAACCTCGCATCAGGATTCTGCTATGTCAACGACATTGTCATCGCCATTCAACTTCTCCTCACTCAACATCAACGTGTCTTGTACATCGATATCGACGTCCATCATGGTGATGGCGTGGAACAAGCCTTCGAAAGCACCGATCGCGTCTTTACACTATCCTACCACAAATACGGAATCGACAGGCACGGCTACCCATTCTTCCCCGGCACTGGTAATATCAACGAAACCGGCCCGCACGATCCCATAAATCGCGGCAAAGGCCACTCCCTCAACATCCCCATCGACGATGGCATTGACGACGCACAGTACAAACACCTCTTCAGCACAATCACATCAGCCGTAGTAGAAAAATACAATCCCCAGGCCATCGTCCTCCAATCCGGCGCCGACAGCCTCGGCGGCGACCGACTCGGTCGCTTCAACCTGAACATCAAAGCCCATGGCTTCTGCATCGAGACGGTGAAGCGCTTCAACCGCCCCCTCCTCCTGATTGGCGGCGGCGGCTACACCCCACGCAACGTCGCGCGAACCTGGTGTCACGAAACCGCCGTCTGCGTCAGTGCAACCCTGCACAACGAACTACCCGCACACATCCCGTACATCCAAGCCTTCCAGGGCGCCGAGAACGGGCACGGCGTGCTCTACCCCGACCTGCATAATGTCAAGCGCCACGACAATCTCAACAGCGACGCTAACATCTCGAAGCTGATTGAGCGCGCGACGGAGAACTTGAGATATCTCGAGGGCGCGCCCAGTGTGGTGTGTAACACAAAGGGCATTGCGGAAGAGGAGATTATGAAGGTGAGAGAGATGGTGGATCAGGAGCTGGAGGATGAGGCGAATGATAGGGAGATGCTTGGGGTAGAGGTGGCGAGGCGGAAGAGGGAGAGGAATGTTGGTGGGCGGGCGGAGAGGGGGTTGAGATGAGATGGAATGGGTAGTGGGTGGCGTTATATGGAATTTTCTTTCACAGCCAGAACAGTTCAAATTATCGCAGCTTCTTGGGCCGTTCTAGGAAAGATCAGGTAGATTTGCGAGTTGGATATGCACATGTATTCTGCATGCTATCTATCTTCTACGCTTCATCGACGTTCTCTTTCATGGCGACTTCATTCTTCTCCATCTTACCATGCATCTTCCTCGCTACTTCGTCCGTCAGATACTGCTCTACGTTCGGGCTGAACAAACCCGCGATAATCAGCAGCGCTCCAAAAGGCAAAGTGCAAAGATACACAGTCCTGAAACTCAACGCATACGCATCCTTCACCGCCGCACCCGTCGCAGCAATGATTTCCGGCGAGATACCCGGAACTGCCGAGAAATCACCCAGAGCGATGCTTTGCAGGAGAGATGGTAGTGAGGAGGAAGGAAGACCCAACGCAGTAACAGCGGGAATGACCTTCTGCGGAATATACTTCGCCGACTCAGTGGCGAGGATGGAGGAATACATGCTCGTCGCTATAGCAGATAGACCAGTACGTATAGCGCCCATGACCCCAGTCACTAATCCCATGTCGGCCGGATCCCATAAATACGCAGTTGAGGACAGTGTAAGGTTCTCGATATATCCCGCAGCAATGGTGCCGATGAGGAGAAGGCCGGTCGTTTGGTTGCGCGTGTTTGCGTTGGAAGCTGCGACAGCGGCGACGAATGCGGTAGTTATGACGGCCGCGACGGTCATTTGAATCTTCATGCGCGGGACGTAACGCACACCTGCGCCACCGAGGATCTGGCCTAAGAGGAGACCGCCGCCTACGGCACACTGGTGATATTAGCCTTTCAATATAGATTGAAGAGTCGGCCGAAAACTCACCGAAAGCCATCCAATCTCCGTTACATCCGTGGTGAATAGCGAGCTGACCATAGTCGGCCAGATGATGGAATTGGCATAGTAAACGATCGCAGCAAGACTGGCACACGCCACGTTGGCGTCGTATGGGATGTTCTTGAACAAGCGCATCGGGATGAGCGGGTATTCAAGTCCCGAGTATGCCTCCCAGAAACAGAACGCGACCAAGGTTGCAAAGCCAGCGAACAACGCTCCTAGTACATGTCCAGACTTCCATGGATATGCGGAGCCGCCCCAGTTCATGCCGATAAGGAAGACGACGAGGCCTGTTGAGAAGAGGAATATGCCGAGCCAGTCGAGGGTCCTGAGTTGCTTCATCTTGGACTTGCCGCCGACGTGTAGCATTTCCTAGCCATCATGTCAGTTTAGACAATGTCTCTCAATAGAAGTCGCTTACATATGTGGGTGGATGGTAGCAGAAATAGTACAGCACGATTGCAAGCGTGTTGACAATCACACCCAAAATGTAGCACCAGCGCCACTGAAGCTCGGTGTTCAAGTACAATGCTCGCGCGACTGGAGGGCCGAAGACGGCGAAGGGAATAGAAGTCGAGAGCACAAAGGCGTTGACGGGACCTCTGACGCTGTTGGGTACGAGTTCACCCAAACTGATATGGAAAGATAATTGTCCAGCTGCAGCCAGACCATTGATGGAGTTCGTGGCCTACATGGTCAGCCTAGTCGAATATGTGGGAGCACATACATACAATAAGCATGTTGATACTCTGTGCACTTGCTCCTATTATGGTGCCAATTAGGCCTAGAACTGACGACGCGATGAAGAACCTTGGAGGTGTCAGTAGGCCAATCAAAATGACTTTGCGAGCATGCTCACCATCTTCTTCCGAAGATATCCGAGAGACGGCCAACTAGCGTGAAGCCGATAGCGAAGCCTGCGGTCCATGATATTCCAACCCATATGATGTTTGGTGATGGTCCGATGGCCGCGTTGATAAGTGTGAGGGTATTGGCCGGCAAGACCCATCCTAAGTAGCCTGATATCTGTGCCAGACAAGTGGCCTATTTCCGGTAAGCCGAACTCTCGTACAGTGTAACGTTATACGACGTACGATGACAGTGCCTATGAAACTCGGGCTTGTAAAGTATGAGCGACCCAGGTCAGCTGTGTGACCACCGATAGCTTCTTCAGCGATATGGTCATGATGCAGACCGGCGCTTGGGTGATGTGTAAGCGATCCTGCCGTAGCAACATCCTCTTGGTACTGCTTCTCGTCCGCCATGATCACCGACAACGATGCGGATATTATTGGGTAGAGAAGCAAAAGCAGAATCTGGGGTAAACAGTTTTGGGCTCTGGGGTATATTTGAACCCTCAATTTGTACGACGCGAGTCATAATGTCCAAGTCTCTGTTCCCCGGATGCATCAGGCTGGGGCTCGACGATGGTTCCTGGGCACCAAGGGTGGTTGTCTGTTCCCGAACCATTGGATCCTTTCTGCATGTAGCGTTTGGCGGTGTCGGGTGCACCAAGCAACGGTGAACCTAGTTCCAAGAGACGATTGATAGGCTTGGAAGGGCCGAAATGCTAGACAATAGGCTGCATCCACGTGGACCCGTACGATTGCGGAAATTAGCGACAATGTGGCTGCTTAGTAGTCAGACGTGTGCTACATCCAGTGGCTAAAGATGTCCGGATATTCGTAACCGAGGGTCTAGAGGCACGCTTTCGAAGCCTGACTGAAGCTAAATAGGGTAGAAACAGCACTAACGGAGAGTCATTGTGCATGGCAGGAACACGATGTAGGTCGATAACTATAAGATAATTGACAGCGAACATCCCAAGAAGGGCTGATGCAGTGTGACTGTTACGCTGCATTTTGATCGTTCCGTCCACCTAATCAAGGCTGCGACTCAGATTGACTTGCAGAAGAGGATCGTCTAACGTTTCCCGCGCGCTATCCCTCGTCTATCGTTAGCCGGGATGTGGTGCTAAGCTTTAGCCCTCTGGTGGCGAAGCTCAGCGTCGTCTGGACAATAACAACACGCATTGTTGGACGGGCTTGGCTCCATGATGGCGTACAGTGCGCCGCACGGAAGCCTGCATGTGCCGCGGCCGTGAATGTTAAAAATAAGGGATGGGTCTTATAAGCGAGACGGTGCAGTCGATGTGTTGAAGGATGGTCAAGCTCTTCCCCGCATTGCGTTCTGTGGGGAAGGCCCACCGCGCGCTAGGGCAGACACGTGAGCTAGGCATCCCATATCCTGACCTCGAGAATGGAGCACACATCTTGGATCTTTGCTAATCACAATGAAAGGCGGTCTCAACTGCTCTCGTTCTATCTAGAAACGCATGTGTAGAATCGTTGTTGTCGAGATGCTATGTATACGCCGGTGACCTACCTAGATAGTTCCAATGCTGTTCACACCCGGGGCCATCTTGGCCATGACAATATATGTAAGACCTGCACTTTACCTTGATACACTTCTCCTTGGATATCTTCCACATCTATAAAGGCAATTTTGGTATGTTAATATCACTGTGTATTCCTTGAGGGGGTTAACGTCTGGGCATCGTACACCTTCAACCTAGATATCAATCCCTGTATGAGTTTTCGTATGTATCATTGTTACTTGAAGTCTTAATAACAGAGAATTGCGGGCAATTCGCCTTTGTTACCATATAGAATCATCATGTTCCATGCGAGATCTACTTAAGGGCCTCCCGCTGGAGCAAAGTCCTCCCTCCCTGTGGAAACATTAGCATAATTCTTCCACCATTGCACGGGCCAATCTTACAATACTCATCCCCCTTTGCGCGACACGCTCCAATAACACAATAGAAGCCCCCGCCACGATTAGCTTTGTTTGGAGATTTCATGATGTAGGGCGGACCCTTCTTGTTGGGAGGGGGTAAGCAGCTATTATACGAAACATCCTGGACGGTATCTATCACGTATTAACGATGCTTCTGAAGCGGTACAGAAGACTTACAGGCCGTGTGCTGGATGTTCAACCAAACGCAGACTTCCTGTCCTTGTTTTCCTGGACATGACGTAGATTCTCCGCCAGTCCAGCTCTTGCTGACACTGAATCCACCCGATATCCACCCTCCTCCAGGAGAAGCTATAGTTAAAGAGAAGCCAACTGAAAAGGTTTCGGACTCCGAGACTGTGGCAGTGCAGGTTTCGGCCGCAGCACAAAAGTTGTTTGACTACATGCTGATTAGGGCAGGAACAAGTGCTGGTGAAGAGGCTTGCTTACTGAAATCTGCCTGTGAAGCTGGTTCTGATGTGGGTCACCATCTCCAACCAGCTCGGTACTAGATGACGATGTGCAGATGATCTGACGTGCGTGAAGCCTGAGTGGATTCGCTGGCGTTTGTTCTTGACTGTTATCAGTCATAGGAGTGGCCGATAGACTGCGAACGCGCTTGATGTTTCGTGACTTTAGCGAATGGAATGCAGCTTTTGCCTCATCCTCTTTGAAGCAGTCTTCTGAAGATACTTTGCCAGGCTCCTGGACATCGAGGGCAACATTGGAGCACTCAACAGTTGCGACCAGATTGCTAAACTTTCGAACGCCAACTAACACCGTCTTCAGAATTGGACACAATTTCGTAGGTCTTGTCGCCCAACAGTGAAAGTTTCCATCGCCGTTCTCGTCGACGTGGAAGATGAGAGACTCAATGGAATTCCCACAGCTCTGCGCAAGGACTGTGTCATTGCCGTTGGCCGGGTACAACGTCAGAGACGTAGCCCCAGACGGTTTCTCTGAAAAGACGGAGTCAGCATGTGTCATGATGACATCTTGTCAACTACGGCGAAAAGCAGCCAGGATGCAACAGGTGGTGAGGTGGTGGCCTTGCCGCCTAGCCATCAGTCTGGAGCTAGACAAAGAGTTTCTACTGTCGCATTCAAAGTCTTGCAATACCGTGCATAGCTTCAGGCTATCGGTTCAGCTGCACGATCCTATCTACTTTCCTTTCTAGTTGATAACTCGCAGGAGGATGTGAAGAATACGTACCGTGTTGCCAGATCACGTCCACATTAGCGGCTATGGCTGATCCCACGAAGGCTAAGACGCCGAAGAGCATGGTTGATAGATGGAAATGAGACGAAGTAGATTTGTTGGAAGACGAAATGTGATGCTCTCCTCCAGGCGCAGACTACAGCGGTATTTATGCCTTCTCGAATGCTTCAATCCGATTCATAGACGCATGCTTGTCCGTTCATCGGACTATATGCGGTCTATCTCTACCTTGCAAAGTCGCCTCGTAGTACACCAACAGCCTGATAAGTCTCAGTCACCGTCATAGCTGGTGGTCACGGACATGGTCAGTCACAGATTGTACCAATGGTAGTTCCAGATGATCCTCGCAGTAGGTTCCGGAATGCAGATCTTGGCTGTCATCCAAAAGCATTTCTCAAGGTTAACGTTGGTGGCCTGATACTGCTTGGGCCCGATGGTAAACTATACAGTACCTTACACCGACCGACTGGTGAGCCTGAGTGGCCGTCGGCGTTTCGTATCCTTGCGCGTACATCCCGTCTACATCGTCGTGGTCTATCTGCAGCTGCTTGCGCCTCTGTGGGTTGCCTGAGGTAAATGTCGATCGAGTGGGCAAAGGTCAGAACGGGGATCTTCCTTGGAGCTGAATTGTGTTGGTGTTGCGATGCGATATTCGCCATGTAGCCATTTTTGCAATCAAATTTCAATCTCAAGATTGGCAGATCTCTTGACACTGAAGGCGCGGAGCGTATGTAATGCTCGCGTATGCTTCTCTTGGGCTGTTGTAGTCAGTCGCATCTTGGATCACACAAGAGGAAGTGAAACTCGGTAGGTTGTCCGGGTATCCAACAGGCACATAACAAGCTTCATCGCTAAAACGGGCCTTCTCATGCTTGTCATGCTTGTAGATGGAAAGGATCTAGGTAGACATCGGTGAATATCCATTGCCCTGATGGGCCTTCTCCTTTGCCATTGGCGCGTGATGTACGGCGCCCATGTCGTCGACGTTGATCGAGGCGTGCCATGTGTATGCGTCTGTTGATGAGATCTGAAACGTCGGCGTGGAGGCCTGAAGGTACAGTGCTGGACTGAGGCGGAGCAACATTGTCGATGGAGCGTCGTTGGGGATGCTTCCCCGCATCACCGTCGCGTGGGGTGAGCTCGAGCCAAGTGCAGGCACGTGAGCCCGCGTCTCCACTCTGAACTTTTTTGTGACTCTCCTCAACGCGTCACAGCCCACGTCCCGCCAGACAGACCAGCTCATGATAGACCGATAGCGTAGTCTACACAACTGCACAACATGGCCTCGGCAGCGGCGCCTTTACCAGTCCCCAAAGTAGAAGACGCTGCAGCCCAGGAACCTAGCAATGAGGTCGTCAGCCCCGCGGATGCGTTGTACGACAAATGCGCAGAGCGGCCGCAAGGCACTGTCTTCTTCCAGCGCGACTTATCCAATATGCAGGTCGCAGAGACTATGGCAGAGCTGACGATGCTCCTGCAAGACCTCTGCGACCGGCACCTGCTGAAGCTCATGACACTGGAAGGCGAGCCTTGCTGGAAGTTGCGGTCACGAACAGACGCCGACAAGTATGCCGACGCCATGTACTTGTCCTATGTTAATTCAGGCTGATATGTTTATAGACTGCGACGATTGACACCCGACGAGCGCCTTCTCTACCACCACATCGACCAAGTCCAGGCCGAGGGCATCTGGTCCAAAGCGCTTCGCATGCGAACAAATGTTACGCAACAAGTTTTGACAAAATGTCTGAAAAGTTTAGAGTCGAAGGATCTGGTACAGTCCGTTATGAGCGTCAAGTTTCCAAATCGCAAGATGTACCTCCTCAAGCACCTCAAACCATCCGAAGACATCGCCGGAGGCCCATGGCAGTCTGAGGGTGACTTTGACACGGCACTCATCGACGCGATATCTAGTGTCATTGCGCAACACATCGAGAACGAGACTTGTGTAAAGGTTCCGGGCAATTGGAATGACTATGGACAACATGACCGCGCGGCCGAGATTGCGCGCAAGAAGGCGCAAGTGCAGGGCGTAAGGGATATCGAAGAAGCTCCCGCGGTGAAGCCATACAGCAGGGATCCGAGTTCCTCAAAGCTCGTGCACAAGAATAGCCCGACATACCCGACTGCTGCATCTGTTGCGACCTGGCTCAACTCGAAGGAAGTGCTGAGGGGCAAAACTTGTCGTGAAGACGATATGGAGCAATTGTTGGAAATGATGGTACTCGATGGCCGGCTGGAGAAGATTTCGGGTACTAACTATCGGACTGTCCTCACTGCGGTTGATAGCAAGGTGTACAACGGCTTCGTCGATGCGCCGTGCGGGAACTGCCCAGTCTTTGATCTATGCGGAGACGAAGGCGAGATTTCCGCGAGGACGTGCGTCTATTTTGGGCAGTGGCTCGAAACCCAGTCTGAGGAGATCTGAGGTCCTTGGTGAAAAGCATAGCGTCGGCGTTTGGATTTTGAGCTTTCTAGGTATACCCATCACAACCCTTGAACGCTAAAGCATGAAGAACAGTAGAATCACAAGTTATCTGTTTCTGATCCTGCGTCCTAATGCGAAACTGAGCGTTTACAGGTGCTGTGTTTGATAAACATTACTCGCATACCGTCCATGGGTTGCCACGTCCCTTCCCATCGCTTGCCGCGCACTTGCTGCGTCCACTGGACCCTGAGTCGCAGATTTCTGTCAGAAATACCCACCTCATCTACACACCTGTTGCAAGGCATGTCGCTCTCGCATTTGCCTCTAGGAACATTCGGTGGCTACGATATGACACGCTCTCTTCAGTCGAAACGAACTTTCGTCAAATCACAGATAGTTGTTCACAAGCTCACAATCATCGCGGCGCTCCCTCTCCTCCCTCTCCTCGCTTGGTACACTACCACTGTGCATGTTCTTGAGACCTATGGCATGCCGCGTCAGTGGATCGAAAGGCTCTGGATGATCGGATTGGCAGGGCGGAAAACTACCCTTTGGATAGCTATGTGGATATTTGTAGGAGAGAAATGGTGTGGTGTTTGCAAGGAAGGATTGGTGGCTGACAATATAAAAAAGGTCCCAATCGACATTTTACACGCGCTGTGGGCCCTGGCTCGGTATCAAGAGCTGCTGCATTCGAGAACAGGAGAAGCGATTGAAGGGTCAAGCATATACGGACAAGCCACCATGCATCACGATAGCCACATATGGCTCGAAGAGCTACCCTCTAGGGAAGTGAAACAAAAAGCTACACCAAAAAAAGTTCGACGGACGCTGTCTACACGATGTGCTTCTACGTGGCGCCGTCTTCGGGACCTTCTCATTCGACAACACCGCACCATGACGCAGACCTCTGGTGGTACGAACTGCATATCACGAAGGCACCGTCTACTTCTACGACCATCAATGCCACCTGTGGCCCGAACCGTCCTCTTGTCACTCTACGACCTCTTCCTCATATTCATCTTGATCGCCCACATCACGACGTATCGTACCCTGATCACACCTGTCGAAAACTTTTGCGACAGCAAATGACGTGATTTCATACCCAGGACAGTGATCTTCCACCTTCTACTACAGTACGAGTTGTGCTAGGGATTCCCGTGTTCCAAAGCATGGCAGAGAGATGCCAGAGATATTCTTTGGAAGCACTCACTGCCAGCTGGGTGGGTTCTCGAGCACGATTGCTGCGATGCTAGCTGCGGCCCCATGTTGCAACTGTCATAAGCAGAGTCGCAGGGATTGTGCTCCACCTGGACAAACGAGGCGAGGGAGAGTAGAAAGGTCAAGGAGGGGGGGAAACTAGATGGACAGGAAAACAAGTGGCATGTCACTCCACGAGATGTCGACATCCACAACCGCGGTACTGTGAGATCGGGGCGCTTGACGGTCATTAGCGAGGAAGAGTACAACTCTTGCGGCGACGCTGTGAGGAGACGAAGGGGGAATAAGTCGAAGAGTAGCGAGAGTGGGCGATCCAAGGCGACATCGGGAGGTACGAAGAAGGTGGAACAGACGCTGTTGGAGTGCTTGGTGGCGTGAATGAGTTCTAAGGTAGCTATAGTTTAAATCGTGCTACTCAACCCATAACTCTTCGACTCATTCTCTCATCATCTCTGCACAATGTTCGAGGATCCAAAACAGACCCCACGTGAGCATGATCATGCTCCGCGTTCAAGTGATGTATGAAATGCGCCAAGCCACATTCCCTGTCGCTTTGGACTACCATCTCACCGAACATCAGCTGCCATAAACTCTAAACACGAACACGTACCATGCTGCCCTGAAGCAGCACCGACACTCCTTTTCTGCGCCCTTCTCCTACTTCGTCTCGCCATTCCACTCTCCACGCACCCATCATGGCGCGCCCCCTCCTCGCCAACCGCGCCTCGAGCGACATCAGCGGCGACCGCGACATCGCCGAGGAAGACGCCCTGCTCACCGGCCAACCCACCCAACGCGCCGCCTCGGGCCCCCGAACCTGGAAATTCTGGCGCGAAGTCGGCCTCTTCGTCTGGGCTGTCGTCGCCACAGCCGGCATTATCGTCCTCGCAGTCGTGTTCCAGAAACACAGCGATACGCAGAATGGCAGCGCAAACCCCTCGGGGAAGCGCAACCTCATCTTCATGGTGTCGGACGGCATGGGTCCGACGAGTCTGAGTCTGACGAGGAGCTTCATGCAGTTCCAGAACGGGCTGCCGTTTGGCGAGCAGCTGGTCATCGATAAGCACTTGATCGGGCAGTCGAGGACGAGGTCGTCTTCGTCGCTGATCACCGACTCGGCGGCTGGCGCGACGGCCTTCTCGTGCGGGAAGAAGAGCTACAACGGTGCCATTTCGGTGACGCCGGACCATGAGCCGTGCGGGACGGTGCTGGAGGCTGCGAAGAAGGCGGGTTACATGACGGGTCTGGTGGTGACGACGAGGATCACGGATGCGACGCCTGCGTGCTTTGCGGCGCACGTGAATATGCGACAGGAGGAGGATCTGATTGCGCAGCAGATGGTTGGAGACTATCCGCTGGGACGAGTTGTGGATCTGATGTTTGGAGGCGGGAGGTGTCACTTTCTGCCCAACTCGACGGCTGAGCATTCGTGCCGTGCAGACGACAAGGATGTCGTGGCCCTGGCGAAGAAGAACGGATACAGCTATGTCGACGACCGCGCGGGCTTCGACAGCTTGAAGGGAGGTGCTGGACTCAAGTTGCCCATGCTGGGACTCTTTGCCGACACCGACATCCCGTATGAGATCGACCGCCGCAACGAGAACGACATCTACCCGAGCTTGCAAGAAATGGCAGAGACAGCGATGAAGGCTCTTAGTGAAGCCACCCGAGACAGTGATAAGGGCTACTTCCTGATGATTGAGGGCTCTCGTATTGACCATGCGGGACATCACAATGACCCCGCTGCCCAAGTGCACGAAGTCCTCGCCTACGACGCAGCCTTCAATTCTGTCCTCGACTACATCAAGAACGAGGAAACAGAGACCGTCATGGTATCAACATCGGACCACGAAACTGGTGGTCTGGCAACTGCGCGCCGTACGTCTTACCATCCCTCTACATATGAACTTCCACTGACTTGTGATTTTAGAGCTCCACACCACCTACCCCGAATACGTATGGTACCCTTCGCCCCTCGCCAACGCCTCGCACTCGGCCGAACGCATGGCTCTGCGCTACAACACATACCTCATCAACGACCCTTCCGATAGCCAGAAACAGGAATTCATCGCCGACGAGATTGAAGACGGGCTTGGTATCTTCGACGCCAAGGACGACGAGATCAACGGCCTGGTCAAAGACCCAGCAACGGCCCTATACCAGTACGCAGACATGATGTCGCGCCGCAGCCAAACCGGCTGGTCTACCCACGGCCACTCAGCCGCCGACGTCAACATCTACTCCTCCAACCCCAAAGCCGCCATGGCGCTGGTCGGCAACCACGAAAACACCGAAGTCGGAGAGTTCCTGAGGAACTACCTCGAAGTGGACGTCGAAGCTGTTACCAAGGAATTGCGCGACAAGGGCACGCACTTGACTGTGCTGAAGGCAGGAGAACAAGTCAGCTGGATGGGCAAGATCCCTGAGGAAGGACAAAGACTCGATGGCCAGAACCATCTCGCCAGCTACGGCGGAGACTTCAAGAAGAGGGGTGTCGAGCACGGTGAGGATTGTGGATGTGGACACTGATTCCATTAGTCATGCGTTTTTACTTGTTTTGGCATAGCTATGGCGTTTCTTGTAGACCTGCATATATACCTTATTGGGGTTCCTATTCGATGAACTTATATCTGGCGCAAACGCCTCGTCTTTTAAATCCGTCATCCGTCACTCAAGATACCGACTTGAAAAGTATCCCGCTGAACGAGTAACCGAACAGGAAATTTACACGGACGACAAAAATGTCTTTGTTTAGATATTATAAAAAAGGGGAGCGCAAGCTTCCACACGAGGTACTACTTCTACGATCCAATCCCACAAATTCTAGCCATGAACCCCTAAACTCCGCGCTAAAATCTACAGAGAGCATCACAAAGAGAGAAGTAAAAAAAAACAATACTCATCATCAATACGACGGACACCAACAAACACGGAAGTTTCAAGGAGCCCAGCGTGAAATGATTTCTCACCGAGGAGATGAACTCTTTTGGCGAGCTTCAGGGAAGAAGTGCGTATTTGTAACACCATTCGGCGGCGCCTAAGCCCCAAAATCGGCTCCCGAAACCTCCAGCAGGATACGTGTTCCAATCGTTCTGCGTATCCAGCATCCCACGACACGGAGTCGAAAAACTCAAAACTGTTCGCGCTCGCCAGACCCTGAGGAAGCTGTGAGCGGCATACTAAGCGTATTGAGATGCGGGTTGAAATTGGGCAGACTATGAGCCGGGTTCTCTACAATCGCGTCTGGCGGAGGCGTCGAGTTGGAGGATGAATCCGGGTTTGTGGGATTCGTCATGACGGTGCTGTCGAGCTGGTCTGCGGCACCGCTGACTTGGGCTTCCCGCCAGCGCCACACGCAGTCGAAGACTACGCTCATGCTCTTTCGGCTCCGGACTATGAGGCCGAGCGGGTCGTCGGCTAGGCCTGCGCTGCTTCGTCGCTGATGTTGGCTGTGTTGCTGGACGGGCGATTGCTGCGCTTGTTGCATTTGGTAGTTCAGCGTCATGCCAGCGTTGCTGACAGAGGGCGACTGCGACATGCTATGCAGGCTCCGTCCTCGCGAGCTCTCTTTCCACAGCTGAGCTAGAACCTCGGCGAAGCGGTCCAAGAGATCGTTGGGCCACACCTTGGCTTTCCGCAGCACTTCGACTGTTTGTGAGGACGTATTTCCGACCTTTGTCCGGAGGGAGTCGGCTGGCAAAGTCGGAATTGAGAATCTTCAGCAGAGCAAATCCACCAGCGAGCGACATCTGCATAATGTAGTATGGAACGAAGAGAAGCTTGTTATCACGATTGAGCTTGAACACACGGTCAAGGAAGCCAGTGGCCGCAAAGTAAAGCGCAACCAGGTCTTCGCGCCGTTCTAAACGGAGGTCCTTAATGAAGAATGAGTAGAGGTGCATGTGCAGCGCGACCGCGCAGTGATAGAGTTCTTCGAGATCTGCGAGGATGTTAGCATAACGCTCGGAAATTCAAGCACGGACAACATACCAATATCCACTCCGTCCACGGCAATGCGTTCAGCTTTCAGTCGCTCGGCCTCCATGTTCAGATAGATAATCGCTGCGTCCTCGGTCCAGTTTTTGTGCGTGGAAAAAAGATGTCTGCCTATGCGGTCTGCTGCCCTCTCCTGCCGTAGTCGGACAAACAAGGTTGGTGGCAAGATCAGCATATCGTTTTCGTCCTCTGTCTTAAACTCGAGAGTCGAGTTATAGAGCGTTATCGAAGGCTGGCCATTCCCTGTGGAGACACTGTAATATGTCAGTTGAGGTCATGATTTGGAAGAAGTTTCCATACGTCTGGGCTACGGTATTGCAGACCGCCCAGGTCCGCAGTCGGTCGTTGATGTCTTCTTGCCGTAATCGAACCTTGGTCCTAGCAAAGTCTTGCGCATGTGTCGGCTGATGCAGCCCAATCTGCATGGCGACCTGCATCATGGCGCCGCATAGTATGAAGGTAGGATCCGTAACAGTTCGTTCCGCAGGGATTGGCCAGGTACAGAGCAGGCAGAGCGCCTTCACAACGTGGTGATTTGGCTGATTCCGGATGGAGTCCCAGATGAGGTCTGTGAGTGGCTTCGCGAGGTCCTTCAGGAGGCCGGGTCGGCCCCCATAGCGACGAGCGGCAACACTAATGATCGCCCAGAACAGGAGTTTGTGGTCCTGCGAATGATACTCGTCCGGAGAGCGCACTTGGTCCAGGAAGGGCAGGAAGGGATGGTATAGCTGAAAGTACTCGGTGAAGAGCTCGTTGACTTCGCTGTGGCTGAGGCGAACATGGTTCTCGCCTGATCCCAGCGGATAGAACATGGGCGATCCGCTCCTGAGGTCTAATAATGAGGTTGCTGCCACCTGCTGGTGCTGTGTCTGGAGAAAGGCCTCGTCCTCTACCTTGGGCGTGATACCGGTGCTGAAGGTATTGCTGTCGCGCGGCGGGTGCGGAGCGTTCAAGGTCGGCTGGCCCGAGAGCGCTTGCGATCCTTCGTATATGGCCAGGCGCTCCCTCAGATATTCCATCTCCTTCTCCATTTCGGCATTGCGATTGCGCTTGCCGACGCGCTTGAAGTTGGGTTCGATGACGCATCGGAGGTTCTGCTTGAGACATCGGTTGCAGCTTACGAAGGGGTCTTGCTGGACATTGCACTTGAGCTGTGCGGTGCGCGTTAGTCATGTGCGTGGAGAGAAGCTTTGGTGTTCTGCATGCGTCGGTACAAGGTGCGCACATGGGCGCAGCAGCGTATTCCTAAAAGGCGCATCATGTTCCAAGGTAGGAAAAGGCTCACCTTCTGCTGGCGACATTCATTGCAGGCGCGCTTCACGGCGGTGTTGCGCCGCGAGGACGAAGGCCGTGTGTCTCCATCGCCATTTTCGTTGTCGTCGTCGCTCGAAGCAGAGCGCTTGAAACCTCGCGTGCTGGTCGGACTCGTTGGTGATATGGCGAAAGGATGTTGGGCCGACATTGAAATCATCGCGCGAGCTTGCGCCCGTCCGATATCGCAGAGGTTTGTGAGTTGGCGTACACAGAAGGTGGGGTGGGAAAAGGCGGAATCGGCCAACGGTGGTGCGAAAATGCTTGGGTCGAGAAATATTCGATACAGCTGCGCCCGCTCGCCAATTGCGAATTCACTGGCTAGACTTACTCGAGCCGCGCAACCATGTGTTCCCAGCGACCGTCAAGCATGCAAGCTTCTGCAGGATGCCGCTGAACTTGAGGAGCGGGCAGAACTGACAGGCCCATGACTCACCAATCACAGCACCGAGAGCAATATACGAGTAGCGCCTTTCCAGCTTCATCCTAGAACCTTCACCGTCACTATCCGCTCCGTGTGAAAAGACTGGCTTTCATTCTCGATGACTGCACTGCTTGGGTCTGGTCGTAAATCAGATGTGAGCATGGGGCTGTAGCGCACCCTTGTCGTTGCTTGCTGTACACATCATCTCTCGGCATTCCTAATGTAGCAACTAAAATGCTTGAGAAGTTTGCATGTACTTCGCCCAGAAGCATGGATTGAGCTGTAGTCTAAAAATGGACACGCACAAGAACGTCATGGCTCGGTGCAGCACGTGGAAAAGGCCTAGGACGAAAACTGATACCTTGCAGGCTGAACGGCCTCATCCGTGCATATCTGTAGCAGCAGCCCGATGAGACCGTCGGCAATCGATTGATGGTAATGTCTCCAGCCAATGCATCACATGTCGCTTGGGGAACTTGCAACCCCACCCTATGCTTCTTTGCACTGCCTTCCACTGCACTCAGAAAACAATCGAAAAATGGTCGATTATAGCTTGTGGATGTATTCGTGATCCTACTCAGCTATTACCGCCTGTGAACGACGGCGTGATGCAGAAATCGCCTTGATATCGTAAAAGCCGACCGAACCAGGAGACTGCCCGTAATGCACATGAACACCGATAGCCCCAGTTTTGACATGCTAAAGCCTTGAGACCCCTCTAACCGCAACTGCTTAACGCTTCTTCTGTTGGGACTCCTTGAGGACCTTCTTGACAACCTTCTGCTCCTCGATCAGGAAAGCGCGGACGATACGGTCCTGGACGCAGTTGGCGCATCGCGATCCACCGTACGCACGCTGGACGGTCTTCTTGGGGCGGGAGACGGTGGCATATTCGCGGGGTCGGAGAGCAGGGATACCGGCGAGCTTGGTACCGCAGTCCTGGAGATTGTTAAAAAAAAAGATTCCGCGATGCTGGACTGGGTCTAACATACACCGCACTTGGGGGCAGTGCCCTTCTTCTTGATGTGGAGGTAACGGAGCTCGCCACCGGGGGTCTGCAATGTCTTAGTGCTGGTCATCAAGGCATGTGTGCTTCAACGACTGACCTTGATAACGCGAACCTTCTGGCTCTTGGTGTTGTACGGCGCGCGACGCCTCTGCGCATTGTTAGCCTCCATGCCACATGTCTATCATCTCCTCCGAGCGAATGGAAGACGTGTGTGTCCGGGTGCGACGTACGTAGGTGAGTCTGTTGGAAGGCATTTTGATAGATTTCCCGGGGAGTCAGTGGGCGATTATCTGGAGCGCGGTGTGAGTGAAAGTTCGTGGATTGTGTTGCGATGCAAGTGCGGTGTTTCGTACCTGAGTCTGCAGGATGATTAGCAGGGACAATTGACAGTATTTCGACAGCAGTGTCTTGGAATCTACTTACCACGGGGGTGCTGTTGTCGTTAGTGTCCGGTCGTCACTTCTGATGTTCGATTTTCGATTGTGCCTAGCGAGTGGGCGCTAGACCCGCACTAGCGCGGCCGATCACGTGCCTCAAATGCCTGGCGCGATGAAACTTATCATCGATGCGCCACTACCCAATTCAACTCCATCGCCAGGTCGCTCCAACGCGTAGGAGATCGATCTCCAACTAGTGCGCGCTGTCACTCCTTACCATTCGAAAACCGGAGACGACTCGATTACCACGCGCGAACGCGACTTTTCCTTCGATCGCGGCGCTTTGCCGTCCGCAAAGTTTCTAGACTCGATACGTAGGGTTTCACGAGACCTGCGCTCAAGTCTTCAGAACTGCGGTGATTGGAACTTCATTGAAGGTCAGTAGCTTTGTGTGTCCTCCAAACTGCTGCGCTAGATGCTCAGCTGTTGCTATTACCCCTATGCGCTTCATTTGAAGCTTTCGTCACCTCTCATCTCGATTTATCACTCCTCAATCGAACGCGATAGAACGCCATGTTTCACTCGTTAACATTACCCAGTACCTGTCAGAAGACATCCATCATGGCGTTCCCACCTCCCCCTCCGCCACCTCCACCACCCGGGCCTCCAGGTGCCGGCTATGCGCCTCCTCCACCACCTCCACCCCCTGGCCCGCCAGGCGCGCCTGGCACAGTAGGACCTCCCGGTATGCGGGGACCTGTCGATCCACAGAGTTGCCAAGTTTGCGCAGAAGAAGAAGGACTGGTTACGGCAACAACGCCAGCGATTCGGCGAGAAGCGCAAGGCTGGTTTCGTGGAGACACAGAAGGCAGATTTGCCTCCTGGAGCATCTGCGCAAAGTCTTTAGAGATATCGGCGATGTGTCGCAGAAGAAGTTCACGAGCGACAAGCGAAGCTACCTTGGTGCACTGAAGTTCATGCCGCACGCGGTTTTGAAGCTTCTCGAAAACATGCCTATGCCCTGGGAGAGCCGACGAGACGTTAAGGTCCTTTACCACACCAACGGCTGTCTGACTCTGGTTAACGAGGTACCCCGAGTTATCGAGCCGGTCTTCCACGCGCAATGGGCGGCAATGTGGTTAGCGATGAGGAAGGAGAAGAGCGATCGTCGCCATTTCAAGCGCATGCGCTTCCCACCATTCGATGACGAGGAACCTCCCCTATCATACTCGGAGAATATCGAGGACGTGGAGCCTTTGGAGCCCATTCAGTTGGAGCTTGACGAGGACGAAGATGGCCCGGTTGTCGAATGGTTCTACGAGCATCGACCGCTACTCGACACTCCTCCACATCAACGGCCCCAGCTACGAAACATGGAACCTGGACCTGCCTCAGATGGCTACATTGTATCGTCTGAGCAGACAGCTGTTGAGCGACATTGTCGACAAGAACTACTTCCACATGTTCGAGATGAACAGCTTTCTTACTGCAAAGGCACTCAACGTGGCGATACCTGGAGGACCTCGCTTTGAGCCGCTGTACAAGGACATCGACCCGAACGATGAGGACTTTGGTGAATTCAATGCCATTGATCGAATCATCTTCCGCGCCCCCATTCGAACGGAATACCGAGTGTCATACCCGTTTCTCTACAACTCGTTGCCACGCAGTGTAAAGATCTCATGGTATTCACATCCTCAGGTAGTCTACGTTCGCGCAGAGGATCCCAGTCTTCCGGCGTTTTACTTCGACCCTATCATCAACCCCATCTCATCCCGCGCCGTCGCACCCAAGAACATTTCGGTCAGTCACGAGGACGAGGTATTTGGCTATGGCAACGATGAAGATGATGAAGACGACTTTCAAATGCCTGAAGAGGTGGAGCCTTTTATGGCTGACGAGGAGCTATCTACACCAGAGACGTCTTCTGCCATTGCATTGTGGTGGGCGCCTCACCCCTTCGACAAGCGTTCAGGTCGCATGGTGAGGGCACAGGATGTTCCACTAGTCAAGCAGTGGTACCTTGAGCACGTGCCTGCCGGTCAGCCAGTCAAGGTCCGGGTCTCTTATCAGAAGTTGCTTAAGACGTTCGTTCTCAACGAGCTGCATAAGAAGAAGCCACAAGCACAGAACAAACAGAACCTTATGCGCACACTCAAGGGCACAAAATTCTTCCAACAAACCAAGATCGACTGGGTTGAAGCAGGTCTGCAAGTTTGCCGTCAAGGTTACAACATGCTCAACCTTTTGATTCATAGGAAGAATTTGACCTACCTGCATCTTGACTACAACTTCAACCTGAAGCCTGTCAAGACACTTACCACAAAAGAGCGGAAGAAGTCGCGGTTCGGAAACGCCTTCCATCTGATGCGAGAAATCTTGCGCTTGACCAAGCTGATCGTGGACGCACAGGTCCAGTACCGCTTGGGCAACATTGATGCTTTCCAGTTGGCAGACGGCATCCTTTACGCCTTCAACCACGTTGGACAACTGACTGGTATGTACCGTTACAAGTACAAGCTCATGCACCAGATTCGCTCGTGCAAAGATCTGAAGCATCTCATCTACTATCGATTCAACTCTGGTCCAGTCGGCAAGGGTCCTGGGTGTGGTTTCTGGGCACCAGCCTGGCGGGTCTGGTTGTTCTTCATGCGCGGTATTATTCCTCTCCTGGAGCGCTGGCTCGGCAACTTGCTCTCGCGTCAATTCGAGGGTAGGCACAGCAAGGGTGTTGCCAAGACTGTAACCAAGCAGCGTGTGGAATCGCACTTCGATCTGGAGCTCCGTGCCGCTGTCATGAGCGATCTGATGGATATGATGCCTGAAGGTATCAAGCAAAACAAGGTCAACACAGTTCTACAACATTTGTCAGAAGCATGGCGATGCTGGAAGAGTAACATCCCGTGGAAGGTACCTGGACTGCCAGCACCAATCGAAAACATCATCTTGCGTTATGTCAAGAGCAAGGCAGATTGGTGGATCTCAGTCGCACACTACAACCGTGAGCGTATCCGACGTGGCGCCACCGTTGACAAGACTGTCGCCAAGAAGAACCTTGGTCGCTTAACCCGATTATGGCTCAAGGCCGAGCAGGAGCGCCAACACAACTACATGAAGGATGGTCCATATGTCTCGTCAGAAGAGGCAGTCGCCATCTACACAACCATGGTCCATTGGCTAGAAGCCCGAAAGTTCCAGCCGATTCCTTTCCCCAGTGTATCCTACAAGCACGATACCAAGATCCTCATCCTCGCTTTGGAGCGTCTACGCGAGGCTTACTCGGTGAAGGGTCGTCTCAATCAGAGTCAACGTGAGGAGTTGGCTCTCATTGAACAGGCTTACGACTCCCCTGGAACGACGTTGGCTCGTATCAAGCGCTTCCTTCTGACACAACGTGCCTTTAAGGAGGTTGGCATTGATATGAATGACAATTACAGCAACATCAATCCTGTCTATGACATCGAGCCCATGGAGAAGATTACCGACGCATACCTGGACCAGTATCTGTGGTACCAAGCCGATCAGCGGCACCTATTCCCTGCTTGGATCAAGCCTTCCGACTCCGAAGTTCCACCCCTGCTGACATACAAGTGGGCGCAAGGCATCAACAACCTTGACAAGGTCTGGGAGCATCAAGATGGCGAGTGCAACGTTATGATCGAGACACAGCTGTCTAAGGTTTACGAGAAAATCGATCTTACCATGCTCAACCGTTTGCTGCGCTTGATCATGGATCACAACTTGGCCGATTACATCACTGCGAAGAATAACGTCCAGCTCAATTACAAAGACATGAACCATGTCAACGCATACGGTATGATTCGTGGACTGCAGTTCTCTGGCTTCGTATTTCAGTTCTACGGACTCGTGCTCGACATCCTTCTACTAGGCTTACAGCGCGCGAACGAAATCGCGGGTGCGCCTGAGAGCCCCAACGACTTCTTGCAATTCAAGGACAAGGAAACGGAGGTGCGACACCCAATCCGCTTGTACACGAGGTACATTGATCGCATTTGGGTATTCTTCAGGTTCACAGCTGAAGAGTCACGCGATCTGATCCAGCGCTTTTTGACTGAGAATCCCGATCCCAACTTCGAGAACGTCATCGGCTACAAGAACAAGAAATGCTGGCCACGAGACTCGAGAATGCGACTGATGCGCCACGATGTCAATCTGGGTCGCGCTGTGTTCTGGGATATGAAGAATCGCCTTCCCCGATCAGTCACGACCATTGAGTGGGACGACACCTTTGCCAGCGTTTACAGCCGAGACAATCCTAATCTCCTGTTCTCCATGTCTGGTTTCGAAGTTCGCATCTTGCCAAAGATGCGCAACCTTACTGGAGAGTTCCCTGTGAAGGACAGTGTCTGGTCGCTGGTAGACAACGCTACGAAGGAGCGCACAGCTGATGCCTTCTTGCAAGTCACAGAAGAAGATGTTCAGAAGTTCAACAATCGCATTCGACAGATCCTCATGTCCTCTGGTAGCACGACGTTCACCAAGATTGCCAACAAGTGGAACACAACCTTGATTGCGCTTTTCACCTACTACCGTGAGGCTGCAGTATCAACGGTGAACTTGCTAGACACCATCGTCAAGTGCGAGACCAAGATTCAGACCCGTGTCAAGATCGGCCTGAACTCGAAGATGCCGTCGCGTTTCCCTCCTGCCGTTTTCTACACGCCCAAGGAGCTTGGCGGTCTGGGTATGATCTCCGGATCTCACATTCTCATTCCCACAAGCGACAAGCGATGGTCAAAGCAGACCGACACTGGCGTTACGCATTACCGTGCCGGTATGTCTCATGACGAAGAGACGCTCATTCCCAACATCTTCCGATACATCATTCCGTGGGAGTCGGAGTTCATCGACTCTCAGCGCGTATGGATGGAGTACTCACAGAAGCGACAAGAAGCTCAGCAGCAAAACCGACGGCTGACTCTCGAGGATCTGGAGGACAGCTGGGATCGTGGCCTTCCTCGTATCAACACTTTGTTCCAGAAAGACCGCAGCACCCTCAGTTTCGACAAGGGCTTCCGTGCTAGGACTGAATTCAAGATCTACCAGCACATGAAGAGCAATCCTTTCTGGTGGACGAGCCAGCGACATGACGGTAAATTGTGGAATTTGAACGCATACCGGACGGATGTCATCCAGGCACTGGGTGGTGTAGAAACCATTCTCGAACATACACTTTTCAAGGCAACGGCTTTCCCATCTTGGGAGGGTTTGTTTTGGGAAAAGGCCAGTGGTAAGTGAATATTGTGGTGTCTGTTTGAGGCTCCTGGTTATCCTCAGCGTATTAATAGTTGCTAATCGATCGCAGGATTTGAGGAGTCGATGAAGTTCAAGAAGTTGACGAACGCCCAACGTTCTGGTCTCAACCAAATCCCGAACCGACGTTTCACTCTCTGGTGGTCACCTACCATCAATCGAGCCAACGTCTACGTCGGTTTCCAGGTCCAACTTGATCTTACAGGTATCTTCTTGCACGGCAAGATCCCAACTCTCAAGATCTCCCTCATCCAGATCTTCCGAGCCCATTTGTGGCAGAAGATCCACGAGTCTGTCGTCATGGATCTGTGCCAGGTGTTCGACCAAGAGCTTGAGGCTCTCGGCATCGAGACCGTTCAGAAGGAGACAATCCATCCTCGTAAATCGTACAAGATGAACAGTTCTTGTGCTGACATTCTGCTCTTCGCCAGCCACAAGTGGAGCGTATCACCTCCTTCCATGCTTTACGATACGAAGGACACCATGAGCGCGACCACGACAAACAAGTTCTGGATCGATGTTCAGCTGCGATATGGTGACTACGACTCGCACGACATTGAGCGCTATGTTCGTGCGAAGTACCTTGATTACACTCAGGACAGCATGAGTATCTACCCTTCGGCGACCGGTTTGATGATTGGTATCGATTTGGCCTACAACCGCTGTACTCGGCCTACGGACAATACTTCCCTGGTTTGAAGCAGCTCATTCAGCAGGCTATGGCTAAGGTGATGAAGGCTAACCCAGCGCTCTACGTTCTTCGTGAGCGCATTCGCAAGGGTCTCCAGCTATATGCCTCTGAGTCTAGCCAAGAGTTCCTCAACTCGCAAAACTACTCGGAACTTTTTAGCAACCAGATTCAGCTGTTCATCGACGATACCAACGTCTACCGTGTCACGATCCACAAGACCTTCGAGGGTAACTTGACGACAAAACCCATCAACGGTGCAATCTTCATCTTCAACCCCCGAACAGGGCAGCTGTTCTTGAAGATCATTCATACAAGTGTCTGGGCCGGGCAGAAGCGTCTTGGTCAACTTGCGAAGTGGAAGACTGCCGAAGAGGTGGCTGCTCTCATTCGATCACTACCCGTTGAGGAGCAGCCCAAGCAGCTCATTGTCACACGAAAAGGTCTCCTAGATCCTCTCGAGGTGCATCTGCTCGACTTCCCCAACATCTCCATCCGTGCTTCTGAGCTCCAGCTGCCCTTCCAGGCTGCTATGAAGGTTGAGAAGCTTGGTGACATGATTCTGCGAGCTACTGGCCCTCAAATGGTCCTCTTCAACCTGTACGATGAGTGGCTTAAGACGATCTCGTCGTACACCGCTTTCTCGCGTCTGATCTTGATCTTGCGTGCACTTCACGTAAACCAAGATAAGACTAAGCTGTTGCTCCGCCCCGATAAGACCGTCATCACTCAAGAGCATCACATCTGGCCTACGCTGTCGGATGAGGACTGGATTAAGGTAGAAGTGCAGCTTCGTGATCTCATCCTGAATGACTACGGCAAGAAGAACAACGTCAACACATCGTCGCTCACGAGCAGTGAGGTCCGTGACATCATCCTGGGTATGGAGATTTCAGCACCCTCGATGCAGCGACAACAAGCAGCCGAAATCGACAAGCAGCAGGAAGAGCAGCAGCAGCTGACTGCGGTTACGACCAAGACTCAGAACATTCACGGCGAAGAGATGGTTGTGACCACAACGTCACAGTACGAGCAAGCAGCATTCAGCTCGAAGACGGAGTGGCGTACTAGAGCAGTCGCCACCTCCAATTTGCGCACTCGTGCGAACAACATCTACATCAACTCCGAGGATGTCAAGGAGGAAGGTCACTTCACCTACGTGATGCCCAAGAATGTGCTCAAGCGCTTCATAACGATTGCCGATCTTCGCGTCCAAGTAGCGGGCTACCTTTACGGCAAATCCCCTCCCGACAACGATCAAGTCAAGGAAATCAGCACCATTGTCATGATTCCCCAAGTCGGCAACACGCGCGATGTTCAGCTCCCCAAGCAGCTGCCCCAGCACGAATACCTCGACGGTCTTGAGCCGCTAGGTATCATCCACACCGTCAGCGGCAATGAGCCACCGTACATGCAAGCCAGCGACGTAACCCAACACGCTCGCCTTATGAACGCGCACGCATCCTGGGACAAGAAGACTGTCTCTATGACTGTCAGCTTTACCCCGGGCTCTGTGTCTCTCGCCGCCTGGGCTCTCACTCCCAACGGATACAAATGGGGTGCTGAGAACAAGGACACCATGTCCGACAATCCCTCCGGATTCAGCACTTCCTTTGGCGAGAAGTGTCAACTCCTGCTTTCTGACAAGATTCGAGGATACTTCCTGGTGCCAGACAATGGCATCTGGAATTACAGCTTTATGGGCAGTACGTTTGGAACAATCGACAAGAAGCCCGTGCACGTGAGGTTAGACACACCGGTCAGATTCTACGACAGCGTGCATCGACCCGTGCACTTCCAAAACTTCGCGGAGTTGGAGGATGTGTGGGTGGACCGGGAAAATCAATTCGAATAGGTGGATTCAAGAGGGAAAATGGAGCGTTTTGAGGAGTGTATGTGTATTGGGCGTTACTTGGGATCCGCGCATTGGGATCGCGGTTGCATGCATAGGGACGGCAAAATGTGTATAGTAGATTCTACATTAATTCATTTCTTGAAAGTGTATCTTGAGGTGCCATCTGTATTTTGTCTTTGGCTGCGGTTTCCTCCACCATTGAAAGGACATGGTCGATGTCGTAGCGCCCGTACCATTATTCCATGCAATTCGAGCCTTCCTTGACAAGTTGGTCGATCCAGCATACTATATTGGTGTTGCTCATCGCTGCGCAAGTATCCTCTGCTTTCTCTCCATGACCTTGGCGTCAAGTAGTGGCGAGGGCGTGAGAAGTGGATTGAACGTTACGACTGGTCGTGCGTTAGTGCCTGTATCGACTTTCCAAAAAAATAGACAGTAAATACCCTTGGTCTTCGCGTGCTGAAGACTGAAGACCATATCGCCGCGAGATATCGACGGTTGGCTCGATGAGGCTGACGTCATTGGCTTTGTCGGACATTTGAGGGGACGCTTCTCCATCTTTGACCTCTCCATGGCGATTGACGTACTCTAATCCAGATGACTGGATGATGGTATGGATGCGCGTGAAGGCAGCGTGGCCAACCGGCCGTACTACCGTGGTAGTCTTCTACTGTGGCTTACATAAGCAATAACCTAATAGGTGTGCCTCGTAACCGTGTCTGCATGTATAGAGGAATTGTTTGGAGACTTATTCAGGGTCAGCCGAAGCATCCCTAATCTAGAAGGCTAAATCTTTTTAAAAAGTCGCTCCATGGAGCATGTGATCCTGGCAGTACTCCGTTCTACAATCGTAGCTCTAAGTAAAGCATAGCCGTACTGTGGTCTGTTGGCCACGCCGAGCGAAGTGCTCCTCACGTCTCTCAAACTTACAGTGAAAGAGACGCTCGTGGTACTGGGACGAGCAGGAGTCAATCTTGGAATTGTCGTGTACAGATGTCTAGACATCACGCATGGAGCAATATCGCCTCTTATGGTACATACAAAAGCCATGTAGCCATCTTGGATGTCACTCGCGCTACATAATGACCCTAGTTTGGGAATATCAAGCCGCTTCCCTTGTCATGGGACCTTGTCAGCGCCTTATTCGTTTGTTGCTTTATTCAGCCCTATATATATTTTACGCGGCACGCAGCACTCTTTCACTTTACTCATTCTCAAATTTGGGCCGATCGGCAGGATCACGTTGATAAATCTTACTTTCCTGGTCTTATCTTGCTAATTTGCCGTGCAAACGGCCTGAGCGCGCAGGTGAATGTGCCTCACAAACAATCGAAAGTCATGGCCACCCCGAGCTGTCGCCCTAGCTCCAAGTATATAAAAATCCTCAGGTCTACCGCTCGTACAATCTCTCTCTACTCTACCCACAATCAACCGCAAGACTCAACTCGGATTCGAGTAAGTACATAACCCCTTTTTGTCCAAGACGATTGACTGATCTTCTACCAGCTAATCGACTTTAACCATAGACAGAGCGCTCAAAATTCTCATCATGTCAACCAACAAGGAGTTCACCTTCCGTGCTCGCCGTCTCGAGAGCGAATCGGCCACTCTGCTCGAAACTTATGGAGAGCGCGACATTAAACAGTTCTACCGATACAACTTGCCGAAAATGCACGACCACCACCCAGATCTCGTCGAAGCCAACTACGACTTCGGCCCCATGATTGAGGATGCCGCCCGCCTGAACGAGAAAATCGTACGCAGGCCCCGACTTCGCTTTCACTCCCAGTTCACTAATACATGGCAGGACATGTTCGACAGCAACCCAGCCCTGCTCGACCAGGTGATCTTCGGCGTGCAGTTCCCAGCTCTCTGCCACCCAGGCGTTGCAGATTTCGTCGACGACAGGAAGCTCATCGCTCTTCTCCTCGTCCGCCACTTTAAGAACCATGGCGGCCTCGTGCTGCCGCCGCTCGATGACGCGCAGCCGCTTTCTGAAGAGCACGCTGAGCGCCTGACACGACACATGGCTGCTGGGGGCCGATATGTCCCTATGCATTACCCCAATTGGTAAGCTACAAGACAGTTCTGGGGCAAGAGTGATGAGAGCTGATGACGATGTAGGCGCCAGACACATACGGTGGCAGCTCCTACAGACCCTGTTCAGCCGGCCCGTGGTACTGCAGGGACTCTGGGCCTTGGGACAGGCAATGTTGGTGCGATTGGCGATCACCGCGCCCGTCTGAGAAATGGCGGTAACTGATCAGTCTACCTTGGGCAAGAGAGGCGGGAAACAAAGAGTGAGACCGAGATACGAAATTTCAAAGTCAGGAATTAAGTCACTCAGACGATGTTACAATAGCCGCAAATTCAGATACCCCATATACACAAGCACTCTGCTAGGTTGGAAGACATAAAAGTAGAATGGCCAAATACTTCACGAGGATGAGTCATACATGATTTAATGTACAATTCAGATTATCTACAGTTCAAGTTCGAATCTGCAAACTGTGTACACCTACGCGTTACTTCTTCTTCGACTTCGGCCGCTCGAGCTTAGTGTCATCATCAAGATAATTTGCACCCTTCCCACTCTTCCTGTCCAATAGCTTGCGTGATGGAGTCTCGCACACCGCCTCCTTTCCATGACCTCCGATCATGCTATCGGACCTGTCATTAAGAGTCGTATTATCCTCTGTTGGTGGAGTCCCAAGTATACCCACCCAATAGTCCACAACAACTCCCCTATTGGCTGCCACCACAAAACCCCTCCAACTTCCACATCCACATCCACAAACACAACTCGCCTCCTTCCCAAATCCCATCCAAGCTCCCTCTCCCTCCCTCAGCCTCTCCAAACCACATCATCAACACCCTCACGGCCTCGAAACATGTCCCCGCCGCCACTCCCCAAAAGCATCCCAAAGTCCAGCCCAAGTTCTCTCCCAGCCATCCCCCTCTGTCGGCGATCCCGCCCGAAACCTAGTCTGCGTAGTAGCCTTCAGCGACGTAGGCGAGTGCACCAGCGGGCTCAGCGTGTGCGTGGACGCGCTCGTTTTGCCCAGAGTGGTGGGGAGGGAGGAGGTTGAAAGTGGGCTAGTGTTGTAGTTATTATTATTTGCTGTGGGCTTCCAGTAGATGTTCTCGGGGTGTGGGGGGTGGAGGGTTGGACATTGCTGCGGTCAGTTGGAATGGTTTTGTATTTCGGTTTGCTGATGGAGTGTGGTGCGGGGTTAAAGAAGAAGGTCGGAGTGGGCATGCTCTGATTCTTGGGTCGGCCGGCGATGGGTAGAAGTGTGATTGGGGGATGAGACATTGTGCCATAAAGTCGGACATTTCAAAGACAAGCGAGACACTCATGTCGCAAACACCCATTACGTTCAGTCAAAGTGAACTTCTCACCATTAGATTCTTGCTCAATAACAGTACAATACCCTCTAATGCTCCGCGTCGTCTATCTCAAAGCACAATCAAATTTCCAATCTTTATGCCCTGGCTCAAAAAGTGATATCGCCGCCTCACACCCACACTCTTCGCTCTTTTCAAAAACTCCATCGCTTCGTCCCCACCGTTGACCATGATGAGTGGAATCGGGTGCGGCCGCAACAGCCCCGAAGGCGAGTGTTGTACATCATCCAAAAGAGGCTGTACAAATCCTTCTGCGTCAGAACTAACTATGATGACAACTTGCAGGCTGTTGCTTTTAGGTGGGATTGCAGGTATGTTGCGTAGCTTATCGGAGAATGAGCAGCCACCGCGAGGTATGGCAATGACCTGATACTTCTTTGGAATATCTGCGTCCAGTTTCTCCTCGCAGAGCTGGCCGTTGTGCACGTAGATGGAGTGCCACGGTAGAGGGTTTGCGTCGCTGTATACGAGTTCTGGATCAGTTGTATCAGGCAGCGGTTCGGCGCCAGGTCCAAGCGGAAGTGCGGCCTCGATGGCGTAGCGTTGTGGCGTTGATCGTGGCGGTGGCGGTGGTTTGGTGCTTGTGTGTGACGGCGCGTCGGCGGAGAGGAGGGATTGGATCGAGGCCAGCAGATTGGAGAGGTAGGATGGTGATGAGCCGAGAAGATCCGGGTCAACTTCTACAATGGAGTCGTCGAGAAACAAGTCCGACACACTGTCCAGGCTGGCAAGTACATTGCTTTCATTTGACAGATCGCTTGAAGATGCTGCATCTGCAGTCTCTGGGGACACATCTAGGATAAGATCGACTGCATTGGTGTCACGGGTTCGCGTAAAGAAGGGATCAAGTGGGTTGAAGTCTTCCATGGTTGCCCGCGACATGAAGACCTTCTCATCACGACCGAGAGCAGTGTTGGAGATGGCGTAGATGCGGAAGTGCTCGGGAAGCTTGGTGTCCTTCGATGCACTTCCTGACATGTCTTCCTCACGAACCATTCCCAAGCGCAACCCACTCATTGAACTGACCAAGATACCTTCATGGACTCGCTGCATGCCGCCGGCTTGCAACGAATTGGGCATGTTGGGGAATGAAAGATCGAAGGTGGTTCGATATGCCTGGGCCGAACTTGTCGCGTTTCGAGGGATGTACTCTAATGGCAAGGTCCATGGGTAGTAAGTGAAGTTCGAAGGCGAATGAATGTTCGAGTGCGAGACGCTAGGATGGCCGGCACTGTATTCAATGATTGGCGTACCGAGCGAATCCGTAACTGGCATGAGGTGCAAGCGTGCAAGACTAGCAGCATGGAAGATATCGGATCGAGCAGCTGTAGCCGAGATACTGAACGGCAGATGGGCTGGCGGAAGGGGGCATACACCAGGCGCTGGCTGTCGTTCGGCCAGTGGCGGTTCCGCACGAGGAGCTCGACGAGGCCGTAGTCGTTTTGGAACGATAAGAGGATGGCCTTCGGTCGTGAATACAAAAGGTGCATCCCATGTATTGAGCGGGTGCGATGGATCAAACAGCAAGAAAAGGTACTTTGCAGTTTCCCCTAGGAAGAAGCTTTCCATGCGATCGCTGAGTTCTCCACTGCGTACGTCCTGGAGACCAGCCCAACCACACTTTGTCCAGCAACGTCGTTTGATATCACGCAGTGCCATCTCGCCTGTATGTAGATACCAGGGGTCTTTTGTCGCATGATAGAGATACCAAGTAGACTCAATCCACTCGGGTCTGCCGCCCCACCAACGCAGACCATGTTCAATGTTGCCGGTAACAGTAGACCATCTCTCTGGTAAAGCAGAGTATCTCGTCCATAGCGCAGTGTAAAGAAGATGTGTTTCGATTGCTTCGTCGAGCTTGCCGGCCATGGCCAGGAGACCCTGGTAGAAGGCACTCAGACTGTCGATCCAGAAAAGCTCGAATTGCGCCCGTGTATAGATCTACTTGGGCATAATGAAGGGTGCTGCTGCTGTGCTCCGCGATAAATCTGGCGCTTGATGCCATCATGCGCGTCCTCCCATGCAGCAAGAAATGCATCGGGAGATTCCGTTCTTGCATTTGCAGGGTCGTATGGCAACCCAGAGAGCAGGATGTGCGTCTTGAGAGCATACTCAAAGAAGCTGTCAATACCCGCACCAATACCAGTATAGGGCGACACCCACTGCCCAGTCTCAGCGTCGATGCCGCCTCCAATGAGTCCAATACTACTGCGTCGGTCCCAGACGGCCCAAAAAGCGTCTTTGGGCCGCTCTCCTCGTAGCGTGGGTTGCCGGTCAATCGACTGAGCGTGGAGAACTCGAGAACCAGACTCGCCGCACCTGCACTGCAGGTCTCGGTGATCTCGGTGCCCCTCTGGCGGGGATTTGTACCGCACTGTCCATCTTTGGCATCCATGTTCAGAGGCGAATTGGCATAGAATGGCACTCCGTGGCGTAGGTTTACCCGAGGGTAGGGGAGGCCGGTCGGTGTGTGGAAGGCGGGTAGGAGACGATCTGCAAGGTCGTTGGCGAGGCGTAGGAGCTGACCATCATAGACTAGGCCGTTGGGCCAGAATATGCCGTGACTGGTTTTTCTCTTCTCCTCCTTTGCCGCATAACCCCGAATCGGAAGGTCTCCAATAGCAAACTGGTGTGCACTGAGCAGTCCCCCTACGCCCCGGATGACCGTCTCAAAGACCTGCACTTTGCTGTCGAGATCAAAGCCCCGCGCTCTTGCTCCCTGCCCGCTCGGTCCAGGCGTGCCATCCCCATAGTTCTCGACCAGAAGCTTGATGCCGTCTTGAAAGTCTTCGAGCGGCTTGTTCCTTCCTTGATCGTCTGGTGACGGCGAGGAAGCGAGGATGGCGAGGGTCGATAGGCTATCAATCAGTGTCAAAGAATAGTTTCCCAGGACGTCGTTGACTTCGATGTGCGCGGGGTTCTGACGGTCACGTGTCAATGGGCCGCATGTCAATGGGCGCAGTTCGTCTTCGGGGAAGGCATGTTCCATGTAGTTGTCATAGCCATGGTAAAAGATGTCGCGTGTCTCTTGTCTGCATTGGTCATTGTCAGCAGTGACAGGCAATGCAACTCTAGGATGCGCACCTCAGTCCAGCAATGACTTCATCGGTCATGCCATGTGCGGCTGTCACCCAGCAACATATCCACAGCAGAGCAGTCCATAGGAGGTGAAAGGGAAGTCCTCCGGGCATTGGCGCATTCCGCCGCAGAGGCCTGGCAGTCTGTCGCATGCCCAAGAACGTGTGCGTGCGGCGACATGAGACTGGAGCGTCTAGGGCCGGTCGGGGAGGAGCGAGAGGTAGTGGGCACGGGCGGGAGGCGCCATCGAGGGCATGCGGCGTCGGTGAAGTTGGACACCTTGCCATATGACGGCCTCGAAAACGGCCGTGCGGGCCCTGGCGTCATTCTCAGCGGGAGCTTTGGGGCGGTCTTCCGAAGCATCTTGAAATTATTGCGCGCCACTCCACCTGCACCGCCGCCAGCCCTCCTTCTGCGCACTTTCTTTTCGTCCATGCCCGGTACACTGGAGTTGCTGTCCTAACTAATTTCTATTTCTCTCCGCCACAATGTTGCCCCGAGCCGGCCTGCGTGCGCTGCGCATCCGCCCTGCACTTGCAGTCCCGCGCACCACTCCCATAGCCTCTGCATCGCAATGGACCCGCACATATGCCAGCAACAACCGGAGAAAAGACAACACGTGGAAGAAGACGGATCCCATCAAGTTTGACGAGAAGAACAAGGCGCGCGCGAACCCCGTCAATCCCTCAGAACAGCCCGAGTTTGACACGGCGGCGTCACCTGACCGCAACACAGCACCAGATGCAACGCAGACTTCACGGCCAAATGGAAGTGCGACACAGGCTTCGGTCGACGCGGGGAAGGACATGAAGCGGGACGAGCAGGCGGAAATGGACGGCCCCAAGTCATCCACAGAGAACACAGATCCCACCACCGAAAGCCCCGAGGCCCAGCAGCGACCCCAGAAGCCGCTGCCCGATCTGCGACAAGGAATTCCCTCGACGTTTGGAGCCGAATTTGCCGGTGCCGAGGGCAAGGCCAAGGATGCGGAAGACTTTGAGGAGCCTGCCCCAGGTAGCACAGGCGGGCGAGAGGGCGGCGAGCTCCCCAAGTCGGCGTACGAGACGAGTACAGACAGGCGGAGGAACCGTGTCGCGAACTGGTCGTATCTGGCCATGCTTCTTTTCGGCACAACGGGCGCCGTCTACATGGGCCGGAACTGGGAGACGGAGGAGGAAGAGCAAGCACATGTGGACGCGCCCAACGGCTGGAGCATCGGCCAGATGTACGCGCGTGCAGCTGCTCGTATCAACGGACAGAAGGCCTACTACACAGAACCCACCTTCCAGAAGCTGCTGCCCGACAAGGACAAGATCCCCGGGGGAGCACCGGAATTGACTCTGGTCCTGAGTTTGGAAGATCTCCTGCTGCACTCGGAATGGAGCACCAAGCACGGCTACCGACTGGCGAAGCGACCTGGGCTCGACTACTTCCTCCGATACCTCAGTTCGCAGTACGAGCTCGTCATCTTCACCTCTGTCAAATCCATGGACGCCGATCCCATCATCAGAAAACTCGATCCCTTCCGTCTCGTCATGTGGCCACTGTTCCGCGAGGCAACACGGTTCGAGAAGGGCGAGTACATCAAGGTATGACACTTGGCGTAGACACATGTGCAACTGCTAACAAGCGCAGGATCTCTCCTACCTCAACCGCGATCTTTCCAAAGTCATCATCATGGACACCGACCCATCGCATGTCAAGCTGCAACCCGAGAACGCCATCGTCATGCCCAAGTGGAAGGGTGAGCCTGGCGACAAGGGCCTCGTAGCCATGATTCCCTTCCTCGAATACCTCGCCATGATGTCGCAGACAGGGCAACCGATAGACGTGCGTACAGTTCTCAAGTCGATGGAAGGCAAGGACATCCCGACAGAATATGCCCGCCGCGAAACAAAGCTCCGTGAAGCTTTCAACCGCGATCTCGCCGACCAAAAGCGCAAGACCAAGGGCAGCGCCGGTGGCATGTTTATGAAGAGCTTGGGTCTAGATGCAGCAAAGCCTGGGATGGTTCTTGGCGACCAGAACCTCTCTCAAGGAATGGCGGAGGGCAAGATGATGATCGACATGTACCGCGATTTCAACAGGCAAAACTACGAGCACCTCGACAAGCAGATTCGAGAGAACGGAGACTCGTGGCTGAAGGAGATGGCCGATGAAGAAAAGAAGATGCAAGAAGCACAATTGAACGAGATGAAGGCCAACACGTTTGGCTGGCTGGGCGGTAACGCTGCGCCTGAGAGTGCAACAGTACCTTCAGCAGGCACTGTGGAGGCTGCAGCCGCTGCACACAGCACTGGAGCATCTGCAAACCAGTCCAAATAAGGTGATGCAATTATAGCAGGAGGCAAAAGATACCATGATTCCACTCTATGATCTGATGATCGGGCGTTCGTTGTACAGCTGTAGGGTTTCAATGGTTGGGGCCGGATAGAACCAGCGCGGTCCGCGCACCAAGTGTATGTATGATATGTTGGAGCACTAAAAGTATGAAATCATTACGACGATACACTAGCGCGCCTCGGCCTGGCTTTAAACGGACTTAGTGACATGGGCGGGGTCACATCTCACCGTCTCTCCCTCACTTATCAGTCCGCACAACAATAACTAATCTTTATGGTGCAATGTCAGCGTCCCTCTTCTCTCTGCCTCTGGAGCTCCGAGAACAGATCTACAGCCTCTACTTCAAGCCATCTGACCGTCTGCTCCACTCCCAGAAGCTCAATGAGGAAGGCTTCTACGGCGGCGTGTATCGCTTCGAATTCCAGCTGTTGAGGGTGAACAAGCAAATCTACAATGAGGCCAATGCTGTGTGGCAGAGAGAGAATGTCTTTGTCAAAATTGCGACGCCGTGGCCTAGTGCGGGTATGTATCGCGTTTACTTGATGAGTGAAGAGGAAGGCATATATGAGGATGAAGACTGGCAGGGAGGGAGTGGTGAGTTTGACCTTGTGGAATTGCGAAGAGAATCAAGAAGTGGTGATGTGAAGATTGGCAGGACCGTGCTGATACCTGTACTTATAGTAAATCACATCGCTCACGAAGGACTCGTGCCTATTGTCTGCACTGACGGTCGCGCCGACAAGTTCACAACAGAACACGCCCTCGTGTCCATCACCGCGCCGTTCCATCAAGCTGTCCCAGAACACACGGTCGTCGTCCTCGCAGATGATATACACCTCTTCAGCCAAACATGGTACTACAGCGCCTTATCCTACCCTATGCTCAACGACCGCCTCTCCACAACCTTCACCCTCCTCAAGCCCTCGACCAGCCTCCAAACCCAACGCCGCCTCCTCCTCCCCTTCACGCAAATCAAAGGCCTCTACAGCAAGGAAATCATCAACTACGCGAGCGAAGTGCGCCTCGAACTAGAAACAGGAATGTCCACCCCCCTCCCCACACTCTCGCAATGCTGCGAATCCGCCGCCGACCTGATGGCCCAAGGCGACGCCCTCGTCTCCACGGACCCCAAAGCCGCCTTGGACCTCTACACCGCCGCCTTCCGCGCCATCCACATCCTCATCCACGGCCGCACGCGCCGCGTCCTCGCCGACGCCTTCTTCCACCACCCCATCACCACGGGCCGCTTCATGCACCAAACGGGTCTAAGCGTGCGCATTGTGCTGCGCCTCAAGCTCGTCTCGCGCACCGTCCTCGCACATCTCAAAATGCGCAACCCCGCTGAAGCGCTGTTCTGGGGCATGCGCAGCATCAACATCATGCGCGAGAGCATGGACGTCGAGTTTGAGGATTTCGTGCACGACTTTGTGGGCGGCGAGGATGTTAGTTGGATCTACATGCGCGCTGGGATTGCGGCGTGGATGATCGAGAAGCAAGGGGGAGGTGGGGAGCTGGATGAGGGGAGTGAGGAGCTGTGGACGGCGGCGGGCAAGTTCGTGAAGAAGAGGGATAGGAAGGATGTGAGACGCGAGTTGAGGGGGTTTGGGGTGGACGAGAGGACGATTTTGGAGCGGTTTGGGGATGGGGGAGAAGGGCAGTGCGAGCGCGCAGGATGGGAGTGGGGATGAGTAGATGCGTATGCGCCGTGCTGGCTTTTTTTTCTGGTGTGAGAATGGCACTTTGTGCCGAAATTTCTCTTGCATTTGCTGGAGTGTCAATGGAAGGTCACGATCTTATGATTGTTCCGCGACTACAGTGACAATTGCGAACGAACCTTGGTCTTTCCCACACTACGTTTTCTCAATCTCTATTGCTCGTGGATTGGCAATGTCTTGTCCTTGAACAAGTGGTCATTCAACACAGATGCCATGCGCCGGAAGACTCCATCCGCCTCATGTCAATCAAAAGTGGAGATGCGCAAGTGCGATTCGGGTGCTGTACCCGACATGTGCGAACGGCAGGCCAAGATGTGGTGTGGCAGTATCTCTGCTAGTTTCTCGGACGTGTGTATGTATCTGTAAGTACACCTCTATCTGCGAGTACAGCATGTCTGTGTATGGTGTAACGAGAGTGCATGGGGTGACTCTCTGTATATGGACACGAAGGATATGTGTGTCATGTCGGCTGTCCCAGATGTCTATGGGGGTCTTGGGGTGCGGAATGATATGGCTTGGAGCGATGGAGCATTGATGGGTCATGCATTACTCTTGCCCAACTCTATGATTGAGCGAACCATTCCCTGCCCAGCCATGTATCGTCGTGCCGCATCACAGTCCGTAAACAAACGTCCACTTGCGATCCGCATACCGTGTCTCAAGCACCCTCTCCGCATGCACTTGCTCTCCGCTCGAGCCCGCCAGCACCGCTTTCCTGCGTCGATTCACCGCCTCGAGCGTGAACCGGTACGCCATGTATCCCAGCAGCGCCGCAACGACGAATCCCAGCGTGGCATAGAACGGCGCCAGGTATCTGGGCGCAAAGCGCTTCTTGTAGAGCTGTGCGCCAATGACACCCGCGAGGTTGCCGAAGCCATTGACGCCGAGGACGAGAGAGCGCTTGCCTGGCTCAGGCGTGTTGCCGCTTAGCCAAACCATGGTGAGCGGAGCAGCGATGTAGCTGCCGAAAAGGAGGATGCAGAGACCGGCATATTTGACGCGATTGCTGTGGCACGTTACGACGACGATGAGGCCGACAAGAGAGATCAGGATGCCCACAACGATGTGGTAGCCGCGCTCTTTGCTATTGAAGAGTTAGCCGGGCAGGAGGTCTTCTTGATTTGGGGATTGGGTTACCGATGGTCAGAGCTGAGTGCGAAGAGGAACAAGCCGATTGCGCCACAGATATAGGGCGGCACTGACATCTGAGACACAGCTGGGGTTATTTTCGCGAGGTACTAGAACCTAAAGTCATTGGTACTTACCAGGTTGGCTTGGATGGACGAGTATCCGAGTCCCCGCACGACCAGTGGCAGGAACACAGAAAATGTCTGATTAGGCACGCTTGCGCATATGTTAAACGCAAGGACATACCAGGTCTTCCAGTCTTTGGCCGTCTCAACAACATCGCGCCGGGTTAGCTGGTCTTCCAGTATGCCATTACTATTGAACGCAGGAGTGTAGTCAGCATTGTCTTTAGTGATGCGTGAAACTGCAAAGAGCCGCTCGTCTGCGTCTAGAAACCAAGCGGATCCTGGATCAGCTGGAAGCCAGAACCAGGCGACCACAGCAATCAAGATGGTGAGTATGCCCTCAATGAGGAAGAGGTACTGCCAGTTGTGCAGTCCATATCCGCGGAGATGAAAGACTCCGAATGCTTTGTCACACTGGTCAATTTTTTGCACTCAACCGGCTGTGAAAACGCGCTGATCACATACCGATCGAGCCTGAGAAAGCGCCGGCTACGGCATACTGGCCGTAGAAAAGCGCGAGTCGGACCGCTAAATCGTATCTGCAGTAGAAGCAAGACAAGTATGCAACAGCAGTTGGGTAGAAGCCAGCTTCAAATGCACCAATTAATAGCCTCATTACGATGAGGCTTGAACGCCCGCGGATGAATGCATTGGCAACAGTGAAGACGCCCCACCCTGTCTTTGTTATGTCAAGCCACCATTCGTTGCCATCCGCGGAGCGTGTTGGAGGAGGCTCACCATCATGATTGGGATCCAACGCTTGGCTCCCAGCCATCTTCCCATCGCAGCTGAGGGCGGCTGGAACAGCACAAAGGTAACGAAGAAAAGCGACACCGCCAGATTCAGATCGTCAGGAGTCGCTCCAATATCTCGACTGAATCCTGTCGCAAAGTGAGCTGATTTAGCTGCTCGCACTCACATGACTCTCTACTTACCCTGAGTCTCTGCGTTGCCAATGTTAGACCGATCAAGTCCGTTGAAGAGGTAGAGAAGAGAGAGGAAGGGTAGGAGCGCAATGTCCATCTTCCTGTTCAAGCGTCGAGACGACATCTGTTCAGCCGCGCTGCATGTCTGCTCCTCGGTTGTGTCTGAATGGTCACTGTCCATGTTTGCTATGTGTATCAGTGTCACTGTTGAGTTACCGTGCAGCAGAAGGGGGGAGCGGACGAGCGGACCCCGGCCTCTTCATATTGACCACGACTCGAACGTCCTCGCGACATTCCCTTCTGCCGTACAACCTTTACGGCTGTACATGATGCCTAGAACCACGCCATGAACGACGCCTTCGACGACATGGCCCCTCTTTTGTAACTCTCATTATAGGTCGAATGGACACCTTTGCGCGCGAAAATGCGCGATGCTTCCGCAGTGATCCAGGCGTCTCCGCTCTTACTGGCATGGTAGTACTAGAAATTGCCCTCGGCAACTAGGGGTTACCGTGCCCGTGGTAAATTTGTAGACTTTGGCCAATCAGCATATTCTCGGGATCCCACCGTGCGAGCCGTCTGACCTATAACAGCGATAAGAATCTTACGGCACCTCCCACAAGCGCGATCCAGCTCAAGAAAACTTCTTCGCGGTTGAATCCACCAAAGGACCTTCCTAATTATGACGGGGTAGGTTTCATTACTTAAGATGCCTGCGTGTGCAACATAGGCGTCCTTGTAGCTTGTACCGACCAACAGATTACTGACTATTTCCATGCGCACACCATGTCGCCTAGACATCATCGCACCGAACGCTAATTGTGCTGCAGATGAGGTATTGGTGTTTGTATTTCCTACATTAATCCCTAGTTGGTCTGGCTATGCCCACGCACATACTAGAGATGTCAGAGTCGTATACCCGCATATTTGCAAAGCCCACGACAAGCTAAGTTGCGTGCATGTCAGCTTCGTTAAGAGCTAGTGTCACCAAATGGTACCCTCATAATTGAAAAAGCAAGGGTTGTGCCGGGGTATCCTGCGAATTCGACCAACAATATGGGTCAGATAAAGAAACTGTTCTGCAGCTGGAGGCCGCTGCATTGGATCCAGGTCACTACCTCAGCATACATAGCGTTGCCCTCGGTAAGCAGGTTCTGGGAGGGTTGCACATCTGCAGCAAAGGTGCTTCTGCGATTTGCAAGTGAGCTTGGTTGGGATGTATCAGTGGCATTCCTCTGATGCACGAGCTGCTCTTGACATCTCGAGTAGCGCTCCGTCAGAACGTCCAAATCCTGCAGTATCTTACAGCAGTCTCTCGGATAGTGCGTACCAGTTCTGGCCTCTTCTTCAAAGCTCTGGATTGCGAACTGTATGTTGGGCTCGAATTCCTCATTTTGAACGGATGCCACGGATGGGCTGCGCACACTCGGGGTCCCAAATTCGGGCTGCGCGGTGCTCCTCATGAAACGCTGGAGTAATAGGATGACAGCACTGTTAAAAACGAAGTGTAGTCCAGCTTGGAGCAATCTTCTTCCCGACTTGATTAGACGTTGGGCAAGTTGTAGATTTCGATGAGCTGCAGCGCAACAAATGGGGATGTGGGGAGTCTGGTCGAACTCTTCGGGAAGGTATTCGCCGTGGATTGATCGTTGCGCGACGGCTTGCTTTACAGCAGCAAAGAAGATGGGACGCGTAGTCAGCACCATGAGCTGATTGTGTGCCATGTGCAGGATGCAACATGTGGGATCCTCATGATTAAGATCGGCTGGCATCTGCAACTGGTGAGGAAGCTGCCACTGCCAAGTGTGAAGCATTTCTAATGCCGTGTCAATGGTACTCGCTGACTGATTAGGTCCATCCTGCCGGGGTGCGATCTTGAACGTCTCGCAAACGATGTAATTGGAGATTCTGGACAGCTCGACGTGAGCTCGAAGACCTGCACTTGAAGGCAATCCACTAGGACACTTAGTGACTATCCTAGAATTTCCTATGTATACACTTACACAGCATCGCTGGGTAAGACCAGACGTATAGCTTCATCTGCTATAGTGGGAGGCCGTCCCATTAGCACCGACAGCCATCGATCAAGAACGTACAGCGTCCACATTGTCCTCCTGGACGGCTCGTCGGGGCATGATCTGAATGAACCGTGCATCACAGCAATGCTGTTGTCATGCATGCACAGATTAGCGTCAGTACCTCAGCAAGGTCTCATGTATTGTATCACTTACCGCACTGCCAGACCAAGATACATATATGCAGCATCTCGACGATTAATCTCGATGAGATAAAAGGCCATCAACGTGAGTACAGGTACATCGCCAGGAGTGAATCGGACAGTGTCGAGAGGATTTCCCAAGAGCATACGGGCTCGCTTGAAATAGGCTTCTCCGGTGTGCTGTTCAGAATGACGGTAGTTTGTGTGGCCGACAGACGAAACAAGAGCAAAGCAAACGTGGTGGAAAGCCAGAGGGCGGAAGGATTCGTCTGTCGTCATGGCGTTCAGTGAGGCTGAGCTGACGCCCGGTGATGGGACGACACTGAGATCACCCCACCTACGATGCAAGCACGAAGTCAGCAAACACGATGGATGTCAGCAATGGCTGATGGCCTCACCAGTAGATACCACCCGAGGCAAAGTCTCCGTTGCCATCTTGGATGTAATAGCACAGCTCAAAAAGCATAGCGGACATCTCCGTCCGGGAGGGAAGCCATACCGGGTTCACTGCATACGAGGTCAGCTATCAGTGTCAGAGCAAGAGCAAGAGCAAGAGCAATGCATGTTGGACTGCCTTACCGTCCGGATTGGGCAGCGGCCGAGAGTCGAAGGTCTGATATTGGCCTATGGTGCTGACGAACGACGAGCTGTCGGCGCAATCATCCTGGAACGTCACTGGGACCAGGGTGAACATGAAATTCTTCAAGTGGTCAAGGAAGGTTGCTCCGGAAGTCTCGCCCAGATATCGCGCTGTGCCATCCGGATCACGAAGCATGCGGCCATCGGACGCATCAGAATCATCTGGGCCCAGGTGGTCCGGGTGGGAGCTTTGAGCAGTCGATGAAGATGTTGCCGAGTTGCCGCGATGGAGGTGCCGCAGGGCATCTGCGGCGCCATCGGATGGTATCGAATGGAGGTTTTTTTCCAGTGCGGCACAGCGCCTGCGCAGGCGGTCGACTTCATTTTTCAAGGCGCATTTATCCGACTCGGGCGCGGGGTACTCGCCTAGAGGTCGTTAGTATCCTAGGGTGCGGTTCCAGACACCAACGGGCTCTAGCAAGACGGTGGGAAGAGCCGGCGAGGGAGGAAAGCCTACATTCGCGCACCTGGCGGGCACATCGTTCGCACGGCTGGCCTCCCGAGCACTTGACACGCCGAAGGTTGCAAGCATTGCATCTGCGTAGGCACGTCAGCAGACCGCTCCCAACAGAGGCGTGCGTGCAGCACAGCGACAAGCGCTGGAGATGGTGCGATAGACTGCATCACGCAGAGGTGCGATTGCAAACATCCGCTTGCGCCCTTGCCCAACACAGGCGAGGACGGGGCCATGAACCGTGGTGAACGGTGAAGTCGCGTCGGTCCGAATAGCACCTTGAATAGCGCCTCGTATGAAGGATTTTGACGCTTTGTAGGACTTACGCTCTGACAACGCGCTTGCGATCTTGAGGGTTGACCTTAATGCGCCGGGGATTCACTTTCAAGGTCAGTCTCAGTTTTGATTATGAGAACTCGGTCGGGACCTGGGAGTGAAATACCTGGCAATCTCATGCGCTGGCGCTGTGTAGCAGAATCCGCTGGGACTAACTCTTCGTTAGATTGCATCGTCAGACAGAGTAACGTCTGACGTCGTATGGCTTGGAGAACTGTTTGTCGTGGAAGAGAGAAGTAGCGATGGGTGCGTCGCCAAGAGCGCCATGACGCGAGTACTCCCTTTTCGTCAGGCATGGAGAAAATAGCTTTCGACATCACATCCATGATATCAGTTTGTGATCGCGCGTCATCTGGCATATTGACCTGCACTCAGACTCAACAATCGCGCCTTATAAGGGCAATGGGGTCGACGGCAATGCTTGCGGCAGCACCACTCAGGCTCGCTGAGCATTTACCCCAACATGGGCGGCATCACCATCGAGGCCGAGTTGCAGCATGGCATCAACTTCTCCCAGCCCAGCTTCTTCGACCTGCGAACACACAGGCCCAACAAGACCATCGACATTGGCAGAGACGGACTGTCGCTGTCGCTGGATGCAAAAGGCCGGGTAACATCACCCCTTGATCGTCAACGCAATATGCTAATCACATATCAAGGTGTTGCAAGCTAGCGCGTACCATCCTGAACATGGTATTATTGTGGCCAACCCATTCCGTTCATTTGACGGGTCGCGCTTCTACGATGTACCCTATGTTCGTGACTACCGGACAGCGCATGCTCCAATGGATCCAAAATGATCGCCCAGGCTTTGGTCTAGACTTTGGCGTGCCCGGCCATCTAGTCTCGATCAAGATTATCGAGACCAACGTCGCATTGTACCACATGAAACTTGTCAACCACGTCGATGTGTCGCTCACGGCCCATATTTCCGCACAGGGCAGCTTCGTGCAGGATGCAAGAGCCACAAACACAAGCTCCGGATGTGTTCTCCTGCCGTATGCCCTGGGCGTCAACGTGAGTCTCAATCGGGCTAGCTACGGTCAATTGACCGAAGGCGGACCCATTGCACTACCTCCCGGTTGCAATATCCTCCGAAAGAGCGGCCCGAACACTCTGCGCGTCTACAACCCAAATCTGGGCGCACAGCTCTCGACCAGCCTGGATATCAATGGCCAGCCTTTGGTCATAGACAGCGTCGAAGATCAAGATGCATCTGAGGCCGTGCTCGACGTCTTTGTGAAAGGCAAAGTATGCATACTGCCTGGAGAAACAGCGACGTTTTGTGCGACGTTTCGATTGATACCAGATGCCAAGGAGCACACAGATGTCTTTCAATCTGGTATGGCGATATCAAAGGCCATGCTCCCCAATGCGAAATCTCGCTGGAAACGCGATGAAATCTTGACCACATATGTACTCAGGAGAAACTTCGAATACATACTCGCAAATTGCGTCGTTCCTATCTCCGAGTCGAGTACTGTAATTCTTACCGACCATGTTGCGCTACCGTTAGGGTGGAACAGGGACAACTAGTAAGTACACCGATAGTTTTGCCTCATATCTTTCTCATGCTGGATAGCTGGCAGGTCCGTCTTCTGCTCGAAACACACGCAAACATCACCGATCTCGTATACTCCGAATTCGTGCCTCATTACAGGGGGAATATCGAATCTGCCGTCCGAGGCCATCTGAAATGGGTATTCATCCACGCTAAGCGGCCACATGGTTTCTGGCACAGATCATACCTCGCCAATGGCCAGCCCAAAGACCGATCCATATTCCAGCTCGACCAGCAGTGCTACCCTCTCTTGGAACTCTGTGACTACGCTGAGCACTTTCCAAGTCAAGTGGACTTCGTAAAGCGCATCGTAGACGCAGGCGTCATACATGAGATACTTGCGGTACTAGCGGCAAAGCAGGACAAGCAGACGAGGCTTTGGCCCACCGATGAGACGCCCGGGGATGATGCAGTCCAATACCCTCACCATTTTTCAAGCCATATACTAATGTGGAGAACATTCACCCGACTCCACCAAATGTTCCTCGACTTGGCAATACCTCTGAACGAACAGATATCAAGACTGGAAGTCATGGCTGCACAATTGAAAAATGACACCGTCAGATCCTTTACTACCACACATTCAAATTGCAGCAGGCCGCTGTTTGCATACCTGACGGATGGCAATGGTCATCACGAATGTTACCATGACGGCAACGATGTACCGACTGCATTCGCGTACGACTGGGGCTTCGCTTCATCAGCGAGCGAAATAACCACATGGAGAGCCACAATGGACTTTGCTCTGTCACCAGCCAATGCGAAAGGCTTCTGCGACGAAGGTCCGTATGGTGGACTGGGCAGTGTACATTCTCCCGGAGCCTGGACGCTAGGCTACTTCCAGGAGTTGGCTTACGCTGCATCCAGCAATAACGTAATAGCCATGCAGGGAGCCTGGACCAAGATTGCTGCAGCCATGCAATGGGACGGCACCTTCCCGGAGGCCGTTGATCCAAAGACTGCACAGTGTACCAGCAAGGCATGGTTCAGTTGGCCTGGCGCAATGATCGGCGCATTGTTGATCCACATGAAGAAGAACGGTCAGGAGGAAATTCTGCTGCAGACAAGGGTCAAGGTGAAGCCGTGTTAAGCAGAAATGGCTGAGTAGGGTGTTTCCGGTTGTTCATGGGCAGTATCACCATCGCTTGTACTACATCGACTACAGGCCACCCAAGCAATGCGCGATAAGGCTTGTTTCTTATTACTCGTACATTTATAAATCCAGTGAGAGGTGTGATTCTTCCAAATGCCCCAAGTGTAATGGGGATCGCGCATGATGGTCAAAATCGAAGGCTCGAATGTGAATGCGTGAGCACTCAATCTGGTAGGATAACCATTTATACATTAGCTATCATAGACAAAGGAGACACTTATGTGGATATCTCGAGCATGGGCTCATCGCTCACTCGGCGCTAAACGGCAGGACAAAGGAAATACGACGATGTCCTAGTATCAATCTTCCAAGTCGAATCCGAAGACAGACTGCACGATCGCTCGCACAAGATACCGCGCCTCGTCGCCATTCGTCCGCCCACCAACATCTTCACCGCCATTCCACTTAATCCCTACAATCTTGCCAGCGCCCTCACCCTTGACATCCATGACAAGGAACAGTTCAGCCACTTTGGTCCCTGTCAAGCTGCGGTGGAAATGCACCTTCAGCTTGCCCATAGTATCTGGGCCCTCGCTGTAGATAAACCACTTGTCGCTCATCAGGCACGGTTGGTAGCCACAATACAAAGCGTGCACCTGTGCCGGCAGCAAGAAGACATCCCATGTCGTGACGCGGATGCGCGCTTGCGGGCCGGCGGGAAACGGCTTCGTGGGGATGGCGGATCCTTGCACGCGCGCGGAGTTGGACGACGAGCTACTTGACCCACGGGAAACGCGTTCGCGGACGACTTGTGGAATGTCGACGCGTTGGGTGTATGTGATCGTCTGACCCTTGCGGTGTTTCTTGTCCTTTGTAAGGTGCGGGGACGGACTGCGTGGAATGTCGATTACGCTGTCATGTTTGGACCAGGCTGGGCTCAGAGGAGGCGACTGGGAGAATTCTTCTTCGATTGGTTGCGAGGCAGTTTCACGGAGCCGCGATGGCGGGCGGACAGCAGTGTTGTAGACGGTGTCATTGGTGATGGGCTCGGGGCTTGGGCGACGCGAGAAGCGTCGGAATATCGAGAGCTTCTTGGGCGCTGCTGGCCAGTCCATGGCTAACATCCTGGATGGTGATCGCTGCGGTGTCCAATTGGTGAGAGGGGTCAGTGTCGTACTGATGTCGTACTGAAGTCACACACGAAACGGCAAATGTGGGACGAAGAAGAAAACAAGAGGATCGGCTGATGTCTGAGTCTAGGGTGGGACTGGGTAATGAGAACAAAGACAAAGAATATTTCTGAGCTCAGCCGTACACTTGATGGCGTTCGAGGGCTGAGATGGCCTTATTTAGTTGACCCTACACCTTACCAAAAACGTCCTACATCAGCCAAGCTACACACATCTCGATTTGGGGGCTTGGGGCCGAAGACTTCTCAACAGGCTAGGCGCGGCACAATGAAATGTTTGGCATGTTGGACGTTTCCCGTGTGCCAAAAGGTTTCAAACGTCATTGCAGCCAAAGAGATCTACAGATCTAAGACGGGAAGCTCGGATCTTTCTGTCCCGCAAGAGTGGATCAGCGCTACGACTTCATCACCATCATTTGTCCTCCATCACGACAATCGTTCATTTCATCTCTACAAAGCCATTGTTGTCACATCTCGTGCGGGGGATTTTTCAGCTGAGAAAGCCCCATGTTCTGGCCCGCTGCACGTTGGAGTCCTGTACATGCACATCCCAGCCCTCTCCCGCCATGCAAGTGCCGATCCTTCGAGGCGCACACCAAGACTAGACACACCGGCTCCGCCATGACCGAGTAGCACACACCACCGACATCTGCTTGGGGCTGCAGATCTGCAACCCTGATGATCGTGAACTTCACGATGCTAGCCACACTAACAGTGACAAGCTTTTGCGCACTCGGCCAGCCAGCGCAGTCGGAAGCGTTCTGGAGAACGCCATCAACATTGAAAGTGCGTGCGCAAAGCCTGTCGGAGATTTCTGCCTCCCACGGGCCACTATCACACTGACTGCGGAGGAAATCTCGCGTGATAATTGTCGAAGGGTGACAGGGCGAGTACCGATATACCTAACGATATGAAGTTTCCTCGAAAAGCAACAGCTTGACCGATATAACATCCAATAGTATCATCAGCCTAGTTTCCCGTGCGGAGACCCTGCCTACCTCTAGCACCTTGACGTATATAACTTCACAATGACGCTGCATCTTCACCACAGCTTTCGCACCCGTCATGAGGGTCCAGCACTGCAAACCTAATAACGATCAGCACCACCTAGTCGGAAGCGACACTCTTCGCGTCCTATCAAAATGCTCCGAGCACACGGAGCCGTCGCAGGGTCGCATTCTCACATACGTAGTCGAGTCACCATCATCAAGCGCGAGTGCGTCATTGCATAGCTACATATCTATTTCATGAGTAGCCAGCTCGACAGATATTACGCTGACATGACACACGCAACGGGAGCAAAGCATGGTTCGTCGCTAGGTAGGCTAACGGTGTAAGACCCGGGGCCGCTTGCGGAAATATACTTTCGCCTACTGGAAAGCAGCGGAGGACAGATCAGGGGCGGATCGGATACTGCTGCATAAATTGTATTGTTGCCATGGTATCATGGAAAAACTTATAGTACGAACAGGTATCTAATAATGAAGGTTTGATTGCGGATGTTCATTACTGGAGTTCGGGTTTGGATAGTCGCATAGTAGGGTGAAGAGATGGACTTGTCTTCGAACTCCCTTCCTGATTTTCGATGGAGTCATATCTCTATGTTTTGGGCAAGGTTTTTGCTTCACTGTGTCAGTGTCACTTCCATGTCGACATGCTGCTAGAACCAGTGCTCTGCTCGCTACCACTCTATACCCAGACACATCAAGCCGTTGTATATGAGATCTTCAACATCTTCACAAATGACAAAATCTCACACTAGGATAGAGAACTCTATTCCAATCTTCTTCATCTTCCCCAAATTTCCTTCTCTCTCATCTCACACCTCACACAACCCCGTCTTCTCAACCCATTTCTCTAACTCGCTATCGCATCCATAACACGCGCAAATCTAAACTCAACATCAACATTCTCCTATAATTCCGTGTACAGTCTCAACTTACATCCCTTTTCGCTCTTGCGGCATCTTCGTCATCCACACACTTTAGAATCACACTCGTGTTGGCGCGGTTGAGAAATTGCGCGAGACAGGCGTTGGATTGCCGGACAGGTTGGCAGGTGGGAGACCAGGGGTCGCAGGGTCCTGCCGTCGAGTTCCGGCGTAGGAATACATGGTGCGGGTAAGGGGTTGCAAAAGTGGAGGATGTGAGAATGAGTGTGGTGGCTATGAGGGTGAGCATGGTGGAGGTATCGGATGGAAGGCGGTGTGGTTGCGAAGAGCTGTTGAGGAATTGTTGGGCAGCGTTGTGTTCATATCGATGCATTCTTGTGCCATGCATTGAGTTCATGTGTGCGTAATTACAACTTGTTCGGTGATTGTCAGGTGGGAGCTGCTATTGGCTCCCCACATGTGGGAGCGAGTGGTTTCAATTTTATGTACAATGTACCCTTGCAAGGCATTGCAACTATATACAACGGAATACGCTTTCATTCCAATCATTCTTAGAAAAAGGAAAACGGGTCTTACGGCGACCTGTCCTTAGCTGCATTGTCATGATATTCTTTCACCACCTAAGTCGAAAGACCGAAGAACTTCAAAAGCACTGGCTCGACTACCGGCGCAATGTGCCCGACACCTTGTCCAAAGTATCCAACGAGTTTGTTGCTGTCACCGTAGATGATCTTGGTGTACTGCGATCCCTGATCAACCCCGCTACCAGTCTGGTTTGCAGTGTTGGTAACACCCAGTACCGCAGACCATTGCTTGAGTTGTTCGTATCCTGCTTGCGGGCGAACAAGTGTATCAGCAAGACCATGCGCGACCAAGAAGCGCGGGCGCTTTCCAGTGTATCCGGGGTATGCGTTGTTGACGAAGCTCGCCCATTGCTGGGGAGTGTGCGTGAGACCTTGAGCACAGGTCTGGTTGGACCCGTAAGGAGTCGGGTCGCCTTTTGAGCCGGCAAAGCACGCAAACGCGACGCCAGAGTACGCAGCACCAGCCTCGAAGACTTCGGGGTAGGAGCCGACCATTACGTTGGCCATCATTGCGCCAGAAGAACCGCCCATGACGAAGAGCTTGGCCTTGTCGGCGCTGTACTTTTGCACGGCGTAGTTGACCATGCTGATGATGCCTGCGGAGTCTCCGCCGGCGCCGTGGGTGAGAGTGGCGGGGTTGTTCACGTCCCAGCAGTTACTGTACTTTTGGGTCTGAGGGTAGATGAGGATGAATCCCAGGCTCTCCGAAGAGGCGGGAAGCTTGGTTCCGCTGTACCATTGAGAAGCAGTGCCACCACAGGGGTGAAGCTGTGAGAGGTTTCAGATCAAGTCATTCTGACCATTTCTCGACAGAGACTTACAGCAACTATGATCGCGGGGTTGGTCGCGATCTTTGCAGGGACCGAGATGTACATCTGGAGGTTTGTGGGGTTGCTGCCAAAGCCGGTGACCTGTTGGAGCGCTCCAAAAGCCGAGCTGGCCGAAGCCAAGATGGCGGTCGCAGTCGTGAATGCCTTCATATTGACGGTATTTGGATTGGACCTCTAATAAGGCTTGTGGATTTTGTTGTTGTTGGTAGTGCCATCTTGCTTGTCGCGCACCCCAAAGGCTCTTATACCAAGTGATCTCCGTTCCAAAATCAAAGGTATAAACAACCGAGATAGGAAGCCGACGCCCCAATCAACTTGCTTAGATTGTTCGACACGATGCACGAATCAGGGTATATAGTAAAGGCACTTTCAATGAATGAGGTAGGTCAGACGAAAGCGGCAAGCGAGCCGTTGTGTTCCTGGCCAGATAACTAGGTATGTTTCAAGAATTGATCAAGAATGGAATGATCTCCAGGAAACATATATTGCGACCCCAGATTGGAGGAAAGGTCCGTAAAAATTCCGAGTCCTGGGATCCCATGATCGCCAGCTGGTGGCAGTTTGGTCAATAGCCGGCGGCAAGGCTCCCCGGTTGGAAAAGCGGAAGGCATGTGCGGTAGGGTTGTGCAGGAGCCGGCTGCGTGTTTCGGCATGCGTCGAATATATTTCACGAGCTACGCGTCCGCCTGCATGGAACAAAGTAATATACTGAATTGCAGTTGTTGTACATTGTCATGCGATGACGCTGTGGGTGAATGGAGAAGTGTGGGGTAGTGCAGCCCCAAAGCTGGGGTGTTGCCGAAGAGTCCTTTTGGTCGACAAGAAGGAAAACCGACCCACCCACCAGCATCTACGGACCGAAACCAACATACAACTTCAAATCGTTGCATCGACTGTCACTTACTTGATGCAAAATCCCCAGGCAACCAACGGCATGCACCCAATCATGAGCAGTCCAGACATCCCGGGGACCAATCCTCCAGTGGTCTTCCGACCAGTCCTTCGATAGGTCGTTTCGTTATGTTACACATAGATTGAAGAGGTGCAACTCACTCCATCCTGGTCTTGGTCCTGTCTGTCGTCCAGTCACTCTCATGGTTGGTGACGACCCTGCTCTGTAAGGCGAGCTTTCTCGTGGCAGATGGGCACAGAAGTTGTTGCTATCAAGTAGCCAAAGTCCGAAGGGACGTTGAATCCATGGAGATGGGCGGATGAGTAGATCGGAAACGAGTCAACCCTTTTCTGGATGTTGTTCTGTTCAACGTCAATGCCTTGACATGTAAAATGCTTCCTTCGGCAGCGAGTAATTTTGGTGTGGTATTTTGTGGTCTTAACAAGGTCTTCATACTAAGATGGCGTGCACTTTCCGGGATCTCTAGGTTGTCTCGAGTTTGCGAGAAGACTGATCGTGACGTCCAATCACTGGAACCGCGTTGTTTCCCGTCTCTTGACCATTAGCTTCTTGCGTACAGTTGAGTACCCGCAGTAATGCGACAGTACTTCATGTATTCCAGACGAACTCTGGTATGAATTTCTACCGGGGACCCGGGTTATCCTTGCAGTAAGCGGATGATGCCATGCCCTGGAGCTAGCGTCTGGTATAGGTAAGGTTCAGTTATAGAAGTAGTCATTCGCTATAACAATATTTGCCGTTTAAATCTTCAGGTCGATCGGACAAATTAAACCTGGCGGGGAAGTAGTGATGTATCGCACCTTGGAAAGTTGTGACCAGCCAGCGTCAACGAGAGCGCGTTGCTATGCCACGCACATTTGACGACATCTCGAATCATATCGAAGTTCCTGTAGCGCTCAAATTTTGATATGGCTTGATTAAGGGCAAAAGGCGTTGCTTTCGATGGACACGCTCACAAGTCGTTTCCAAAATGCGCTAAGTGTTGGGCATGAGAGGAGCTTTAGTGCATTCCAGTATGGCTGCTGCGTACCCAACTGTATAATGTGTCATACCTAAGAGCACCTGCATCAACCTAGTCATCGAACGTAAATTTGTTCAACCCACTATTTCCTTCTTTTTCAGAACAATGCCAGTATCGAGCCCCATCGAGGAGGTGCCTATATCCAAGGAATGCTAGGTTGACATAATCGAATGCTCATCCTTTTTCTCGGATGTGATGGCGAAGTCTAAGCCACTCTGTAATTACATGGCCTCTTTCCAGTAGGACTCAGATCCTGAGCTCAGATTTGAGTTGAAGAAACGATTTCTATTCTGGAAGGAGCATCTGCGTTTGCAAAGGTAAGGAAGCGATGGTATGTGAGCATAACTTCCTGACCGGCTTCGCATGTGCACCCTTACGCATCGTGAACCTGTTCGTGGTATGGAGCGTTGACTTCGCCGCAGACTGGCTGCAATCTGACGTAGGCTATTTCACCAAAGGGGACATACGGACGGAGATGAGGCTGGGCATGAACGCCCCATTACAAGCGAGCCATTGGCACCTGCATTGTTTAGCGTGTCGGCAAGAGTTGACCTGTCAGACCAGATCATGGACTCATACCAGGCTGCAACTCGAAGATGCACGATCATCAAAACAGTCAAGCTTGATATATCCCTTTTTTGGATACCTACTGCCTTTCCCGTATGACAGCAATGAGGAAGCGAAACCGTGCTTGTCAAGAGTGCCATCAACTCAAAATCAAGTGCGATGTAAGCACATCTCCAGGAGGGGCTTGCGAGCGCTGTAGCCGAAATAACGTTGAGTGCGTTCCGGCGGCGCCACGTCTCCAACGCGACCGCATCAACCAGCTCGAGGCTGAAGTCGAGGAACTCAGAAACGCGCTACGAGACCAAAGTAGCAGCGCAACGCCGAGCCGGTCTCCTGGGAGTCTCTTGGATAACTACGAACATAATATGTTAACCTTTCTGGACGCCCGTATCCGTCCGAGCAAGCAGCAAGAACTGCTTAGCCAATTTGCGCACCAGGCCGGAGCCGCATGGCCAGTGCTGCATCTACCGATGGATCTGGATCTTGTCCGTACAAAATCCCCAATTTTACTGCTTTCCGTGCTGGTGTACTCTGTCACGCAGGAGACACAAGGTACCGAGCTCGAAGTACATGATGAGCTCGTGCGGGAGACAATGCACATACTCGGTGATGAGTTGATTGGTAGAGGACAGAGATCCCTCGAGCTCGTTCAAGCGTTGCTCGTAGCTGCCTTTTGGAACAAGACCACGCGCAAGGGGCAACAAGGGAGTTGTTACCAACTCATACAGCTTGCTACTGATATGGCCATTGATCTTGGAGTTGCGGGACCTTCGTTGCAGCCCTCGCCAGTGGCGTATTTCGACCGGCATCAGGATCCTTCGTCTCTGGATGCACGGCGTACTTGGCTTGCCTGCTTCGTAGCATTGTCGACCTCGTCCATTAGTACACGGCGGTCGAATCCAGTTCCCTGGGACTCCCATCTTCAAGACTGTGTCCAGGTCCTGGAGAGCAAGGGCGGTCCATCTGATGTTCTTCTTTGCCAGCTTGTTCGCATAACGCAGCTGATCGAAGACATTATTATCCAAATGTGTCTCTGCCAGACAGCGACATTCATCGATGGGAACGATTACCACACGCATGCCACCATGGAGCCTTTGCGAATCAAAGTCGATGCTTGGGCAGCACGCGTACCAGCAAGCCTTGCGTCTTCACTAACGCTAAAAGTATGGTACCATGTAGCCATGATACTTCTCCATGAGGCAGTGCTTCATACTCCGACGAACAAATCGTCGTTTGCAGCGCCATTCATACCAGGACGCGTCGCGGTGAAAGACTTTCCCAAGCCAACCTTGATCATCCCTCCTTTACAGCCTGCACTCGTGGCCATCGTCCAGCATTGTCAAGCCGTCATTGACACTGCCGCAGACATGGATCCCGTCCTGGTACTCAGCCTCCCTAGCTTCTGCTTCGCCCCAACCGTGCTCTATGCTCTTTTCGTGCTGGTCAACGTCTTCGTCGCAGCCACAGATCCGACGAACACTTACGGAGAATGCTTATCAAAGGACGACTTCCGTATTGAGGACTGTGGATTGAAGCTGCGGAGACTAACAGCAAGTATGAGAGTTCTGGATCCAACCATGAGCTGTTATACGACTCGCATGTTTGATGCAACAAGTTGGCTTGAGGATTGGTACAAAGACTACACAGCCATCCTGTGGCGATATGAGCAAAGTCTTGCCATAGTGTAAAGATTTGACTCGGTGTAATGCGTTAAGATCGGCAGGCATGGGAGCTATATGGCAGTAACGGCCAAAACTCACCGTACTAAAGTAGTCGTAGCAGTGGAGGGATGTACGCTAAAATCTTGCTCGTATTGCTTTCGCAACCATCATCTTGCTCGGGAGATCCTCAGGATCCAGCCACTGGGCGTTTACCCAGCGCTAGCAGGGCTTCCCCGTCTCGCCTCTGCAGCGCACTCTAATCACTTGGCGGGGACCACCAATAATTACCTCTGAATCTCACTTCTCCCTTGCTAGTTCTCGGAGCAATATACGCCAGCCATTAGCCGACGAGCACTAACAAAGACAAGTGGATCATACGTACCGGTTTGATATAATTCTGGTCGAAAGGGTGTTGATCTCCCGAAGGCACAGCATGGGCGATTCCAGGACAAAGAGGGTTAATCGGCAAAAATTGGCCGTCTCCGCTCCGCTCGCAAAAGCACTGCTGGTAATTGGTTTCCGCGCTTCTTGGCTCAGGCTGTGCAGATTCGAGCATCATGCACCGTGATACTCGAGTATTGTTCCGAGGGCGTAAATTCAGGATCAAAAGGCTCGTTTTCGATCTTGGATCTTTGAGGATGACGACGTTGACTTGGCTCTGAATCCTACGGTATTGGAACGCTATGCTTGTTTCGTGGGATATATGTGTAGCCCTTGTTTTGGTTGATTGTATAAAGACCTCTGTGTGAGCTCTTCGAGATGTTCAGAATTACAGCATTACAAGCTTCATTCCATACCTCAAGCAGTATCTGCAGCCTCGCTCTTCTCTCTTTGTTGAGAATAGCCCCTTCCGGCACCTGCCACTACATATTCTGAGGCCTTCAACATGCGTCTCTCGATCCTATCCTCGTTCATGATGGCCGGCTCCTGCCTGGCTCAAGGCGACCTCGCTGGGCTTCTCAAATCCCAACCCGACCTCAGTACCCTCCTTGAACTAGTCGGTCTCGTCGACGGTCTCGCAGAAACACTCTCCACAGCATCCAACATCACCATCATTGCACCCACAAACGAGGCTTTTGCAAAAGTACCACGTGACACTCCGGAAGGCCAGGCGGTCGAGCTCCGCAACGACACCATTGCCATATCCGCACTTCTCGCCAATCACGTCTTCAAAGGAGTATACCCATCCAGCGTGATCACCGACATTCCCACCTTCGGCCAAACGCTCCTCAACGGCTCCTATGTCAGCGCCATCCAGCCCTTCTCCAACTTCACCGGAGGCGCATACAACGCGCTCGTCAAGAACGGTGACAAAGTCGCCATCATCTCCGGCGAGCAGACCGTCTCAACTGTCGTGCAAGCAGACATCAAACTCGGCGAGGGCATCACGATCCACGTTGTCGACGAAGCTCTGTCCTTTGGCGCCCCACTCGAACTCTTTGCCGCGCGCGCTGGCTACAAGGCATTCAACGCCGCTCTGCAAGCCGCCAACCTGGGCTTCTCGTTCGGCGAGACGGGCGCAGATGTCATTGGGCAGAACATCTCCGACTTCACTATCCTCGTGCCTACGGACGAGGCGTTCCTGTCCATTGGCTCCGTGCTCGCGAGTGCGGATGTGCCTACGCTACAGAGCGTGCTGAAGTACCATTTCATTCCGTCGAATGTGATTTTCAGCCCCGATCTCGGAAATGTTACGGTCCAGAGTTTGCAGGGCGAGGAGTTGACGTTTACGGTACTTCCGGATGGTTCGTGCTTTGTGAACAATGCGCAGATTGTGTTTCCCAACACCATCTTGTACAATGGTGTTGCTCATGTGATTGATGCGTAAGTTCTCCCCTAATTGTTATTTGGTTCGTTGGTCTGACTTCATCGTAGTGTCCTGGCTCCTGGACCCTTCGACCGCTCCACTCTCAAGCCTTCCGCGCCAGCACCAGAGCGTCTCGCTTTCGAAGGCGCATCTTCCGTCTCTGCTCTTCCGTTCACAGTTGTATCGTTCGGAGATGATGATATGGGCTACACGACAACCCCCGAGTTGCTGAAGACTGTTGCTGCTATTGCGGTCCCTACGGCGGGTGCAAACGTGACCGTCAGTGGAAGTGTTGCACCGTCAAGGACCGGTGCTCCCGTTGAGACCTTTACCGGAGCTGCTGATGCTATGCTCCCGAGTGCGGGTGGTGCGCTGGCTGCGGCTGTTGGCATTGCTGCCTGGATGCTCTAGATGGGTAAAGTCATGAGGAAGAAGCATGAGAGGATGGGAGAGCTGTCGCTGTTGAGACGAGCATATTTGCATTACCACGGATCTGTCTAGATGATAAGGGGATGCACAGATGGGCTGGGTATTTTGTTTGCGCGTTTGCATTGTTTGTTTAGCATTTAGCATATGTTAGCATTGAATTATGAAATTTGAATAGACATGAATGGCAGTGTCGAGGAGACGCAGAGACCTGATGTTGTAAGGCAATGCCCCTGACTTGATACCTATAGAGAAACTGGAAAAGGAAACGAATTTACCACATCAATGCAAACTGTTGAAGGGAATTGAAGGGCCTAGTAAATCTACTTTTCTTTCCAATATCGAATAGGAGCACACGCTTGCTCATCATCCAGAGGATATGGCTTCCAAGCACCGCTTAACGCAGCGACAGCATTGGTCCATCCCATCAGGGATTCAAAAAAAAAATCTCTGCACCTACACCTGTCATCTCAGATGTTGATGCAACCGCATTAGGACCGACCCGCTGCGCGCATCGGCGTCAAGCGAACGTGTGGAGTGGTGAGAAAAGAAAATTTGATGCCTCCTGCAGACAAAACAATATGGCCCAAGCTCCTTCCCGCGGCCCACTCGTGCTGCTATTGGCTGGAGCTGATTGAGCACCTTCACGGCGAGAGAGGAGCTTGGAAGACGATTGAAGTGTAGACAGTTGACGGGGTTGCGGTTGAAGGAGTGAAGGATCGATCTGCAGATGATAGCTGCAAGAACAAGTACAGTTCACGTAATAGAAAGGATTTGGTTGCCTGCGAAAGATCACGCGCATCCAAATGCCACCCAGGACCTTGGAACACCAACGCCTCATGCTCCGCTCGGCAAGCAGCCCAGGCTCCCCGCTTCTCACCATTCGCGAGCCATGGATCTCGTATATAGGGACCCCTTGGTATCTCCGCTGTTTTTCCCATCATTCCGTTGCTGTCAATTGCTCTTTGGTCCCGTGGTTCAATTGCTTCGGTTGTGCAAGGTTTAGCGCCGAAGACGTCATCCCTGCTTCGCGGCGCGAGATACCGACGAAGCTCGTTTGCTGCTCTTCTGCGCAGACCTCACAGAGAAGACACGTACTGAAAGACACTGCGTGAAGCATGTCGTTGTCACAGCGCCTCACGGCGGTCGAGGAGATTGAGCCATGGAGCAGAGAAGCAAGCCCGGATTCGCGGCATCGCAAGATGTCCTTCAACCCTGTTGGTACATGGACCGAAGCAGCGGGTGAAGAGCCGACAGTGGGCGCCTTCGAGGTACCCAAGTGGAAGCGCATGCGTATGTATTTGCTACCAGCTGCAAAGTTGTATTGCTGATTCAGAACAGTGCAGGTTGGCCTCGCCGTCGTCTACTGCCTCTTCGCAGCTGGGGTTGTCTTCGGATACGCCGCGATAAAGCCCGTCCTTATTGGAGAGGGTGTGTACAGGAATCTATGTACGAAGCAGGAACTCAGGGATGATGTGGATGTATGCTATGAGCAGGAGCTACGGTGCGCACTTTCCGTTCCAGGACTGCTAGACACAACGCTGACCTTATCAACAGGCTGAACCTCATGTTCACCACCGCTGCCGTATCCACCAACGTTGTCGCGCTCCCCGTCGGTACCATTCTCGATCGCTACGGTCCAAGAGTGTGTGGTATCATTGGTGCTATATCAATCTCCATTGGTTCGCTTCTGTTTGCATTTGCATCAGAATTGCCCGTGGATGCATACATTCCTGGATATCTATTCCTGGCACTGGGTGGTCCATTTATATTCATATCGAGCTTTCAGCTCAGCAACACATTCCCGCAATACTCCGGACTTATCTTGGCTCTCTTAACCGGGGCTTTTGATACGTCGAGCGCCATCTTCTTGATCTACCGCTTGATCTACCAAGGCACCGATGGCGACTTTGCGCTCAAGAAGTTCTTCTTGGTGTACTTGATTGTTCCGGCTTTCATTCTGGGCGTCCAGATATTCTTTATGCCGGCTGTCTCGTATAAGACTGTTGGAGAGCTGGTCACCCAAGCAGAAGAGGAACAGGTCAACCACGACTCTGACGATGAGATAGAAGATCAGGCGCGCGTCCAACGCCTCAGAGACGCCCGCCGCATCCACCGCGACAGCATCGTCAGCGAGATCACTGATCTCCTCGGCACTCGGGACGGCCAACAGCAAGCTAAAGAGGAAGAGAAGAAGAAAGCCAAATCTGGAGTATGGGGCGCCCTCCACGGTCGCACTGCCGTGCAGCAAATGAAGACGCCATGGTTCATACTCATCATGCTTTTCACCGTCCTCCAAATGACCCGCATCAACTACTTCGTCGCCACCATCCGCTCGCAGTACACATATCTCTTCCACAGCGTCGAAAAAGCTATCGAAATCAACAACTTCTTCGACGTCGCGTTGCCCGTCGGCGGCGTCATATCCGTCCCCTTCATCGGGCTCCTACTCGACAACACCAGCACAACCTTTACGCTCTCGCTGCTCGTCACCATCGCAACGACCATTGGAGTCCTAGGCGTCATTCCAGAAACATGGGCCGCGTACACCGGCATAATCCTCTTCGTCCTCTACCGCCCCTTGTACTACACCGCCGTATCGTAAGTCCCCCAATCCCTCCGCATACTTGAAAATTCCCAATTAACCCTCGCTCCAGCGACTACTCCGCCAAAGTCTTCGGCTTCGCAACCTTCGGCAAAGTCTACGGGCTCATCATCTGTCTCGCGGGCCTGCTGAACTTCAGCCAGACCGCCCTCGACGCCGCAACGCACAAGACATTCCACAACAACCCGATCCCAGTCAACATGCTACTCTTGGGTCTGGCGCTGCTGGTGGGCATCGCGCTGGTGGCGTTTGTGTGGAGAAGAAGCCATAGAATCATGCGCGAGAATATCGAAGATGAGGCCGAGGAGGCCAGGGAGGTGCTGATGCCGCAGACGGGCGTGGCGGATTATGGCGCGTTGAGCCCGACGCAGGAGAATCGCGGGAGGAGGATGTGAGGCAAGGGACTTGATTTGCACGCTTCGTGAGGGAGTGGAATACGATTTGCATTCCTTATTGGCGCAGACTGCTTGGTTGGTTCTCTGCTCGATTTGCTTGGCGAGGCGCTCGGGGCGTTGATATTTACTTGCATCTATGGGCGACGAGCATTCTTGTTAATAAGGAAGCTGGGCATGTGTATATGGGGAAAATAATTTGGTATATAGTGCACATGTAAATGAAAAACGCACGGCAATGGAATCTGCAATGAAGCATCAACTGTTAAAGAAGTCCAATTTATCGTTCACGCTTAACTACACGTGTACCCGACCCGGACGAAGTACATGTCATCATTCCGCAAGGACATCGCCGTCTTTCTCTTAGAACTTGCTGATAATTCGACTACTTCAACCTCACCGACTCAGACCTTGTAGTTCTTCCCATACACCTCCTTCTGGCTCGTCGCCGGCTTCCACTCAAAATGATGTTTCCCCTCCATCGGCTTCTTGACATTCGCATCTCGATCCCCTTTCTTATCAAACATGTGGCTTCCAAAGTAATCCAGCTCAGCCTCGTAAAAGCTTGTCGGCAGATCGGTGCCAGACGCCACCTTGAAGTATTCCAAGGTCGCGCTGATAGCCGGCGTGACCTGATCTGTTTCTACTGATTTCGCCACCACGCGGCGCAGGGCAGGGAAACAGTTCTTAATGTCCTGTGCGACACGAGGAGAGAAGTTGAGGTTCAGGTCGTCGGATGTGGGGTTGGATTTGAGAATGGGTGCGAGGATCTCGTCGGAGATGTAGTCGGCCTGGATGATGCAGCCTGCGCGCCAGATCTGCCAGACTTGGGAGTAGTCGATGTTCCAGTCGTGTTGTTGGTCTGCGCGCGCAATGATATTGAAGCCTTGGATGAAGGAGGCGAGGCAGGCTGCGTAGGTTGCCTTGCGCAGAGCTTCGATGTATGATGCCTTGTCTTGTACGTCGATTGAGCTGGGAGGAAAGCCGCCGTTTAGTACTTTGCTGGCTTTTTCACGGTCGCCGCGGAATGCAGAGGCGAGGCGGAAAGCGTGCGCAATGTTGAGGGTGAAGGCTGGGACGTGAAGTTCAATAGCTTCGGTGTTGGACCAAATGCCAGTGCCTTCCTCTCCAGTGATGTCTTGGACCACTTTGTCGAGGACTTCTGAGATGACGAGGGGGTGATGTTCGCCTTTCGAACTTGACTTCTCGTCGGGCCTTGAGGAGTCTGGCACGCGCTTGTGTGATAGATCTGCACCGATCGAGATGAGGAAAGTCCCTTTCTGGTGAACAAGTCAGTCATTGGCATTTTACGCATAGCACAGATCAGACGAACCAATTCGCCAGACGAATTCCACTCCTTCAATACGTCACCAATCTCCTCGTAGCCCATGCCCATCTTGCGCATGACGCCCCAGGCTTCGCAGATGGCGCTCATCATACCGTGCTCAATGCCGTTGTGAACCATCTTCACATAATGTCCTGAGCCTCCTTTACCAACAATGCCTACGCAGGGCTTCTCAATCTTGTCTTTCGCGGCGACCTTTTCGAGCAGTGGCAGCACTTCATTAAGCGCAGACCGGTCTCCACCTGGGCACATGGATGGGCCAGCTCGCGCCGCCTGATATCCACCGCTGACCCCGCACCCGATATAGCGAATGCCGGTGTCTTTGACCTTGTGCTGCCGGCGTTCCGTGTTCGCAAAGTGTTCGTTGCCGCAGTCGAGGATGATGTCATCGCGCTCCAAGTGCGGCATTAGGCCTTGGAGCACCTCGTCGCCAACACCGCCATGTGGGAGGGAGAAGACTAGTAGCCGTGGTTTAGAGAGAGATTTGCAGAGCGAGCTGTAGTCTAGTCCTGTGTTAGCTGGCAGACATGAGGTTTGATTTTGGAAGCTACCAACCGTTGTACTTCTTGACTTCGCCGTTGTATCCCGACTTCTCAGCCTTCTCGATTACTGCGTCCATTGCCTGTTCGGATGGGTCTGAGAGGCTGACATGAACACCGACCTCTGCGAACAGCAATGCCATGCCACCACCCATGCTCCCACACCCAATCATGGCAATCTATCCTCGTCAGCTCGACTCGGCTGCTTGATAGCGTTGTACTGACTTTCTCAAACTTGGCCATGGCTTAGAGTGTTCGCTCTTCCTGCTCGTGCTGTCTAGTCCGAATAGCACCTGCTAGTGTGACTACCAAAATGAAGATGTACAAGTAAGTCAATGAAGAGAATGAAGGCAGGGTAGGATCGGCGTAGTGTACGAGGTTATCGAGAAAGCGAAGCATGACGATCGAACAATAGTGCCTGTGACAAGAGTTTAAAATATTACGAAATGGTGGGCTGTTGGAGACCTCAGAGTGACGTCGGAGGGGTCTAGTTCATTGCCAGGATAACGGTCTTGTGTTCTGTGAGTGTTGGATTCGGCAGCCACGATGAGTGTCTGGTCTCAGGCAGGAACTACATGATGAAGACGGCATGACGCCGGTGCGCCCGAGTGTGTAGCGCATCCTTCTTCTCGGGTGTTGGAATGGGTGGACTAGGAGTACACGTCCGATGCCTTGGAAGCTGTACGCCTATGCCGTGGACCCGTGCGTTCTAGCACTAGCTACCTGGGCTATTCCCAAACGGGATAGGTAGAATTTCACGATCCATAAGCTTCACCACGGTTCACCCACAACAAATCGCGTACCCCAGCTTCCGCCTCCACCAACCACATCTCCGCATATCAAATCTTCACATCGCGACCATGGCCGACACGGAAATGGAAATTGACCAGCCCGAGCAGCAGGAGCCCGAACCCTCCTCTGCGGACCCCAAGGCCAGCGACGCGCGCACAGCAGCCGGCGCAACAGCTGTACGCTCAATCGAAGGCTGGATCATCATTGTCACGAATGTACACGAGGAAGCGACGGAGGAGGATCTGCAGGACATGTTTGGCGAGTTTGGCACCATCAAGAACTTGCACATGAATTTGGACCGCAGGACAGGTTACGTCAAGGTATGCTGGGGCGATGCCAGCAGTATATAGAGGCTGACTCAGCATTATTAGGGTTACGTTCTCATCGAATACCCCACACTCGACGAGGCCAAGGCCGCGATCAAGGGCGCAAACGACGAGGAGTTGCTCGAGCAGAAGATCACCGTCGACTTTGCCTTCGTACGACCACCACCGGCCAGCAAAGGGCGCGCACGCGAGCACGACAGGCGACAAAGCGGACGCGGAGCTGCTAGAGCAAGAAGCAGGAGTCCAGGGCGCGACGGCGAGGACATGGAAGACTGAAACTCTTGACGAGATGCGCATCTCTGATCGCGAATGACTAAGCGGAGGCTATCGCTTGACCGAAGAGACACGTATGGAGCCATTGCGGTCCTGACTATGGCGGAGACGAATCAACAAACATGAAAGACGTGCTAAGGCACGTTGGATGATGAATGAAGCTTCCCGGCTTGCCCTCCGCGCGAGGCAGGTCGGGCTATGATGCATAATATGTAAGTCTGGCCAGCGCTCTATCAATGATGCAATTCTGACATCCTTGTAGATCATTCATGCGTGCTTGACTGTGATGCATGACTTGGCGTATAGTGCTGATATAAAAGTTTTCTAGTTTTAGGTCATCTTTAAGATTCTTCAGACTTGAAGAGCTCGATCGGTTTTCCTAGGTCAGCTTATCGAAACGGTGCGAACGATCTGAAAAGTCTGGTAATCTGGAAGGTCTGGCAATCTGGACGGTCTGACGATCTGAACGGTCTGACGATCTGAACAGTCTGACGATCTGAACGGTCTGACCCTCTGATGGGTCTGAGCACTAGATTCTGAAAAATTTTGAACATATAATACAGGAAATACCATTGTGACCATGTAGGACACTGCCACGAAGATATCGGTTGTGCCAATGACTGTGGCAATCGATGTTTTCGGCATTCGAAATCAAGTCGAAATTGAACTCATTTCTGACGAATCCAGCTGCGTTGGTAGCTGCGAAAGTTGGAAGCACTTGATTACAGTAGATACCGATGAGCAACGGCAGTCGTCGATGTCGCACACTTTGTCTACGCTGGACTACTTCCGCCTTCCATTGCACCGACGGAGCCCACCCCCCCAGTTGCGCAGATTTTCAGCAGGTCTGACATGCTTCCCGTCATGCGTCTCAGCTTACAGTACATGCACTACAATGCTCTACAGGAGGTTACTGCAGAACGCCATCTTGTATCCTTGCAAGCACTTCGCTGCCTAGTGTGATTCGTTTCTACAAGCATAACCTCAAAGTTCAAGTACTAAATTGTTGAGACTGCTCGTCCAGCAGCAAATTTATTATAGGTGGTCTTATGGCCGTACATACGAAGTGAGCAATTTGGCTCAGACCCAATGGTGTCTCTACACTACAGCCTTCTCTCCATCGTTGTCTCTGGTACCAACGCCATGCGACATACCGGCATCTTCGAGCGGATCTGTATGAGCATCTTTCTTATCATACAGTTGCCTTGAGACATGTGTATTAAGGTACTTGTCGAAGTCCCGCATAGCTATTGAAGCTGCGATGGACAAACCACCGATGGCGACAGCAAAATAGTAGACATAAGCGTAGGACTTCGAGTATGCATCGCTGACTGCGACGTTCGTAGTGCGAAGAATTTCGGGCGTCATTCCTTGAACTTGAAGAAGGGCAGTCTGATTGGCAGCCGCCGCAGCCGTCATGAGCGCTTCCAACGAAGACTCGGGCAGTCCAGCGGCCAGAACACGTCCTGGTACAATAGAGGTGAGGTAACCAGGAACTTTGTTGGTGTACACTGCAATGAAGGCTGCAGTGAAAATGGAACCGAAGATCGTTCGAGACGCGGAGATGACGGCTAGAGTATGTTAATGGACATTTCCCAGCACGATGAGTGGAAGTGAACTTACAAAAGGCAACGCCCAAATCTGCATCCGACACAATGTACTGGACGATAATCGCAGCTATAACCTCGCCCCAGCCAATGGTAAAGCCTGCAAGAAAAGAGAAGGCAATTGCCATTGACTTCTTCTCTACGGTGATGCTCGCCATTGCGCCAAGGAAGGCAGTCATCCAGATAGAAGAGACAAGAATCTGATATCTGATGTGACCAATCCACGACATAAAGGGACCGAGTAGGACGATGCCGCCCCACAGACCGAATGCAGCTGTGGTGGAGAGCCATGCAGTCTCCTGCCATGAGCTTACTGTCGAGCCGAAAATGTAGGTGACCTGTTGTGGCCACATGACGAACAGCGCGATGTTGATAACGCCATAGGTCGCCGAGATGATCTCCAAGCAGGTGAAGCCTCGCAAGTCGCGGAAGAAACGCATTGGCACAATCGGTTGCTGAGGCGTGAGGAATGTCTCATAGAGGATGAAGGACACCACAGCCACACCCCCAGAGATCAACAAGCCCATGATTTTCGGAGACGACCAAGGTTGAGCTGGACCACCCCATGAGATGCCGACCAAGAAAAGCGCAAGCCCAGCGGTCAAAAGAAAGACACCGAGCCAGTCAACCTTCTTGAGCTCTGCGATCTTGCTGGACTTCTTTCCATGGAGCTGCGTGTACGACGGAGGATGATAGAACAGAAACCATAGGATGGTTCCGGGGACTGGTTGCGCAGCACATTAGTATTTGCATGGAGCATAGGAACCTTTGCATACTTACCCATCATGATGATGTAAATGTAGAAGATCCACCTCCAGTTCGCAACTTGGACCAGAGCCAATCCAATGTATGCACCAAAGCCCGTGGCAATCACGTTGGGTACGACAACCAAAGCAGTACCGATGTACTTGTCCTTATTGCTCACAAGCTCACCAGCCAATAGAGGGTAGGCTGCAGGTACACCGGACGCAATGCCCATGATGACTTCCGCTGCGATCAGGGTCTCGATCGACTGAGCTGTTGCAGCCACAATACCTCCGACAATCGCGAGCACACACGAGCCCAAAGCAAAGTTCCGGCGCCCAAAACGGTCGCTCAGTCTACCAAATAGCAAGAGAGCGATTGGCTGTGCCGCGGTCCAGACAGTACTGACGAGAGCGACATTTGTGCTGGGCCCGATGTCTGGGTAGACAGCGGATTGCAGCACTGCAGCAAGAGCTTGGAACTGGAAGTACGTTGCAACGACGACTATGCTTGTGCCCGTAAATGAGCCCACGATCTTGGGACTCATGAAGTATCCACTTTGCAGTTTGGAAGCATCCGTCGCCAGAGCTTCAGATCGCAGCCTGTATGCTTCATCTGAGTCGACCGAATCATGGGAAGAAGCATGCTCGCGAGGCGGTTTCTCGGAGGACTCCTTCGTGGGAGGAGCCATGTCGGCCATGGCGCTCGTGCTTCTAATGCAGACAAGAAGACTTGAAAGTGTCGCAAGGTTATGAAAATGCTGCTGAAACGAAAGGATGCAGCAGATGCAGCAGAGCAGCAGTGAAGTGATTACCAGTACACTGGGAGCGGACGAGCTATAGTATACCCCTGTGTTTAAGAAGGGACTTCATTTCCCCATTTTCCAATAGTCTACTGTGGTGCTCGTCTCCAGATGGCTTGCTGATACGCCGACTTAGTGACCGAGTTCGATCGAAATGCAGCAATTGCTCTGAGTGATGGGGACGTTTCCCGTTCGCTACAACTCACAACCGGTATCCCTTGCAGATCTCGTTGTCCACATGCACTGCGGTAATCTGTGCCTGTTTCGATGTGATTGGGCTAGTAAAGTCCTACGACTGCATGCTACCGATCGGTCAATCCCCAGCAATGTTCGAGAGTTCCTCGCATTCATACCCCAACAGCACGACCGCCACGACGCGCCTGTCTCAGCCAGTCAGTGGACCAAGCCCTTATTCCACTGACGCTTCTAGTGAAGCAGTGCTAGGCGTACCGGGCAGTGCTGCCATACGGTACCTAAGCGCTCGCCTAGCTTTCCCAAAGCACCATCCCCAAGGATGTGATCTTGGCGGTGAAGCGGCACGAAATTGTTGAACTGCCGTGCATGTCAATAACGTCCAGGGTTCAAACGTCGTCGCGCGTCCACGCGAACCGCGCAAGCAAGATACCGTAGTAGGGATCGACTATGGCAACGGGCCGTTACGTTTTCACCATCCATCCCGTGTTGGTGGCGCGCGGACAGAATAATAGCTCCCGGCGCGCGGACACCCGCTTACTGATCTAGCCCAAACGATCCCTAGTCCCGAGTGGAGTGCATAATTCCTACTCCACATGCGCCATCGCGTGCTGTCTAGAATCACAAAAGAAGGAAAGTATCAATGTAGATCGAGCAGATGGACCCCCACAGCAGTTCTTGCCGTGCCGTGAAACGGTTAAAGTGCCGTGCCCATGACGCGCGGAGGGGTTTTGTTTTCGCTTGACCGGATGCACAAGCTGCATCCGCGCGGTCTCTTCGAAGAATGTGACAGCTCGAAGCTTGGCCACGTCGTAGTTCGGAAATTTTGACAGATGGTAGATGGTAGCGGCGGGTGTGACAGAAAAGCTAGGACTCCAGCGTTGCGAGTTTGCTCTTTTCGAATTCTCTTTGCGTCTTAGACACTAGTATGTGGTTTCGCTCATTTCAGTGAAATGCCTAATCGACACTTATGTGACCTCACAAAAAAGGTTGGTGGAAAGCTGGTGCCTGCCTGATATAAGGAAATAAATGTTTGCAACAACTTCACATGACGAAATTTAAACTTTGTGTTATTTGTACATTGACATCAAGTCATATAAGCAGATGCTACTGTCTGCTGGTTCGTAGTACTAGGGGTATACGCTTCCGAGGTGCAAATTAATACTCTCCGTACATGCAGACAAGTCTGCAAACATGTCTCTCCTAATCCCAATCTCTGTCCCTTGCGACGACTAGATCTAGTGCTGCCTTCTCTCATGATGGTCTATGGTAATTCGATGATCCACATGGATACCACCAGTCGACTCTTGTGTGGCTTCCTCGCGCACGATTCGTTTTGTAGATCTGTCATCTCCTAAAGTTGAGTTGCTGTCCGCCAGGTCGCCGCCGTATATCCTGGTCTCATTACCCTTTTCCGAACCGAGAGTTCCTTTCTTGGAGCCACTCTTCTTGCTGCTAATGCCATCTTGAAGCTCATGGTAGGCCTCCTCACCACTCGGGTCGGTAACGCGCTTTCCGCTACCGCGCAGAGTGGATCGGAGACTGAACACTTTTTCAAGAAGTGGGCGCAAGGCGGGGAGGTTTGCTAGAACCACACCGAGGCCAAGCTCGGCATGTGCCCAAGCTGCGACTGGCATGGCGTGGTAAAGGAAGTCTGTTGTTGCACTGAGATTCAGTGTGACCGTGAGCCGAACGATGGCTGCTGTAGAAGCGAAGACACCGAGACCGAGAAGTGCGATGATTGAGATCTTGACCCGAATATCGATCTGCACGTTCCATAGCAGTGGAATGGGACTGTGTTGCTCTTAGTAAAGACCACTGTGGGAGACCCGGATACACTTACCACAGGGCACAGAACCAATCTGAGAAAATCGAGACCGCTGAGAGTGCAAAACTGAATCCCGTGATGTTGCTCTGTGGTTTGCAAGAACCACCAGGGACCTTTTTCCAGTTCATCTGTATAGGGGTACAGTGGAAGAACTCGTAGACAGTCGTTGAAGCCATGACAAGGAACACAGCAGCCATGATTGCGTAGATAGACCACATGTATGCTCGGCGCTTGTCTGCAATACGGAGCAGAGTGAAGCAAATGGCCCACTTGACCGGAATTGCTGCAAGGCAGAACATAGTTTGCATGATGAACCACCACTGTCGTGAGTTAATACCACGCCTACGAGCAAGTATCAGCAATCTTGACTTACAAACATTGCCGTCTCCCTCTCTTTCGTAGTGAGCTCGGAGTCCCTTTTCCCACCACCGGCGAATGCGATGCCCAGCATACCCATAGTAGAAAGTGTAAAAAGTGGCTCCAACTCTGTTAGCACCGTTTTGACGTGAGATTCAAGGTTCGAATCGATTACTCACAATCGCAACGACCATCGACCAGTCATCAGGTCCCCATGCTCTACGTGATATACGTATGTAGAACCGAAGTACCCAGGTGATGATATCAAATGGTAACAGTACAAGAACCGCTAGTGCCAGCGATAGTGAAGTTGGGCCTGCCATGTCTGTTCACGACTTTCGTGCGTACTTTCTGTGAAGGTGACCCTGTGCTGTCCTTTGGGAGGTAAAATCTTATTAAATGAACAGTCGCCAAGGGATACCCTTATTCGATACCCAACAACAGTTCCCCATGAGCTTCTTGGTGGTGACCGGACCGCCTGCATGAAATCGGACATGAAAACGAGAGTCTGGTCAATATCACATTTGTTGTTATTGGTCCGAACATGGTTGTGATTAACGGATGGAGATCGACAGACGCTCAGGCACTGCTATGCGGCAGTGCTAGAGTAGCAGTAGAGTCGTGACCCGGTGCATCAAACAGCGCGTACGGAATCGACAAATTGGAACGGATGCGTACATGATTGAGGCCCAATGAGTTCTACGGCTCACTGGCCCGATGCGTTATGTTCGGTTTTATGAGCGTTGTTCCGGAATAATAAGTCGGGCCTACCCTGGGGACGTTACACGCAGTTCCCCGGGTACAAGGTTGGCTCGTGTCTTACGGGCCCGTAACGGCGCGTTCGCAAAGACCTTGGATTACGACATTTGTTTTGGAGGCCTGCATTCAGTCGGTCGTAAAGCCTGTGTCTGGCCGCGGGAGACGGTGCGCTGCCCGGCGCCCAGATGGGAAGCAGAAGGGTCCAAGAAAAGCAAAAGGCCGCCTCATTCCCAGTTGTAACCAATACGTATCAAGCTTGGCTTCAGATCTGCTCCTCGACGTTTCATTCTTTTTTCAAGACCTTGTGTTTACTGGTTCGATCACTCCAACAGCTGCGACTGATCAAATGCTCATCGTGATCATGGCCATTGATTGCCCTGCAAACAATTTCCGTGTCACATCAACGACCTCACATATGATGTCTTTTGCTTTCGACCAAGAACGTTCCCTTGTAAGGCTGCGGGTGAAATTTTGCGCGCGATATCCACTGTCTAATGTACATTTCTCTGACATACACGAGCAAAATGACAGGGAACCTTGAATCTTGGGTACTCTTGTCTTACTTCTCTGTGTTGGGGACGGGATATGCCCAGTGGCTCTTTACATACCCCTGGCATTTTCGCACGCATGTGCCAGAGGAGGACGCGAGCTTCTCTTTGGGGGTATCTACTGTGCCACCAAGCCACCATCAACATTCAGAGTGATTCCTGTGATCCACTGCGCGTCGTCACTTGCAAGATATACCGCCGCTCTTGCATGATCGAGTGGGTGACCGAATATGCCCCTAGGAATACTGGCTTTGATACCCTCCACGGCCCCGGGTAGAGCTCCGCCTAGCGCATCATCAAGCATGGCTGTTTGAGAGACTAGAGTATATTAGTGACTGGATAAGATGGATTTAATTTGGTGTACTCACATCCAGGAGCGATGCAGTTTGCAACAATGCCCTCCTTTGCAACATCGAGTGCGATAGTCCTTGTCATGGCGGCCACAGCGCCCTTCGAAGCAGTATACCCAGCTGTACAACGTAAGTTCTTTGAAAGCTGATGTCCAAACCGCTCAAGTCAGACTTACTCAGGCCCGGCATGCCAATGTTCGACACCATGGAAGCAAGGTTAACAATCCAACCGCGAATGCCGTTGGCACGTGGTTCTTGTTTTAAGAACTGTTGCACACAGTACTTCGATCCGAGGAACACACCACGTGCATTGATCCGCATGTGAGCATCAAATACGTCTTCATCTACTTCATGGATGGGCTGAGGGTTGCCAGCTTCGGTACAGATACCAGCGTTGCCCACAACACTTTACTTGAGGTCAGCATTGATGACTTCGGTTTAGGATGTGATCGTTTGGTAAAACATACATGTCGAGTTTGCCGTATGTTTCTACGGTCTTTGCAATGAGACCCCTCCAACTCTCTGCTATAGTAACATCTGTCTCGACAAAGATGGATTTGCCGCCCCTCTGGGAGATCCAGTCATGTGTTGCTATCGACTCCCCCTTTCCAAGAGGTCTCAGATCAGCGCAGACAAGAATGGCGCCCTCCAAAAAGAACTGGTTGCAGATCTCCCTGCCAATGCCTTGAGATGACCCTGTCACTATCGCAACACGATCCTGAAGGCGCTTGCTGGACATTGTAGGTGTGTAATTCGAAAGAGGGTGTGTGCAAGGGAAGTTCCGATGGGCTTGCTGCGGGCAAGAGCAATTGGAGTAAAGGTGTGCGTGATTTACATGAAGTATGAGCACGGTCTTATGCGGTTCCAGCCGTGCGATTATCGAGGCTCGGCTGCAGGAGTATGTTATGTTTGTGCTGATCGCTTTATGTCCGATGCAGTATTTTATTCGTAGATCTGTTACCAAACTACAAGGAGTAACCGCTCGAAGCGAGGCCTCCTCTTACAGACCGATGTAATGACCCCTGTTTGTGCACACCTTGCACATGCATATAGATATGCCGCAAGTGTGGGGCCGCTTTCTTGGAAGAGCAGACAGCGGTCCGATTATATCTTCTGTCACATGTTATGGGTCGCCGAGTCGCCAGCACGGTAAGAGGTCAGAGCACAGATCTGATCTTTGTAGACCTTGATTGAGCAAGAAGACATGTCGCGACCTTTCGAAAACAAACTGGCAATCATCACCGGAGCTTCCAGGGGTATGAGATTACCAAGTGATCAGTGATCAGTGATCCCTGTTTCTGACCATCATCCAGGACTCGGTGCTGAACTGGCGCGACATCTAGCAGCAAAAGGTGCTAACATAGTCATCAACTACACATCAGATGCATCCACTCCCATCGCGAGAGAGCTTTCGTCTGAAATAGAGAAAGTTCATGGCGTCAAGACATTGTTGGCTCAATTCGATATCACAGCTGTCAATGGTCCGGAACGGCTCATTCAAGCTGCTCGGGCAGCGTTCACCAAGAATGATGAATTTCGAATCGACATCTTGATCAATAACGCAGGTGTCGTCAACCCGGCGCCTTTAGGTTCGGTCACTCTCTCAGACTTCGATGCAACTTTCCAGCTCAATGCTCGCGCGCCGCTTTTTGTGTTGCAGGCTGCATTGCCATTCCTACCGCACGACCGGTCTGGTCGCGTTATAAACGTCTCTTCCATCACGACATCCATGGGCTTTTGGTGGCAGTCCTGCTACGCTGGTACCAAAGGTGCTCTCGAGTCTATGACAAGAGTCTGGGCCCGAGAGCTGGGTGAGCGCTGCACTGTCAACAGCATCAATCCGGGCGCGATGGCGACAGGCATGTACACCGGTCTACCGAAGGTGATGTTGGAAAAAGTCTGGTCACTCAACTACATGGCACCCCTTGCAGCGACACGCGATGGTATTGATTCACAGGAGACGATTGAGGCTGCCAAGGACATGGGCGGTAGACCAGCATACTTGGAGGAGGTGGCAGGAATTGTTGGCCTGCTTTGCATGCCCGAAGCTGGCTGGATCACGGGTCAAGTTATTGGTAGCAATGGAGGTGGGGTGATGACCAAAGGATAGGCAAATTACATCAATTTAGAACCACTTCTAAAGCAGGCGACCGAGTATGTAGTTGAGCAAAACTGTGATTTCTCGAAAACCTTCACGGTGCCCTCTTTGTGACTTCTCCATCTCCAGGGATGTTCGAAAGTCAGTGCTTCATGTCGCCGACCTGCGCCTGCAACCTTGATACGATGATTACTCTGCATACAAAGAACACATGGACGGACCTTACCCTCTTTTCGGACCACCAAGATAACAAGAGCCTGCGTTATCACCTTCGTCGCTGGAACAGCTCTTGTGTTATTAATTCCAGTCTTTTTGCCATACCCCGGTGTTCAAGTACCTTGCAGCACTCTCCACAAAGTTTGGAGTTGATCGTCTCTCGACTCTATGCGTTGCCAACCACTCTCCCAAGGCGAGCAAGGTCCTCATTGATGCTCTGCAGTTCCTCACGTACCCTGCGCTTTAACACTACATTCCATTCCCTTTCCAATATAGCATGATCATCTCTCAGTAGTTGCAAATCAGCTTCTAAAAGCTCAACATTTTCGTTCATAGCCTTAGTCAGGTTCTCCTGTAGCCCTTGTGGAAGTGATACTCAGTGACTGCACACATACAAGTATTGCCATTACTGCTCTGTTTGTCTTTGGCTAGCATTATGATACTAGTATGTGTGTAGAGATCACATCGTTGCAATCCCAGACATTTGTGTAAAGGTCTAAATGCATGATTGCTCTTCATGTAATCGCCAACTTTGCTCCATCTTGCACAGCATCCCAGAATTCCTTTGGGCTCTCTACCCCCATCATTGTTTCCATCCACTCTCCATCCATCCAGCCCTGCACAAAGCACGTGCCGACAAGCTGATACGTGCCGTCGTCCCTGTCTCGCAGTAGCAACGGCACAGAACATCCGAGCACCACCGCAATGTGCAACACCGCACCGTTATCATGCTCAGGTTCAGATAGATAAGCAGGCGCAAGACCCATGTACCCATTCTCGGTGAAGAAAGGTCTGCGGCCGCGCAGGACCCAATCGGCGGCGGTCCGAGCCTCGATGGGATCGTATGAGGCCGCGAATGTAGGTACATGGCGAGACAACTTTGGAAGGCAGATGTATGGAACGTTTGGCGGATATTGATTGGGACTGTATCCGCTCTCAGTTGCAGGTGGCCATGCGGCTGTACCGTCGCCATGAAACATGGCCCAAGCTGCGCGCAGAGGATCGTCGTATGTTGTTAGGCCTTGCTTGCGATAGTAGGTCTCGAGTTCGTGTAACCAGAAGTGGGCTCGCCAGATGGACTTGGGCGCAGTGCCTGCTGGTATGTCTGGCGCATCGTCTAAGATCTTTCCTATCTGGTCGATGATGATGCCGGTGCAGTGTAGCGTTCTGCAGTCGAAAGAAATGATGGGACTGTCGAAGAGATCGCGGGTCATGCCTCCGTCTACTCCGTAGAGCTTGCCGCCTAGATCAGGCATGCACGACATAGATCGTGCCGGTATTTGATCTTTGCGCACTAGGCAGCTTGCTGTAGCTGGGAGATTCCAGTTGGGACACCAAGATGGGGCTTTCGAGTAGAAAGAGGCTGCATCAGGCGTATGTTCTACTGCTCCTAGTATGTCCAGTGATGCATGCTGCTCAATCCAAGCTTGAGAAAAGCCTGTATAGACGTCTTCGTAGGAGTTAGTGTAGTCTGGCTGGAAATCCAAGCCACTCTTGTCTCGGGCGAGATTCCATAGGGCAAAGATGTGATCTCTTGGATCTGTGCACTCAAAGTCTCTAGCGAGAATGAGTGTCTCCAGGAACCCAGGAGAGTTCTTCTCAAGTGGAGACACTGTAAGAAAACCTCCGCCAAACAAGCCGCCGCCCGCACGTCCGTTGCTCATCAGGTATCGAAAATAATATATCGTTCTCGGGTACCCAAGCATTTTGATGTCGACAGTTCCAAGAGAGGGATTGATGGCTTGCATCCGTGCGGCAAGGGACAGATCGCGCGTCAATAGTTCATGCAGGTGGTATACAGCCCTATCGAGCATGTCGAAGGTCACTGCCATTTTACCATCTGTGAGTATGGAAGGGTCCGATGCCCATGCGATTTCCTGATCAAACATCAACACGGCGCAGGGAGACACATGGCCTCATCTCACCTGTAAGATCCAATATCGTCTGAAATAGTGCCTAGTCGTAAACTTGTACAGCCCTCCACAAAGCTGTGCAAATCGCTTAGGCTTGATCCTGGTTTCGCCGTTCGTGAATTTGCCCTCCGAGAGGAATTCACCCATTTCATTCAGATGTATCACTGGGTGCGTGTCAAGTTCTGCCATGAAGTTTATCACCTCTTCGGTGTCACTTTCCGCTCGGCCTGTGTACGAGTACACATGTCTTGCACAGTCGTATATTGTCCCCATTCGACGCACTTGTCTACCGCGCTCAGAGATATCATCCTGATTGATGGAAATTGCATCGATCCACAAAGGGATGATTCTCTCTTTCATGCGAAGAGATCGGATCGCTTCCGCAAGTTTCTTCCGAATAGCCTTCCGTTGTCCGTTCAAGACCACATGTTCTGGTGTCTCGTCTGTTCCCCATCGATCTAAAAGTGGATAAATTATTAGTAAATGAGTGGCCCAAGCTGAGATGCGACCCACATGACAAGGCTATATAGGACGCTTCGCATCTGATCGGACAATGAGCCGCATGCATGACGATTGGTGCAGTTGCGTCTTCCGCGGGCATAATATTGATGACTCTAATCTCATCCGTGACCATGTCCAGCGGCATATACCGATAATCCTCCGAAGGCGCTTCAATGCTTGGTTTTGTACCAAGGCGCACAGGGCAAACTCGAGGCAGAACCATCTGGTCCTCATTTCCAGACCACTGTTTTGTCCAACTGCTGTACCGAGAGTCACAAACCGTTTCGAAATAGCCATTCCCAATGAGATGGTTATTAATCTCGTGCATATCTATGACCTCAGAAGCTCTGGCGTATATGGCGTCGCTAAAGTCTCGCGTCCAGTATGTTTCTTGTTCTCTGGGGTTCGACTCGACCACGCATGCATATCGGACCCATATCAATATTGGCTCGTCTATCTTGCTTCGGAGATATCGTAAGAAACGTTCAAGTGCTATCGAAACGAAGAGTGCACGACCGTCCGCCTCGATGGCTTCTCTTATGTTACAGAACCCTCTTGTGTTCCTGATGGCAGTGAAAGGCGGCAGCTCTGTGAGATCATAAACCTCGAGGTTGCAACACACATGTGCAGTAAGGTCTGTTGCGGGATGCAGTCTCAAAAGGCGGGCCTGCTTTGGGTCGGTATTCAAAGGAATGAAGTCGTACTCGGGGACTGTCAGCTCCGAGAACTCTTCTCC
>NW_001884549.1:904961-998870 GCF_000146915.1 Parastagonospora nodorum SN15 | reverse complement strand
TCCAGATCACAAATGTTGTGATCTTTGCCAATAGAAATTGAATGCTTCTTATAGATTTTGAGTTGTGAAGTTCTAATCGAGTGGCAGCCTGATGCGGCGCGCTTGTCTAGGCAGGGGCGGAGCGCAGGCGGCCTAAATGTCTTAAAACACGCGAAGCGTGCTGCTCGGCTCCGTCTGCGGGGTACATCTAAACATTATGATCTGGCGACAACCATAATATGACGTAGAGCCTGTGAATGGTGCACACCTGGGCAGCCTTATACATGCCCAGTGTTTCCATCGTAGACGCCGAACCCATCTCCGTAGTTGTTCAAGCAAGATCGTCGGACGCTTTCCTCGAATGGCACCCAGCCGTCTGCTCCAAATCTCTTTAAAAGCTCGACCGATCGCTGGGTCTCAATTGTCGTACTTGGCTGCTGCTGTCCAGGCTCATCCGCAGGGAACTGTCGGCCAGGTGCTATGTTCCTGAAGGCATGGAGGAAGCTGTTGTAATTGAAGCGATATGCGAACCCGAACAGGCGCTCACTCCGAACATCATCCATCGTGAGCGCTGCAAGATGCAACTTTGCAATGTCCTCCACGTCGACTTGCCATTGGGGATCCTGGTCTCGCAGCTTCGTCACGAACTCTTCCTCAAATGGATGATCGAAAACGTCGCGCACCCAGCGCGCAGTACTACCTATACCCGGAATGCTGAGGGGCTGTAAGAGGATGCCGGTTGTATAATTTGGAAGCACGGTGCTGAATTCGAAGTTCGGTCGCTGCTCTTTCATGAAGTCCCACGCTGCACGTTCGCAGGCAACTTTGGATGCCGCGTAGACAGCATAGGCTCGGTCAGGCTCGTAGGGTGGTGGTGCCCATGCAATTTTCGAGATATCTTCGTTCCATGTGTTCGAATCGACATGCCTCGCCTCGCCGACCAAAGGTCTTGTAGCCGCGTTACTGCTTGACGTGTAGACAAATCGTTTTATGGACGGTGTCGATTTGGCTTCTTTCAAGATTGCCTTGATACCGTTGACACATCCAGTAATGACCACGTTAGGATCAGGGCAAAAGCTCATATCGTTCGCGACGTGAGCAACTCCTTCACAATTCTCGAGGAGGCCTTTGAATGCCCCAGGCAATTTCAAATCTGCCACAATGACAGTCTCGAATAGTTCGGATGCATTCTCATGACGATTCTGAAATATGGTTTGCACCATCTGTGCCTCTTGCTCGCTGCGCACAGCGCCCCGGACACGGTACCCAGCCCGGAGCAAGTGATCGGCGACATGGGAGCCGACGAGGCCGCTGATTCCAGTGACGAACACTCTACTTTCTTTATTAATGCCCGCCATTCTGTGTGGTTTGACGAAATAAGGGATATTGTTGTCGAGAAAATTATCTTAGTGGCAGGTGCACATGGAGCACGAGACGGTCCGATTCACCTAAACAGCTTCTTCCACCAATCACATCCAGGAAACCCAAACCACATGTCAGCTTCTTTGTTTGGAGGTAGGAACCTAACGGGTCGGCATAACCTATGGGTTATAGAATGTATATCGTGGGTCTACATGCATCGATTAGTGGCTCTAAGGTTGATACATCGTGTTCAGACTAGGACGGGGCTGCGAGATTTGACGAGTCCCCGGACGCGAAGAGAGCGATAGCAAGTAATGTTGAGACATTCTACGTCGTTGCTTAGAAAGCTAGCGTGACATTTCCAACATGTATCGCTGGACGGTCGACGATATTCCAAATCTTGCAAGACAGCGCTGTCGCATCAAACCAACAGGCCACACCATCGCAATCAAGCCTTCACAATCCCTTACAACTTCCCCTCCCCCCTCTCCCAAAACCTCCTCCCGTCTCCTAACATCCACATCCCGCGGCCCCTCGCCCTTGAACTTCGTCGTAACAACCCACTCTCTAATCCCCCTCCTCCCCTGCCCCTGCGCATCCACCTCCTTCCCCGGCCTATCCAGTACCAGGACAGCAGTGTACTTGTCCACGCCACCCACACCATCCTGGCTCTTCTCGCCATACTCGCCTTTGCCCAGCACAATCGGCGAAATGCACGCCTCCGCGAATGAAACTTCCGGCTGGCCGTCATACATACGCGGTTTAGCGAGGAAGTCCAGCAACTTCTCGCGCTCCTGTTGGAGTTGCTGCGGTGAGGGGATGGGCGAGGACGGACTAGTCACCGTGGACGAGAGGTATGGCGCGAGCATCAACGTCAAGAAGAACTGAGGTGGGAACAAAATAATCCGGTTCTGTCTCGCCAGATCGATCCATTTATTGGGTGGGAGGAAACGCGCGGCGGTATGTTCTATGCCACCGTCGTGGGTAGGGTTGGGAATCACGATTTCGTCTTCTTCCTCGAGGCCAGAGCCAGGCGGCGTACCTGTTGGTGCGGCTTTCTTGGTCGGCGATGTAGAGCCGAGGGGGAGGAAGTAGATGTACATTTGTGTGGAGAAGCGCTTGGGCACGTTGGGAGGGGTGATCCAGCGCGTGAAGGGGATAAGGGACTCGGTGTCTGGTGTTGCGCCCCAGTTCTCGAGGAGGTTGGCAAACTTGGTCTTCCCTGCATGTATGGCTCTGCGCCCTTCTTCACGTTCTCCGTCGCTGATATCGGTGAAGAGTTTGCCTGTTTTCTTGCTTTTGGCTAAGAGTATGCCGCTCTCTTCAAAGGTCTCGCGAATAGCTGCAATGCGGTACGCTGGGCCATCTTGATGTCGGCCCGGGTCGTTCACGTCTGGTATCTTGCCGTCATGCGTTTTACTGAGCGCGCCTCCTGGAAAGACGTGTGCAGCTGCGAAGCTCGAGGCTTGTTTGACGCGATGGAGGAGCAAGATTTGGTTCGTTGGAGAAATTACGAGAACACTAGACCGCGTGAGTATACTGCTATGTTCATTTTGAGATCGACATACCTCGCGCTGGGTCGTGGTACAGATGGAACCTTTGGCGCTTGCTTCGCTGGCTTGTGATCCGCCGGTGTTGACATTTTGCGCTTCTGCAATGGCAGACTGAAGGGCACACGAGCTCTGAAGCTACGACTTGTAAATGCTAAGGCTTGAGGTGTAGTACGTAGAATGGCCTGCTGTCGACGCGACAGGCTGAACACTGGAGATGGAAGTACACGCAACTTCACAAGTCGATTTTCAATGAGGGATACTTTGATTAAGCTCGGCTTTGGCATGATCAGCCGCAAATAAGGTCGAGAACGGGCGTTGGCGCGTCATTATGTTTGGTGAAGTTCACAGACGCGGGGAGAAAGATGCCGAGGTTGCAAGTAGTTTCGAAAGAGTAGGCGCGCTAGTCGACCGAACAGTCGCATTTCATCACACAAATCGAACGAAAGCTTGTATAAACATAAAGATCGTGGTATCATTGCTTTTGTGCCTGTCTAACCTCCATTCTCCAAACGTAATCCATCAAGTCGTCTTCACATGTCTGAAGTCGTGAAAGATTGAATTCACCCAACGAACGCCGATCCAATGCATGCTACAGACTTACCAAAGCCTTTGCCTAAGAGTAGAGCTTCTTGTCGAAGCTGTGCAGGCCATGAACATTGCCCTCGGCCTGTGCACTAGCAGTCCTCAACTCGAACCTGACTGTGCCGTTGTCAACACCCTCGTGCAACTCAGTCAAACTCTTGATACCAATATCCTGCAGCGAGTGCTGGACACCAGCCATAAGGTACGGGACGAACTTGGTGATGGAGCCACGGTCCTGAACTGAGCCGGAGACACCCTGTGCAACGAGAACACGGTCACCCTCAGAGAAGTAGCGTGCAGTACCGGCATTGCTAGCCTTGGCATCGGCGCTGCCCGCACCCGCCTTCTTGTCCTCCATGGCGGCGATGCTGCCCATCCCACGGTATGCCTTTACGAGCTGACCATCGCGGCTGACGAAGTACTCTCCAGGTGACTCGGTAGTTCCCGCAAGGAGACCACCCATCATGACGGACGACGCACCCATGGCCAGACCCTTGACGATGTGACCGACGTTCTGAATACCACCATCTGCAATGCAGGGTACACCGAACCGCTTGGCGAAGGAAGTGACGTTGAAGACAGAGGTAGCCTGGGGTCTTCCCACAGCCATGACCTCTTGGGTGATGCAAGCACTTCCACTGCCCATACCGATACGGAGGCCATCAGCTCCAGCAGCGATGAGAGCAGCAGCTTGGTCCCGGGTGACGACGTTTCCGCCAATCACGTCAAGCTGAGGGTACTTCTCCTTGATGTATTTGATCATGTCGACCTGGTACATACTGTTGCCCTGACTGCTGTCGAGGATGACAATGTCGAGACCAGCGTCTACGAGCTTCTGCAGGCGGATCTTGTCCTCTGGGCGAGTACCAATGGCCGCCGCCGCGATGAGCTGCTTGGAATGGGGCAGCTTTGACGCCAGAGGGAAGTTCAAGTTCTTCATCAAGTCGGAGCGCGAGAGGAGCGCAATCAGGTTGAAATCTCCGTCGACAATGGGTAATTTGCCTTTCTTCGACTTGTTCAAGATGTCATTGGCCTCCTTAAGGTCGATGCCATAGGGCGCGGTGACGAGATCGGTGGACATGACGGCTGTGACGGGGTCATCGAGCTTGTCGTGGAATTGAATGTCTCGGGGCGTGATGATACCGACGAGCTTGGAGCGAAGGCTACCGTCCTCTGAGAATGGATTGTTAGCATATTGCTTTTCGGTATATGCACAAGCCATTGTAAAAAGTTTGCATCAGTCGAAATACATACTCCACAGCACGACGGAATCGTTGCGGATGAACGAAAGTTATAAAGTAAGGTTGATCATCACAGAAAACTTGAGGGTAAAAAAAATTGACATGCTTACCAGTGACCGGGAAACCACCGAAACCCCACCTCTCCTTGAGCGCCTTGGCCTCTGCGACAGTGGTGGTAGGCGAAATCACAACGGGGTCGAGGATGAAGCCGTTCTCAAAGCGCTTGACCTTGCGCACCATCTCGGCCTGGTCATCCTGCGAGCAGTTGTGGTGAATCACTCCCAGGCCACCGAGCAAGGCAATGTGGATAGCCATGTTGTGTTCGGTGACCGTGTCCATGGGCGAAGAGACAAAGGGTGTCTTGAGGGTGATGCGCTTCGTGATGGGAGTATCGAGGTTGACGTCGATGGCGGGGAAGCCTATTGTATGAATGTTAGGCGCACTCTTCTCCTACGTTTTTTGCGCAACTGTTGGAGCATGATGAAGTTGCAAGCCATAGCAGGTGAGTTGCTTCTATAGGTCCGCGACACGAGTGTGCGCGCCAAGTAAAGTTCAAGTCTCCTGCTTATGAAGAAGCACTACTTGGGACTCACGCACCGATGTAGCCCGGGAGCATGAGGAAGTCATTGTACGTCAGGCCACCGTTCTTCTTGGAGTCGATGAGTGTCTTGACGTCAATGCCATCGCGCTCTTGGTACTCATTCTTGAGCACCTCGAGAGCCGTGGTGTAGTCCAGAGCGTTGACGGCGGTGTTGGTCATGGCGTCTCCGTTGGAAATGGGCATGACGATATAGAATACTGCTTCTCAAAGAACAGAGAAGAGCGTGTGAGGTTTGACTAATAGCGACAGACCGCAGTTGTGATGCAACTTTGGCCGGGGAAAATTCCAGTTTTCCCAAGAAGAAAAAGAAGACGAAAAGTTCGCGCGGCGGAATTTGTGGTGGGCGGCATGGCCCGAGCGCAAACCATGTGACCCCGCCTCTAGCGTGTTCCTTCCGCGTTGTTGATGATTAAGCAGCGAGCCCTACGAGATGGTGTCGCGACGTGAAATCGCTGGAGACTGCTAGGTACGCAGTAGAGCCCGTGTCCGCGCTAAGAGCTATGTGAGCTGCAATCCGGTAAAGGAGTCGTTGGAAGCCACTTGATGTTCTCGACATCTCTGGGCGGCCTAGCCGGCGCCACATGTGCAAGCAGCATCCCGTCAACGTACATGTCATGTCGAGTCCGTGTCGAATTCTCCGACACAATAGCGGCGATCCGATGAGATGAGATAGCACTCAGCGGCACTTGTGAAGGGATGGGTAAGGATGCTAGAGGTGCCCTGCCCTTGTTATGACTAGAGCAACACGCAGCACTGTACAGTCTCTCATGGGTGACAGGATGCAGCATAGGTAGCGCAGAAATAGACATAAAGAGCGATCTGCTTCGGCACATGAAGCAATAATTGACCGCTGATGTGCACGATGAGTCTGGAGAGAGGAGACGGATGAATTGGGCCTCGACTCGGACGATGCGAGGCGTGTGTGACGTGGGTTGGGCCATCTGATTCTCGTAGCGCTGTTTCCACAACAACGGCCAAAGCTTGAGCGCTTTCGTAAACAGCCGTGCACCATCCGCACATTTCCACTTTCAGATCATCGCCGCAGCGGCCCTCATAGCTATTGCCATCTTTACATTCCGCATTAATTTCTCCTTCGCAGTGCGATTATTGCTGCCGGCTGTGTCCTGCGGCTCTGTGGCGCATTTTTGGGAATTTGTTGGTTCCCGACTCTACGAATTACTGCAAGCAGGCGCGTTGCATCTTGCATCTCACTTGGCCAACATTGCGGCCTCAATCACAACGACAGCCGCCAGAACATCCTTCCACGGCGCACAACATATGTCACGTAATCTGACACTACGATAATACTCGCGAACGCTGCTCCCGCCATGAGCTATTCCTCCTACACCCCGCGAACGCGCCTTGGGCACCAGACCGCATCGCCCTCCCCACTCCGACAGACATCGACCGCCTCGAATGGCTCTTCAGCGTATTCGGGCGGCTCCCTACAACACCCACCGAGCCGGTCGAGCACACAGTCCAGCGCCGCCTCTAATGGCTATGAGCGACCGGGGCACCGGCGGGGACTGAGTGAGGCCACAGCACTCTCGCATCCGCGGTCAGAGAGCTACTTTGGCTCTGACGACACGGACCCCGCGAGCGCATTCTCCAGCGTGCGAAAGGCGCTGCGCCCTCTGCAGCAGGTGCCCCAAAGCTCGCCGCTGGCCGACAAGCCGTTGCCGGCTGTAGCGCATATCCCGACTCACAACCACATGCGATCGCATAGCGTGGAAAACATGCGGCAAACACCCTTCGATGGCTCCGTCTCGCCTCCCGCCAAACCACGACCGCTCTCAATAGCCATTTCACGTGCAGACTCGATACGTGCACCCACCCGCGATCATTCATCCCGCCCCCTGTCAACGCACCTTGAAGGCCCAGCACTGCAAAGTCTGCAAAAGTCGTCGACCGGCCATATGCGCACACTGTCCAAGTTCGCCACAGCCGGAGAAGAGGGCGACTTTGCCATCAAGTCGCCAGAGCAAGAAGTGGTGGGTCTGCATGGACGAAGGAGGTTGCAACGGTCCGACGATGCGCGAGGCAAAAAGACCGCCTCAACATGGGCGAACCGGAACTGGATGGATCAGCAACGTCAATTTCTGCAAGCATACGAATACCTCTGTCATATTGGAGAAGCCAAAGAGTGGATGGAGGACATAATCGAGAGTGACCTGCCGCCGGTCGTGGAACTGGAAGAAGCCCTTAGGAATGGTGTTACGCTCGCCGAGATTGTGCAGGCGATCAAAGGTCAACCGCTACGAATCTTCCGAGACCCCAAGCTGCAGTACCGCCATTCGAACAACTACGCCCACTTCTTCAAGTTCCTCTCGGAAGTCGAGCTGCCCGACCTCTTCCGCTTCGAATTAGTCGACTTGTACGAGAAGAAGAACGTGCCCAAGGTCATCTACTGCATCCACGCGCTGTCATGGCTTCTCTTCCGCAAAGGCATCGTCGACTTCCGCATCGGCAACTTGGTGGGTAAACTGCAATTCGAAGACCACGAGTTGGAGGCAACGCAAAAAGGCCTGGATAAGTCCGGTGTAAGCATGCCCAACTTCTCTGGCATGCAGGCAAACTTCCAAGTGGAACCGGAGCCCGAGCCCGTTGAAACAGAGGAAGATCGCATAGACCGCGAACTTGCAGAAAACGAGGACGTCATTCTCGACCTACAAGCACAAGTACGGGGCGCTCTTGTTCGCATTCGCCTGGGCAACATGATGCAAGATCTCTGGGACAACGAACACCTCATCGCAGATCTTCAATCGCGCATCCGCGGCGACTGGGCACGTCAGATCGCCTACTACCGACTGGACATGCGACGATTCGCCATCACTCTCCAGAGTGCAGCCCGGGGCTTCATGGTCCGATCAAAAAGGCGCGGCGAAGAGGTGTACTGGCAAGACAAGGAGTTCCAGGTTTTGAAGGTGCAAAATCTGTTCCGAGGTCGCAAGGCTAGAGCAGAGGTCCAGTACACTAAGTCCAAGATCCAGCGACACGAGCACGGCATCAGACAATTCCAGGCCGCGATACGAGGAGCCCTAGAGCGATTACGTGTTGGTGATAGTTACCACCAGACTCGCGATACCGAGCCGGCCATCATCCATATCCAGGCTATGATTCGTGGTGCTCTCGTCAGACACCAAGTCGATCGCGAGTGGGCAGAACTGAAGGAGAACGAGGCGCAGATTGCGCAGATCCAAGCCGTTGCTCGGGCAATGCAAATTCGCCAATCGATGCGGACTGACCAAGAAGGTCTACGTCGCCAAGAATCTGTTATTACTATGCTACAATCTGCCGCACGAGGCATCATTGCTAGAAGGAAGAATGCCGATGTGCAGGACAAGCTGGTAAGCTCTGACGTCAATTGGTGCGATCTTCAGTCCAAAGTACGAGGAGACGTCCTGAGGCACTCTTTGCAGCAAGTGCACGAAGCATTGGCTGCTGAAGAGTACAAGGTCGTGGATTTCCAAGCTGTTGCAAGAGGAGGAAGGATACGTTCAGAGGTCGCGGATACCGTCGCACAGCTGAGCGAACAGCAAAACGCCATTCTTTCTCTTCAATCGTACATTCGCGGTTTTCTTTCACGCCAGAGGCACTTCTCTGATCTCAAGGCACTACAGGCACAAGGCACGACCATTCTGGATCTCCAGTCAGCTTGCCGCGGTTTCGTTCAGCGACAACGTACCTACGAGATCCTCTGTGATCTAAATGCGCAGGAACCTGAAATCATTCAGCTCCAGAGTGTTGCCCGTGGAGTACAACTACGCATGCAAATTGGCGTCCAGCTCGGTCAAGTCGAAGAACACGAAGAAGCCATCATGGAGCTCCAGTCTTTGGCGCGCGGCATGATGATTCGCCAACAGTACGCCGAGAAGAAGCAATTTTACAAGGAGAACATGGAAAAGGTTATCAAAATCCAGAGCTTCGTCCGAGGCCGCCAACAGGGCGAAGCATACAAGAGTTTGACCAGCGGAACGAACCCACCAGTGTCAACCGTCAAGAACTTTGTCCACCTTCTCAACGACAATGACATCGACTTCGACGAGGAGATTGAGTTCGAGCGCCTGCGAAAGACTGTCGTCCAGCATGTCCGACAGAACGAGCTCGCCGAACAATACATCGACCAGCTAGACATCAAAATTGCCCTCCTTGTCAAGAACAAGATTACACTGGACGAAGTTGTCAAGCATCAAAAGCACTTCGGCGGCCACGTGGGCACCCTGCTGAGCAGCAAAGACATATCTTCCAAGGATCCGTTTGATCTCAAGGCACTCAACAAGAACTCTCGGCGCAAGCTCGAGCAATACCAAGAGCTCTTTTTTGTCCTCCAAACTCAACCACAATACATGGCACGCCTTTTCAGGAGAATACGCGAACAGAATTTGGCTGAGAAGGATGCTAAGCGCATCGAGCAGCTGACAATGAGCCTCTTCGGACTGGCACAAAAGCGGAGAGAAGAGTACTTGTTGTTGAAGGTGCTAGCACGTTCAATGAAAGAGGAAATTGAAGGGTGTGGAACTCTGCAGGAATTCCTTCGCGGCAACTTCTTCTGGGCCAAACTCTTCGGCAACTACGTACGATCACCGCGCGACCGCAAGTTCTTGAAGGAAGTTTTGGGTCCGGTCATCCGCGAGAACATTATCGAGAACGAGCACCTTGACCTGGAAAGCGACCCAATGCAAATCTACCGATCAGCGATCAACAACGAGGAGCTCCGCACTGGCCAGCGAAGCCGTCGTGATCCCAATGTGTCTCGTGACGTAGCTCTGAAGGACCCAGAAACCAGAGGAACATTCATCCACAATCTCCAGGATCTTCGAGATGTTGCGGACCAATACTTCTCCATGTTCGAAGAAATCCTTCATCGCATGCCCTACGGAGTTCGGTACCTGGCTCAGCAAATGTTCGAAGAGCTGCGCCTGCAGTTCCCATACGAAGCGCAAGAACAACTTCTCGTCATCGTTGGCCACTGGGTTTGGAAGGCTTACATCCAGCCCGCCCTCATTCAACCACAACACTGGGGTGTTGTGGATCGTGGTCTCTCGCCTGTCATGAACCGGAACCTAGGTGCCGTTAATAAGGTTCTTGGCCAAGTAGCAGCTGGAAAGCTCTTTGGTGGTGAAGACCTTTACCTTCAGCCTCTCAATAGCTATATCGCGGAAGCCATCGATCGTGTCCAGGAGATCTGGTCGAACATGATCAATGTCCGCGACGCAGAGACTCAATTCGAGATTGACGAATTCAATGACCTCTTCGCCCGGACCAAGCCGACACTTTACATCAAGCTTGCAGACGTCTTCGCCATCCACAATCTAGTCATCGACGATCTACCCAGTTTATGTCCCATGCAGGACGACCCACTTCGAGAAGTCATTCGTGAGCTCGGAAGTGCAAAGAACAACGAGAATGAGTTATTGCACGTCAGCTCAACCGAGATCACCTTGACTCTCAACCCCAAGTACCACGAGCAAGAGGGTAAGCTATCTTCCAGCTATCTTTCTTAAACTTCTGCTAACAATTCTAGATCCTGATGCGCAGATCAAATCACTCTTCATGGAGACGAAGCGTTATGTGCTTTACATCATCCGCATCCAGACTGGTGCCAACCTCACCGAGATCCTGACCAAGCCTATCATGCCCGAGGACGAAGATCGCTGGGATGCTCTTGTTCGTGAAGAGCTTGCGGCGCAGCAGAAGGACCGTTCACGAAAACACAGCCAACTGCGCTCATCTGCCGCTTCCACTTACACAACCGACATGGGTTCTAACTCCGTATTGGACCTCGACTACCCGACCCTGAAACAATACTGTCTCGAAAATGTGGTGCACTTACAACGCGCTGGCCGCATCTCACACCACAACAACTACCAGGACCTCCTTAATGCTATTGCCGTCGACATCCAGGACCAAGCATCGCCGTCGTATACAACGCGCCAAGGAACTCGATGGCGTACGAGGCACCCTCGCCTGCCCTTGACGAGAAGGCACACTTCCTGGAAGGCCAACTCAAGAGCTACAACGACTACATCGAGCAAGCCATGGTAACCCTTTCAAAGCAAAAAGGGCAAGAAGAAGTTCCTCCTTCCCTTCACACGCCAATACAACCATATGCGCGAACTCCAACGATCCGGCCGCTCTTATCTCTTCGGCTCCTTCCGCTACTCAGCCCGCAATCTAGCTGAGAAGGGCATCCTGGTTTCTTGGAACGGCTACCCAGAGCGTCAGTGGGATAGGCTCGACATCACCATCTCCTCGAATCAAACGGGCATCTTTGAAATCCAAGGCTCGCAGGGCAGCATGATGATCCCCGGTGCTTTTGCCGAAGTTCCCCTCGACGGCCTCCTTCAGGCGCAATTCGACAACCACCAATTCATGAACTTGTTCGGAGATGGTAAAGATGGCTCGGGCTCGGGCGCCGTGCGTGTAAATGTTAATCTGTTCTTGCATTTGATTTTCAAGAAGTTCTACAAGGAGGGTTAATTAGGGAATGGGCGAGGTGAAATTGGTGTTGGGTTACATGAAGGGCTGTTGGCGATACCACTTGCTTCTTGTTTGAATCACGCGATGCATTATTTGGGGGCGAAGATGGTGTTCTGGGATGGGCTTTGGGTGTACGACCTTTTTAACGATCCGATGCCCCCGCGCTATTGCGCTTTTTTTTCTTCCTGTGCGACTTAGGATATGCTTATAGTATATTGATATCTGATATTCCACAGTTGTTCCTGCTTCACATGCAATTTCGTTCATATGCAGGGCAGTACCGAACCCTAGCTCCGGTAAACTAGGCTGCCATGCTATCAGGCTCAGCCCTCCCGCCGCAGTCTTTGGTGGTGTGTGCCTTCCCCAGCACACTTCAACGGCGGTCGCAAACATCGACATTTTGACGCTGGTTCGGCACATCCTTCCCTTTCATCATGCCGGTTACTTTCGGCGCCGTTGGCGACATAATTTCGGTTTGTCACCTGGTGAAAGGTCTGGTTGATGCACTTGACAAGGCTCGTGGCTCCAAGGCGGAGTACCTCTCCGCGGTTCAGGAACTATCGATACTGGAAAAAGTTCTGTTTGAGATCGCTTGCATTATAGAAGAGCATGGCGATGGGGCGACACCCGAGCTGCAAAGCCTTTGCGAAACAGCAAAACAGGCATTCACGAGATGCGAAGCCTTGGTTGACGCCTTCCTACAGCGGACACGTCGCTACCAGGGCACTCTGACAGAGACAGCAAAACCGGAAGTGTTACATGAAGCTACCATGAAATTACGATGGCGATTGGCCGAAAAAGAGGCGCTTAAAAAATTCCGTGTCGAGGTTGCTGGAATTAGCGAAAGTCTCCAAATGCTTTTGGGTGCTGCAAACATGTAAGTACGCCGGGCGAGTTTCTTACGTGTGCTAATCCAATAAGCACTTTATCTAGCATCCTTAGAACGGAGACCAAAGTAAAATTGGAGGAGGCGGACCAGCGCTATCAAGCAGCGAATTCAATTCAGCGCGCGCAATTGAAGGACGTTTTGGACCGCATCGAGAACGTCAATGAAAGCATCAAAACTGGCAATGTCATGCTTTATAAGATAGCGGACGCACTTAAAATGGACTGGCTCCGACAGCTTGGATCCGAGTTGAAATTGCTATTATACAGGTCCGTCGCTGTCAATTTTGCTACATATCAAGCCGTCAGGCGCCAACAGACCCCTCTGCCAAGTCACGTCGAACACGGGCTCATCGATGAACCCTTCATTCTCGAAGATGCTATAGGACGCAAAGCACCTGTTCATCTGCAATTCATAACGTCCTGGGAAGCTTTCGACTCCATCCTTGAAATTCGGTTCTGTGGTAGACAGGGTCACCAAAAGGTCATCCACAAACAGTACGAGCTACAAGATGGAAGAACTGGTAGAAATTTGGAGAGGTCCCAATCGTGGGAGCGCGCGTTTCTACCTGTTCAAAGAGTACAAATGAGCATTTTGTTCCACAAACAGAGACCGATAGACTCTGGTTGTGCTGGTATTATATGTCCAGGCTGCCAGACGCCAGCGGAGAATGCTCTCGAGACCGACATTCATTGCAAACAGTGCTTCATATGGTATAGCCGGATCGCTGTCGTGGAATACGCAGATCATTGGGAACATGCCATACTAGGTCGCCTTCACAAAATTTCTTCTGGTGATGTCAGTACTGAAAATGATATTGATTTCATCAGCGACTTCACTCGCGTCAGAATCATGTCTATTCAATCAGGAAAAACACGCCGTTTACGTCACTATCACTACTGTAACGTCTGTCCTTCTGACACAAAGATGGCATATATGTGTTTCAATACTTTCTCCTATCACTTTTATCAGAAACATATGTGGAGTCTTCACAGTCATGCACAATCTGGTTTTGTCTGCTGCTCCAAGGTTTTTGAGGAAGAGTCGCTGCTGAAGCATGTATGGGGAAGACATGTGTATCGAACGTATCCACCAGCGCAACATCTGGACTAGCAGTAGCCACTAATCTCTCGGTCACAAGAACTTTCACAATACTCAGTCAGAGTCTGGAGACCAAGATTCACTATAAAGTAATCAAGAATGTGTGTTCTCTGCCGCATGCCCAGCCTGCAAGATTTGTTGTTACTTATCGTTATGTGCCACATTAACTCGCGTGCTCTTCAGTAACGCTTCTGGCGCCGCAACGATAGCCTGCAAACCACCGCCAGTGAATAAATCCCCGCATCGCAACTTCTATCGCGCGAGCAATTTGACTACCTTCCCTCCATGCGCTCAGCGAACTTCCATGTTTGCGTTTGGGCGGCTTTCGTCCAGAACTTCTTGTCAAACGACACCAGGGCCGACAGCCCCGTGCGGTGCAATCCTTCTGCGAGCGCCAAAGTCTCCCATGCTATCATCTCTTTGGCAGCTGTAGATGCGTATTGGGATAGTCCGGTGTTTGGTATACATCAGCGTGTTTTGAAACCCAGACCTTTCGAGTCGCACACATTTTCGATGTTGCTAATAGCAACAATGAGTTCCAGGACTTAGTTTTGACGCTCAAGGTCGTTTGATGGGATAGTAGCTTCGAGTTTCGGAGACTGCCAGGCATGAGTCCGGGCAATGGCGATTGCTGAGGGAAAATCTGTGTAATGGAGACCAGTTGATGAGCTCGGGTGACGCGCGGACTTGTGGTTGTTGAGAGATTTAAATTGTGGCATTGTCTCTGCGTAATTTCCGTTTGGCATAGCAAACAAAAGTCGCCTGCTGCATTTCTTGCTGGAGTTCGTGAAAGTCTCCACACAAATGGACGTTCTCACGACCTTGTGATACACCTGTTTCATGCAAGTGCTCGGGACTGGAGTAGTTGGGGTCGACCAGACGCCAATCGAAACCCGTGTCATTCTTCATGTACCGATTTCGCATGTTCAGTGATACAAATCGATCGCTGTCCGTACTGTTTCAGGGTTCTGAGCTTTCTCCAAGTATATTCAGATCAACCAAGATCAGAGGAATTATTTTGTGTAGCCTACGAGTGTGCTGTAAAGGTATGCAGTCTAGAGAGGCTAGAATATGCGACCGCATGCTGGATCATTGAAGGCCTGTGTGGTAAGCCCCCAAGTGCGCGCAACAACCAAGACACAAGGAGCTTCTAGCTACGTCTTTGTGGCCTCAAGACAATAGTTTGTTGTATCTCTGCAAGACTGTGTCCTTCAACTGCATCTGTACGATGGAACAGGCCAAGGTGGGGTTTGTAACCAGGTCCATCCAGCAAGATTTCCGATTGCCTAAGAATAGCTAAGAAGTGGTGTTCCATTTTCTCTCAAGTATAGCTAGCTATGGTACTTGTTATAACAAGAGGGACTGTCCCAGCTCCATATCAAGTTGGCGGCCAACCTTCTTTCTTTCCGCGCCTGCTCTTTCCGTTCCACATAGCTCCAGCCCCAAACAATCCAATCTCATCCCTAGCTGTCATCCTTACCACCTCTTTCTCTTTCTTTCCATATCTGCTCTCTCCGTTCCACATGGCTCCTGACCGAAATACTCCGACCTCGTCTGCAATTGTAATCCTTGCCTCATCTTTCTTTTGCGTCACCAAGAATGTTGGTATAGACAGTAGCGCCGTAATCTCTTCATCTGCTTCCTGCGGCTGCACATATTCCAACTCATCCTCTAGAGATAAAGTCGTATCCGTTGCAGAGCAATACTCTTCCTCTTCTCGAAGCATGCCTTCCGTCGAATAACCATTTTCCCATTCCTTGTTGTCGCCAACTGGGCTCTCCATCATTTCGCGCATGATCGCATCGGATTCTCGCGCTCTGCGTACCTTGCACCGACTAGGATGTACCGCCTCGACAAGCTTTCGCCATGCTCTGAGCTTGTGTGAGATTTTCTTGGGCGTGGTGAGTGGTAGGTCTCCGAGTGCTGATGCACCCGCGTCTTGAGCTTAATTAGTTTCATATGCGGATCATTGGCGTGATACACGCCTACTGAGTAGCGCTCGCTGTTCGTCTCCGTGCGTCGCACAATTATCCTCCGTTGCCGTCGAAACTCTTGCTGCGCGCGCTTGTGTTGACGCCGACTCAGAGCCAACATCAAGGGCGATTGCCATGATAACGGGGTCAGTAAGAGGCTGCCGTATGGTAAGGACTGTAGGTAAATATTATGGTGGTGTAGACTCCGCGAAGTTTTGGTAGATCGGAGGAGGTTGAAGGGGGCAAATTTTGCGCTCTCGACAAGCGTTCAACAAACGCAGTGAAGGCGGAATGGCGGCACATTATTATTCAATGACCATCGAGCACAAATTGAACTCACGCAGAGATAAACGTATCGTGCGCTTGCAACGACACATGGCAATTTGTTCACGGCGAATTTATGGACATTGAAGTTAACCTTAATGAACTGTGTGAGGATGTTGTATTCATAAGTGTTTTACTTCATGTTAGCCAATAAATGTCACAACTCTACGTCAAAGGTTCCAAAGGTCTTTGTGAAATGAAGGACCACTCAATCCTGCTCATCATGGTCCTCGCAAGTTTCTGATGGCTTGATGCCCTCAAATCAATTTTATATCATTCCCGGCCTAAACAACCTCAGCTCGCTTTGGGGCACCACTTTCACGACCTTTTCTTTCTTTAGCAAGAATGTCGGGATAGGTAACTCTTCCTCCTCCTCCTCCTCTTTGTCATCTTCTTTGTCATCATCTTCCTCCCGCGGTTGTAAGTAGTCCAAGGCGTCTTGCAACGAAAATTCCTCTTTTTCTTCTCTGTCCAGCGCGGCGAGTTTCCTACGCCAGGCGGCCGTTTCCTTTTCTTCTCCTTCAATTGCTGCCATTTCCCTGCGCCATGCTGCCTCTTCAGGATCGTAACCAATCGGGTTGGTGATTTCTCGTTTCATGACCGCGTTGAATTCATGGGCTCTACGCTTCTTTGCTAGACTTGGGCGCAACTTCTCGTAGACCTTTCTCCATGCGCGAGGCGGCAAGTCCAGTGACGAAGGCTCGTTGGAGGTCGAGTCTACCACTGTCAACTCGGGGACGATTCGGGGTGAATGGGTTTTGTTACCGTGCTTTTTGACAGCATGTAGGGTATCGGTACCATAAGACACGAAGATCATTCTGGAATGATCGGCCGATATTATGCTGCTCCCTGGTCGTGCTTGTGTGATCGAGCTCCCGGTGGGGGCAATGCCGTGTGGAAATGACATGACTGTGGACGCGTCGGGCCTCGGGGAATGGGGCAAGGCTTGAGCTCGAGCGGTGTAAATGCGATAACTTGTCCAACGGCTGGTGGAAAGTTGTCGAAGTGCAATGACTAATCGCTAGGTACTTTTCTAGAGTGAATGCTAGATCCGCACGTCACACATATGGCCGTTCCCAGTATGCCTTTACTTCTAACGGTCGACAAACTCTCGTCTGCATTGCCCAAGCAGAGCACCTGACCATGTTATGTCTTAACTCCCTGCACTCACCTCTATGCGCAAGCGTCGACCCCAATGTTCCGCGTACAAACCACACCGCCCGTTTCGTTTGCTTCAAGTGCCGTTTGCTACGGAACTGCAGCAAACCATGCCAGGCTACGCACTGAACCACCCGAAATATTGAGTTGCATAAGTGCGAGGCCATGAGTGCGAACTGGATGCCCGTGTGTATGATCGACGTTCAGCCTCTCGAAGTCCTACCACTCGGCACTGACTATTTTGGTCTCTCACCCGATCTGGCCAAGAGTAATCAACGATTCCTGTGGGGCAGTCTTCACGCGATTGATCTACTCGGACTAAGCAAGAACAAGAGTGAAGAGGCTGCGAAGAAGAGGAATTTCGAGATTAGGTTTTAAAGTGAGTTGCAGGTATCCTGTAAATGCTAGTGGGTCATCCACGATGAATTTGACGGCCTTCAACCTCACCATCACGATTTTAGTCAGCGCTCGATAATGCGGTCTGTAGTTATCAATCAACTTGCATTTTGATTTCCTAGCCTGTAAGTCTGTCAAAGTTGGATCAAACGATGAGCGTGTTCAATGTTGGTATACGCACAACTCTGGCCGATTCTCATCAATCTTGCTCTTGCCGTTCGGTGGTCTATTACTCCTCTCAATGAACACCTGAGGGAAGTTTGTGGTTTATGCACGACGTGGTGTTGAGAAAGTTGATGCTACTAAAGTAGATCCGAACCATCTCCGTGCCGCGTTCCTCCCCGCGCACGCGTTCAGCGCACGTCATCGGAGACAAACAGCAGGAAACACCACTATACATAAGTGCAAATGCATCCAACCATGCTGTCATCACATCCCCAACCCCAGAATGTCTGCAGGATACTTCCCCAAACGCGAAAAGGTTGGCCTTGAGGACCTGTTCAGCGGCCTGGTCACGGCCTCCCACATCCTGCACCACCATGGCGTCTTCGATGCGTATGGACACGTCTCTGTCCGCAGCCCAGACAATTCTTCGACTTTCTGGATGCCCTGTAATATGCCTCCGGCTCTTGTGAGCTCTGCGGAAGACTTGGTCGAGTACAAGGTGGATTCTGCTGAGGCAGTGGAGAAGAACGCGAAGCCTGGATATCTGGAGCGCCACATCCACAGCGAGATCTACAAGCGTTTCCCCACGGTCAACGCAGTGGTTCACTCGCATTCTAGCGATGTGTTGCCATATACTGTCAGCGGAGTGCCGCTCAGGAGTACAATCCACATGGCCGGCTTCCTAGGTATGCTGTCTGGTGCATGAAGATTTCACATACAGAGCTGATATTCGCGTGTTCTAGGCAAAGACGTGCCAGTGTGGGATGCTTCAAAACACTACCCGTCTGGCAGCAAGCATGACTTCCTCGTCCGCGACTCGACCCTCGGCGCGTCGCTAGCTTCAACGTTCAAGCCTGCCACAAGTGCCGGCTTCATATTCTCAAAAGTCCGATCGGCACTCCCAGCACAAGTGGGTGGTTCCCAAGGGGAACAACCCCTCGAACCTGATCATGCGGTTGTCCTTCTACAGGGACACGGATTTACGACTGTAGCTCGTGGCATTGAAGAGGCCGTATATCAATCGATATACACCGCAGAAGCGGCCAAGACGCAGACGACTGCACTGGCGATTCACAATACACACTTTAGTCACAAGATCGAAGGGAAAGTTGACGTTCAGGGCGGTGGCAGCATCAAGTCTGCAAAGGCAAATACTGAAGGCGATTTGAAGTACCTGAGCGACAGGGAGTGCGCAGACACATGGGAGTCGCTTCAAGGCACAGTCGCAAGACCTTGGGCGCTGTGGACCCGAGAAGTTGAGGTCAATTCCTTATACAAGAATGAGTGTCCGACCGGCGACGAATAAATAAACGAGCGGCGAAGAAGAACTATGACCGCTTTTAGTCCTCAGTTAGCATATTCTACCATCGCCTGTCCTCATCTCTGTCGTGTCTGTTTTCTTCGAATCAGTCTCCACGGCTAGTGCTGAGTGACAGCACTTTCTACGTTAGTTAGTATTACACTAAACAGTCAGCCTTCTGCGCCTTTCATCGAATCCGAAACACATGTCGAAGCCGTCAAGTACAAGAAGGCCGATGCACTTTCCTCATCTAGCCCTGCCAAGAAACATAAAGTGCTTGTTCCATCGGATAATTACTTCCGCCACTAGAGTTGTTCAACGTACCCCAGATTCCGATCCACGTGTTCTGCGCGAAGCTTTTACCCAGGGAATCACAAGATACCTAGGTAGCACTGCGCGCAGTCCATGAAGCAGACAAGCATGCAGCACAGGCCGAAAATTACCTTCCACATCCGCTGATTCCCCGCCATCAGGTGCTGTAAAAAGCTCGGCGATCGATATCAGATGTGGCTCAAGACGACTCCAGTCGCGGAAATGAGATTTGTTTCGGTGGAGATGTCGCCGAGATACTTTTTCGAGCCTCGTTCCCGCTATATGTCCCTGGGTATAGATTAGTCCAATTTACGAAGGCGCTACACCTTCGGGAACTATTTTCTTTAAGATGGCCGTTGAGCCTACAGGCAAATCTTTTGCGACTCCCGCTGGTCACACCTAATCATGTTGATCAAAAGCCCTCTCCTGGCTGTGGCCGCGTTCTCGTCTTCGGCGCTCGCTGGTAAGTGTGGCGGAACAAGTGACTTTAGATGTGTGGCTGACGATGTGGCAAAGCTTTCGGCGCCTCTCAGAGTGGAGACACGATCACTATCGATGCCGGCTCAGCCAACCCGCTCATCTTCCAGGTTAATTCCAAGAGCTGCGACGTCAGGTCCATCAAGTACCGCAGCGAAGAGCTACAATACCCATCGACCTTTACGCATATCGGTTCTGGCCTAGGCTCTGCGACTGTGAAGTATGAGATCATTAGCAACCAGTATGTTAAGGTAACTTGTACCACGTCCACCTTGACGCATTATATGGTTGTGAGGAGCGGCGACCCGACCATCTGGATGGCTACGTACACTACTGCTGAACCTTCTATCGGCGAATTGCGATTCCTTGCTCGTCTGAACAACAAGATACTTCCGGACCAGTACCCATACGACTTGGTATCGACGACTGGTGGATCAAGTTCGACCATTGAGGGTTCGGATGTTTTCGTGGTCAACGGTCAGACACGATCGAAGTTCTACAGCAGCGAGCGCTTCATCGATGACACCAGGGTATGGTCCTTCTCTTTCAATCTGACCTGGGCTAATAAAAGTAGCACTGTGTCAACAGTGGTGCAGTTCATGCATGCATGCTCATGAACTCGTACTCCTACGAAGGCTCGTCAGGTGGTCCCTTCTTCCGTGACATCAACACCAACAACAATGGAGACTACACATCACTTACCTTCTACATGAACTCCGGGCATGTTCAGACTGAGAAGTTTCGCATGGGCCTTCACGGCCCCTATGGCCTGGCATTCACACGCTCCGGTATCCCAGAAGGTGGCAACAAATTGGACACGACCTTTTTCAAAGACCTCGGCATAACCGGCTATGTCGCTCCCTCAGCTCGCGGTACAGTCACCGGAACAGCGACCGGCATTGGGTCCAATTTCCAAAAGGTTCTCCACTGGTACAATGACGCAGCCCAATACTGGGCGTATGCTGACAGCGCTGGAAACTTCGCTTCGCCTGCTATGAAGCCTGGAACGTACACACAGGTCCTCTACCGAGGCGAATTCAAAGTCAAAGCCTCCAGCGTCACTGTCAGTGCAGGAAAGGCAACAACCGCCAACATCGCCGCCGACACCGAGACCAAGACATCAATCTGGAGAATTGGCGAATGGGATGGCCAGCCGACAGGCTTCAGGAACGCAGATAAGCAACTTCGCATGCATCCCACTGATTCGCGCATGGCATCCTGGGGTCCCCTTACGTACACCGTCGGTTCCAGCACACTCAACGACGTGCCCATGGCGATCGTCAAGGACAACAACCCACTCACAATCAAGTTTACTGGCACGCATACTGCGGCTGCTACCTTGCGTGTTGGTACCACGCTAGCGTTTGCGGGATGTCGGCCGGCAGTGGTGGTAAATGGATACAGCCCTGCTAATCCGGCTGCGCCAAGCAAGATTGATTCTCGAGGGTTGACCCGTGGCGCCTACAGGGGCTTTGGCGAAGTTTACAATTATGACATCCCAGCGGGTAAGCTTGTCAGCGGAAGTAATTCCATCACCATTAGCTGTCTTAGTGGTTCGTCTGGTGGGGGCTTCTTGGCTCCCAATGTCATCTTGGATGCAATAGAGCTGTTCAAGTAGGTATTAGGGGTATTTCAGTGTAGGTACAAGTCACTATGTGTAGCTTCTCCGCAGACTGTGGCATACATTTGAACCTCGTCAACCCTTTTCTCGACTCGCACCTGCTTTTACTCGCCAAATTCTTCTCACACGTACGCACTATCAGCGTGGAGTTATCCACCAGCACTGCTTATTTCCGTTCATCGCCGATTCAGATTGATCCGGGGCGAGGTCGGAGGTCGGAGTCGCGGAGACGGTCCATGGGCCGTTGAGTGCTGCCGGAGGAATCTTTCCGGCACGCATATACGGCAGGTGAATGGATACTACGCATGATCCAATTATAGTGCAAAAAGTAACGACTAGTGCTTCACTGGCGGTAGTCGCGGACGAGCCCGCCATTGGCGATGAAGGAGATTGTAACCGAATGACTTACCTCTCACAATCCTTATTGTGTTGAGACTGATGTGTTCTTTTACTTAGCGTCTTGCTTCATAGGTCACTGACTCGCTACTCGGGTGCTGTACCCGGCTCCAGAGCATGATTCAGCATAGGTATGCCATCGATCGTATGACTGCGGAGTGATGAGAGTTGAGAAGAAGAAAAATGAAGTGCCCTCTCGGCAAGGAGCATTCGATAGTGATCAAATGTGAAGTGTAAGCACGACACAGGTGATCTGCACCCCGTACCTGATTTAGCTTGTCGTGCAAGTATGGAAATATGAATCCATCCACGCCGGGTCATTGAAGGAAGGCATTGGGCGCGTGGGGAGCGCAGCGGATTGCTGCAGGGTCCGATCCTCACCCTCTGGATCTGGATGACTTCCGAGAAAGGTGTGGGACTCGTTGCATGAAAGGATAGAGCCCACGCTTTTCCAAAGAAATGGCGCCACTTTTGACAGAGACCCACGCGCCTGTACAGGCCCGGGGATGTGGTACCTTTTCCAACTGCTGCTGATCAGCTGCTAGCATAAAACAAGGGTCCTCAGAATTGAGTCGAGAGGTTTTCTGATCGGTGAGCGCACGAAGAGTTTGGATTCACAATCCATCAGACTGCGCTTCTGACTACGATTCGATGATTACGGTGTTGGGAATAGCGTTGGATCATCCACAGCTCTAAGGAAAGACAACCTTGTAGACATGCAAAGACTTGACAACCTCGCGAGCGAACAATTAGACGCCAGAGACTTTAATGTCCCTTCCCAGCAAGACTGATATGTCACTACAGGAGGGCGAAACTTTGAGTTTGTAGGTATACAGCCGGTGCCCGGTGCCCAGCCACCTCGTCAGAAAGTGAGGACTGTGCGTAAGCCAGTGATCGTCGACGTGCAAATCGCCGAAAATCGTACCTGGCAACCGAAAATGCGAGTCTTTGAGCACTCAATCAGTCTTATCGTGAAGCTCTCCCCGCAAAGATCTGCTCACTGATTTAGGTACCGTTGAATTTTGGTCTCACATCAACCTTGTAGCGTCGGGCGTGAAACGCATGAGCCAAAGCACATAATCCTTGGCGTGACGAAGATAATGGAGAACACCGGCCGTAGCAGTAAGCTCAGAAGATGTTACTACCTCAAGCATGTCGCGATCATTAGTGGTAGGACGACATGTTGAAGGCGAACAGTTGGGACTGGAATGGATCCCCCTGATTATGGAGGTCCAAGACACCGTGCCGCATATGCACCACCAGGAACACGTTCCGTTGCCAAGCAAGTGCTATGTTGAGTGGAGAAGCAAGGCTCTGGACTCAGGGTATCGTTCTCACGAGTCGCCGATACAGGAAATTTGGCGAGGCGCTCGTGGCGCAAGCTGACCGCTTCGATGATGGGCCACAGACCCTCGCAGCGTTTTGCATCATGACTGAATAATGCCCGCCCGAACCTGAGGTTTAACTATGTCGGAATCTTGGTCATCCTATTTTTTATGCAAGATGCTGCGAGCTGCTCGCCCTGAATTAGATAGTGGCGTTCGGAGAAGAGCCTGTATCTGTAGATCCACCTCGTCATCTGTCAAGGCTGATCTGTCACCTGGACGAACAGAGTTGGCAATGCGACCATTCGCCAGCAAAGACCCGCATCAAGAACGTGATCAATTGCGGATTGCTATTGATCACACGAGCCCTGAGCTGACATGTCAGTCATTGAACGGCACTACCGTGGAGCGTCTCGGTGCCCACATTCCTTTTGTACGCTATTCTTCTGCTATGACGGAGAGGTTCAATCCGCTCTTGCGTACTGACCCTCATATCATAGCCATAAAATAAGGACCCGAAGCTCGTAGTTCGCTTAGCCTGTATATGCAGAAAACGCCTCGCTGGGGTCTGTAGATCATGGGGTGCAACGGTTAGGGCCTGGACCTATATTGCGACCACGGCCAGCTTTTCGCTGCCATGAAGGCCGATCTCTCGATTAACCAAGTCGATAACGAGAAGACGGCATTCTCAGTAGGTTCCATACGACGAGTTTGATGAACTGTGTGGAAACCCACGATTGCGCAACCGAAACCGAGGCATATTGGCGCTACTTTAGTGATAGAGGTATCTAGGAATCTGCTTTCTCTGGTCCCATTGTTCAAGGCCTACGTCCTAGCGCATTATACGTCTGGGGCAGAGAGACCGTTTCCATGAGCGGGCCAATAATTTAAGGTGTTGGTATGCCTACAATGGAGTGCACCTGAGCCAGGAGAATTATATTTGCCAGCAATCAAGTGCTTGACGACATCTGGCGGTAGTTAGTCCTGCACAACATCTGTCTTCGCATCTAAAGTCGGCCTAAGCCCACGCAAGGTGCTGATCGAAAGGCTGCATGACAATGTGCTTATACTAGCACGTTCACGGTTCAGGAACAGACGTTCAAGTTTGTCGAAAGTCGGCCGAGAGGCTGCATGAAGTTCACCGATGAGACTGCATGCTAATGTAGCATGTATTGCGGAAGACGTATGGGGAGGTCTCCCGAAGGCCGATAGGAAGCCCGGTGCTTCCTTGAGTAACCACTTTAGGCGAGAAATTGCAGAACATGGTGGTAGAAATGATAGTCCCGAAAAAGTGGTTGGAGCCTCGATGCGGCAGCATTGCAGTGGACGGTGCAGTGGAAAGTAGGCGGACTAGCGCTGCTCGGCTCCGGCTAGGGAAGCTCCGGGCCGCCCTGTGAGAAGTCATTCATATTTTCCTATCTCCTAACGCATGATTCACCGACTGTGGGAAACTAGCCGCTTCCGCGCCTACGTTCCGTTCGGCTCGTGCTGTCGCCTGCGCCTCTCTCTTTTCTGGAACTTGCCCCCTACAGAGCACGCACTTTGTGTACCCACTACACACTGTCGATCACCTCGACAAGAACAGCCCATTCGTGGCACAGTTCCCCGTTGTTTCAAGGCATAAGGCGAGTGTACTACTGACGTGCGTTCTAGGCCGTCATGTACCCAAAGCGATCCCCGTTACCCTGTGAGTCTGTGCTGCACGACGTGATCCTTCCGGATACTGCTTGTAATATACCCAAGCCACCAAATAAAATCCTTCCACAAGCAGACACTACAGGAGACCTGCATTTGCGCATGCTGTACCTTACCGTCCAATCATGCTCTCATGCTGTTTGGCTGCCATCCAACGTTTCATGCTCGATCAGCCAGCGAGCTCAATTCATACCGCCGAGCAGCATTCCCTGCATCGCTTTACCCACCTGCGCGACGTAGGCCTTGCAACTTGCGCAGACTTCGACCCACACACGGACTCGTTGTTCTCTTGTGCCTTTTCGTGTTGGTTAGGGAGCTCACGTCTCGGCTCCGGAACATTTTACCGGTATGCAATCCCGTGCACCAAGATAAGTATCGACCCAATCCTTCTCAGTACCTCCACAATCTACGACTTGACTACTTCTTCAAAATATACCTGCTTGATATTATACCGATGTCTTTCACTTTCCATTTGCAGAAGATCAATGAATCTTTCGATCGCATTGCCTTGTGGTAGTAAGCATCCCTCTGGAACTCCTACAGAAAGCATGTCTAACATACCTAAGTCGCGAATTCATGCATCGTACAGAGCTATGCTTCCGCGCATTGCACGAGCGCGTCATGAGGTTGGAGGATCAGCAAGCTATGCAGAGACCAAGTGATGAGCAGGTTGAAAGAGTTCTTCGGAAGATACTGGCGGAGAGGTTCTCCGAAAGAGATGTCTTATCAGTACAGAACCCGCACATGATGAAAGAGGAGGATTACTTCGTTGAAGATCGAAGGGGCCGGACCTTACCGAAGCCTGTTCGCATCGATGCTGCATCCCTTTTTGTCAACCCAGAATCCGTTCCCTCGAAAGCCTATACCGACACGTTCGAAATGCTCGATAGAGGACTTGCCGACTTTCCTGACCTCGACTCCAAGAGATTTCACGTTCAAAAAACTTGAGGCCGAGCTGCAACGTCAGATCATCTGAGCGCCAGACGGTGTCTGGCCAGCTCAGAGTTGACGGCTGCACCTTTCGATCACGAAACAACGACCCATCGGTATCATTACGCATAATGCACCCCTATTAATATCATGATGCGTTCCTTGCTATCACGATTTTCGACAACCTCCCTTCCACCAAGTCAGTGCGTCCCAAGTCTAGACCTATGTCAGACATTCAAGGTTTGACGACACTTGGCTTCAGCGTGCCAGCATGTGCAAGTGGATGTGGTGCGGCAACCTGGTTCAATCGTCGATGCATGCGAGGGTGACGTCAGCAAAGCGCGACTGGCATCAAATGTACTCGGTAACAACCATGGAGAAGCAGGGTGCTATATTTCACATTCTTATTGTCAATCGGGAGGCGTTTCACGTTAGGATATTGGCAACTCCTATGGAGATGTAGATTTAGTAGGAGAAGACACATGTTCTTTGAGCTAAAGCCGCTACGAGGAGAACAATTAGTGTTCATGTTGCTGAATGACTCGAGTAAGGCATCAATAAAGTCTACGAGAGCTCTTAAGCTAGGCACTGCACGTTCACGATGTTTTTTTCATCTCAACATGTCGGCACACGTGCCTACAGTAATCCTGTGATACAAATTCGGATAATCTGTCCAGCCTGTGACAAGGGACTTGCGCGACACAGCCTCCCGAAACGCTTGGGGACAGCCAGAACCCATCCTTTCCCGTCAGCGACTTGGTACACTCAGGACCAGATTGCCAACCCTACATCACTCCCAACGCCCGATGCCTTTCAGCTGCTCGTACGTGGTAAGTAGGGTTTCAATCGACGCAATGAGAAGGCCTCACTCTTCCAAGAGTACCGTTGGTTTCGGATATGCGACAGGCCTGAGCCAACTGCTCAATCAAATTGCTTTTTGTGTGACCAGTACGTCGACATCGTAGGAAACTCAACATGACGGTATTTGGATGTCGGTGGCGACCCGTGGCCTGACGAGAAACCTGCACTTCCCTGCGCCGCGGCAGTGACCCGTGTCGGACGCCAGCCAACATTGCCGTGGAACGAGCCGAACCAATTCCGTGGGAGTTGTGCACTTGATCCCGCTCCCGCTAGCGCACATCGTGATCGCGCATTCTGAAGAATCGAGTTAGTGTGGGGACGCTAATGATTACGTGGGACTAGCTTTCCACTAGCCACAGCCTTCCTTCTCCATCTCACGACACCCAGCATGTTCCTTGTATCATTTCTTCATTTGACCCGTACAGTTGATGCCAACGCAGAAGGGCAACTGAGATGGATTCTGTATAGCCATTTGTCCTCATTCACCAATGATTGAGTTACCCTAGGCGAAATATGCCCACCGCGGCCTTTGGATGAGCCTAGAGACGCCGTGCAGCTATGATTGACGCCGTATAGGCTGGGCGCATCTTGGTCCTGGACTCAGGCTGCTGAAGACCCACGATCCTCGGAGGAGATCAGCTATAGTCAGGAGATCGTGGCAACCCGTCTCACGTCCCACTTGAGGTCCTCAGGTACGAGATTGGGCTGCAAAGTGAAGCGGGCTGCGGCCCTGAGGTCCTGGAATATTACGAATATTCTTTCTTCTGGCTAATGCGAGGTAGATACACGCGTATTCTCGCCCTTTCGTAATCAGTCAGAAAGCATTCTAGTGGTACCACTGAAGCATGCAAGAATTGGTTATCGTCCGAGTAAAGCAGCATCGAAGTCTTCATTGCTGCTGTATTCCGATACAATTGAAGCCTCATTCCATTTGCTTTGCAAACTTTGGGCTTTCCTTTTTTCAGGATGCGCTATCATAGCACGCTTGCTGCGTGATCTTGACACAGTTCCGAATATGCACCCTCATCACGTTCATCGAATCATGCATACAGAGATCGAGACCGATCAGTCTACGAGTGGCCGGAGATTTTCACAACCACCTGTTCTTCACCCGTCAATGATTAGCGACGGATAAATGCTTCCGCTCGCCTTCTGTGCATCTGGCGGCAGCAGAGACGTAGAAAAAAGCAATTCTTCGAAGGATTCCAAACTTCACTAGTTTCGGCACAACTGCATTCTAGTCGGCGATACTATCGATGACATGCAGTGTCACGCAACTAGGGCGGCGTGGTCAAGTCGCCGATGGCTTTGATCTCAGGGTGATCGACCTCCTTAGACTCGTCACTTGCATTACACATGCATAGTCGGCTTCACTCTCGTAGCGCTCGACTGATTCCGGCGGGCCGACAGCTGAGCTCCGGCTTCGAGGAGAAGTACAACATACACACTACCATAAATTATTCGTGGTCCAAGTTGAGCTCCCGTTGCTTCGGTAGCGAGATCCAAATCCGCAGTCTCGGAATTTCATCTGATGCACATGACACATATCAACGCCCAAATCAGCGTACACCCCTAAGTCCTTCTGTTCCCCTGTCCTGCTCCCACCCTATGAGCGAGCACTGATGTTCGACATCAAAGTCTGTGTTATGTCGTTTGATCAGATGTCATCCATGACAATTGCTGAACTGCCCCCTGTCATTTGCGCCTACCAGCTATACACACAAAGCATTATTTCTCTTGAAACAAGCGGTCAAGACTTTTCTTACCTCCCACCTATTCGTCCATTACATGATGTCACCTCAATGCGGGTACCCGAGCCGACATTCCAACGGCGAACCAAGTTTACGGAGCCACACTCCGTCGTCATCAGGCATGCTCATATGTCAGCCCAGTTTCAGAAACACACCGCATAATTTCGTTGCCCTGAGCCCAACTCTCGTTCGATTCCAACGCCTCTGACCGGCCACAGAGAGGTAAGTGCAGGAGGACAACAAGAGGCCCAGACCGGGTTTACAAGGGACAATCCTGAAGGAAAATTCTTCCAAGTCACTTCCGTCCCAGCAACGTAGCCAACCAATTTCTCCAGCGAACCCCTGCAGCCCTCCATCATATATGTTGTAGTCGACAGTATAACACCAAGCCCGGGTCGACCACGACCGCGGTCCAGCTCCGACGCCGAAAGAACCCACAAGCCGCGTCCCGCACGCAACTGTGATAGGACAGGAAGCCGAGCCCGGAGGCATGTTAAGTCACCGCCACTTGCGAATGTGTAACTTGTTACTGCAGTCCGCGGCAACTTCCATTAGCAGCGAGGCAACGTCGCACAGCATCGGGTACGTCCCGCTGTGCCGCGACCAACGCACAAGAGACAAGGCAAAAACGCGTTGTTGGACGAACGTAATCTCCGGACGCGTTGAGGATACAAATGTGAGGTTTCAGGACTGACCGGAATTTTCGAACATGCGTATGCACGTACGCCGCTCAGAACATGCCTTTTGGCATAGACGCTCCATCAAGCTCTACCAATGTGTGACAGCATGAGAAAAGAGTGTGACGACATGTAGCTTTACCACCCACCCATCAAGACCATGCGCAATCATATCCCGCAAGCGCTGTGAGCCCTGTTCCCGCCCGCCCGCCCGCATGCCCGAAGGGAGGCTCATTCAGGGCCGTTAGACAAATGCAATCCCAATCCCTCCATTCGCTAGCACATCAGCAACAGGAAGGAGCAAAAGCAAAAGCCCAACCCCACGGTACCAATGTCGAACAACGCACATGCGCATACATTAACAACGGGTATCCCAGCCTACCGGCTCACCTCCCATGCTCGGTATTACAGGGCCCGACAGCAAGGGTTAGGTGCACTCAACTGTGCTCTTGCATAACGGAGGGCCAGGACAATAGTACCGCATGTCCGAGCACGGGATTGGGCACTCAAGCAAGAGCCACTCGCTGGATCAAGGATATTGGTCGTGAGAAAAAGGTATTATCGAATTTGATATTACGCCGGTTATGTATCCAGTGAAGGAAGTGAAAAAAACAGGCCTGTTCCTGATCCGTGTCGTGCCAAGTACACAGACCCGTTTGATGGTTTGCGCCAGACGCCCAACGCAATGCAAAGTTGTCGTTTATACATGTGAAAGTCTCAGAAAACAAATCATGAAACCTCCCAATAGTGACAGTTCTCACACAATGTTTTTCCAACACTTTAACTAGACCCGTGACTTCGCAGCCTCCGTTGACCCGCAACTCCTGGCCCAACACTGTTTGCAAAGTTCGTAATGCTCAAGTTTTCCCTGTCCGCGATACCCGCCACCGTCTTGCGCATCTTCTTCATTGGCAGCTTGCTCCCATCGTCCGGGTTACCTCGCTGCTTCTTACTCGGCGGGGCTGCCATGACGAAGCTATCGGAGGACTGGGAGACGAGAGGGAGAGGTTGGGTGTGAGACTCCTGCGCAACAACGTTAGGATCCAGTTCACGCAGTGACGATCCAGCACCAAATGTGATAGTGTGTGCGTGGGAGGTCGCACTAACGGAGCGAGCAAAGTTTGGCTTCGCGGTAGTGCTGAGTTTGAACATGTCGGACGGTGATGCGAGGGCGTTCGTCGCGTCGTTGAAGACGGGCTGTTTGGATGGACTGCGGGAGGAGCTCGTGTCGGAGGTATCAGGGCGGTCGCGGAGGCGGGCAAGGAGATTCTCGTGGGCTTCAGTTCGCGGTAGGTTGGAAGGAATCTGGTAGGAGACTCGCTGAGGTGTCTCGCCGGTTGGGTTGTACTCGATCAGATTCTGTGAGCCGATATTGTCGCGAAGCTGGTGGAGAGGCGCGCGAATGTCAGCATCTGCACCAAGAGTAGGCAAAGTGTCCTTGAGTGTGCCAGCTTGCGCTGAAACATCGGCTTCCAGCGACTGGACGCGTTCGAAGGATGATGACAGGTGCTCGCCGATACTGGAGTACGATGCCTGTACAGTGGAGGACAGTGAGGCAAGCGAGGCTGTATGGGCAGTGTGATGAGTGTTGTTCTGTTCGCGAATTTGGGAAACGATGTCGTCGAGAGACTGAAGCTGCGTATCCAAGTGCTCCATCTGTGCCTGAACGGTCTGTACAGTGCTTGCATGGACTGAGGTCGTGGTGTCCTTGATCGATGTCGAGTGCTGGGTTGCCGCTGCAAAATCTGATTTGATCTTAGTCTTGACGGCATCTCTGGACTTGGATACACCGGCCAGAATGTCTTGAGACTTGCTTGACCAAGCATGGATGCCCTCTGTGTATGTTTCTTGCTTGGCCTCGAACGCTGTGTTAGCTGCACCAATCTCCTCGCTCACGCCAAACAGCTTCTCGCTGAGTCTCATCTCCTGCGCATCAGCAGTAGCGCTCACAAGTGCGGTTATCTGGGACAGCAGTCGTTGGCGTTCCTCTGCGGATCTTTTCTTCTCCTCGTCCATGATGTGCGTGATCTGTCCCTGAGAGGACTTGTTGGCTTTCACTAGCGCCGCGTTCGCATCCAGGACTTGCTGGTGAAGGCGCTCATTCTCAGCTTGTTGCTCATTCAAATCCTTGACAAGATCATCGAAGGTTGTTTTGAAGTCGCGACCTAAAGACGCATATGATGAATGAACTTGCGTGTGGAAGGCCTCTAGCTCAGTGATGATGCTTGCGGAAATGGTCTCCGCTGCAGCGGATAGCTCGTCGAGACCAGCTCCGATTTTCAGCTTTACGTCCTCCCTCAGAGTTTTGATTTCTTCAAGGACTTCGTTCATGTCATCGCGAGACTTCGTTGTCTGCTCGTTGACCTCTTGTTCGGACACCTGGTATGCTTCCATCTTTTCTTGTAAGAATGATTGCGAGGCTCCTAGTTTCGCAAGCTCGTCCCTGACGAAGTCTTGCATTCGGTCAGACAGCGAAGCCATCAACTGCTCTTGTTGCTGCTGGAACTCTTCGATACGATCCTCGACGAGGCGCGTTGTGTCCAGGACGGTGGTCTGCGACGAGGTCCAATTCCGCCTGTTCTGAGACTGGAGCTCGGATTTGCGGCGGATCTTCGATCGTAGTCCATCGATATCCGAAGTGGTTTTGCCGAGCGTCGAGATCATGTCTTGTCCAATATCTGCAAGCTCACTCTCAGTCTTCTGGTGCGCTTTCCGTAGCTCCGTCTCTTCGGTGAGGTTCTGGCGTGTGTGCTCTAGCACAATCTCGGTCTTCTCGAGAATGCCTTTCGTGCCCTCCAAAGCCATTTGTGTCTGCTCGTTGTCTTTCTTCAAAGTCTGGAAGCTAGTGGTAAGCTTGAACAGATCTTCGACCTTGTTTCGAAGGTTAAGTTCCATGGTCTCGAGCTTGTCGCGCTGTTCCTCGCTAAGAATGCGTCTCGATTCGCTGATGGTGGTGATCTCCTCGTAGTTCTCCTGGGTTAGGTAGACACCGTTCCGCTGTCGTGTTGCAATCAGTTCGCTTTTCAGCTTCTCGATCTCGTAAGTAAACTCTTTCAGCAAAGTCTTTTTGTTGATGGCCTGGTTCACTTGGGGCTTGTTGCGAATATTCTTGGCTCGGAAGGCGTAGTCTAGTGTGGAAATCGTCTCCTCGAGGTTGCTCTTTGCTGGCGACAAAGTAGCAATAATGCAGGTCTTGGTTCGGCCTCCAAGCGAATCTTGAAGTAAGCGCGTGAGCTTCGACTCTCTGTATGGGATGTGGGAGCTGCGCTCTACCAGCGCGTTGATAACGCGGCCAAGTGTGAGCAACGACTTGTTGATCAATCCAGCCTCTGCTGCGCGCTTGTTCTCGGCACCGCTGCGTTGAATGTTCTCACTTCCTGCGAGATCGACGAGGTTGAGCTTTCCAGCACTGAGATATTCCTGTCCGTCCTCTGTCACGCGCTTGGTATATACCATGATGGTGAACACGGTATGACTTCGAGAACTGAGGTCATTGCACTTTGTCGCGGCAACCTGGCGCTTGTAACTTCCATCGCGAAGCATTTCGATACCATGTGCGGCAGTGTTCAAATGGCACTCCTCCATACCCTGAACTAGGGTGGTGCTGTGGCCCTTCTTGCTGTTGTCTTCGAAAATCTTCAGCTTGACTGTGTCGTCGGTCGAAAACAAGTCGCGCAATTCTTCGTTGTAAAGTTCGATGAATGAGCACTTGACTGAGCTTTCGGTTTCGGCGGCTTCGAGGCGATCAAAGAGGGCGTGCAGAACACGAGGAATGATACCAGCCGCGTCTGGCGGTGGCAGGATGTCGGAGATGTCACCAGTCATGGTGTATGTCTTGCCAGTACCAGTTTGGCCATAGGCGAAAATGGTACAGTTGAAGCCATTCAAGACCTATCAATCTGGTGAGTCTCCCTTCGCGCACATCACCAAGCAAACACATACCTCGTCAAGAATAGGTGAGACAACCTCGTCAAAGATCATGTTCTGGTCGGCGGCTGGAGAGAAGACCTTGTCGAATTGGTATTGCTTGTTGCTGAGCGCGTTGGCGCCCATGGAGAGCTCGACAGTCGTGCCTTTGATGCCGTTTGTCGAGACAACGACGCCGCTGTTCTCGCGCACCTCGCGATCATTTCGGCCTCGGCATCGAACAACGACATTGATGTTCGTCTCTTCCACCGTGTCTTCGTATTCGCGCTCTTTCCGTTTCAGTGGGGAAGACCGCGGTGCTCGCGAAGTCGAGGCTACGGATTCTGCTCGCGATGAGCGTCCATCGTTGAGTGCAGGCGTAGCAGAGCGGCCGCGCGACATCAAATTTGGTCGCGACGCGGGTGGGCGCATCGTGGAGGTTGTTCGCTTGACCTGCGGCGGTCCTGGCCGTGGGAGACCAGACATGACAGATTATGTGTATGCCGTGGTAAGTGAACCTGCTGTTAGTATCTATGTCGTTTGGCGTTCTGTGTTGATGGTCCACAACAACAGTGGGATCATTGTTTACGCGCTAAGAGATGCAGGGATTATCCTAGGAAGCTGCAGCTGGGAGCTCGGGCCCCACCATCATGAGCAGCCCTCCACAACACCATGACGCGAGCCATCTAGACATGGCCGAACACCTGAGCACTGCTGTGGCTCAATAGACTCGTTTGTAACACCTGCAGCTTTAGCTGTCGACAACCAGATAACTTACACACTGCTTGAAGACCGGTGTCTGCCGTGCCCCGTCCGCACCCCACGACCCCTCCATGTGCAGTCAAGTTCGATAAGACACTTGCACCTTTTCTTTTTACATTGGAGACCGTATTCTGCGAACTGCTCGCTTGTGTGGTAGTGGCTTCTTACCAGGGACATACCTGGGCAACTTTGGCTATGGTGTCCACGTGGACAAAGCACTAGGTCACCTGCACTCAAGCCAGGGCCGCCGTTTGTGATTAGACTATCAACTAGATTCTGCAACTCATACACGACTACTTTGAACACCACAAATATGGAGGAGGGAAGTATGCAGCTACAGCCAGGGCGAAGCGTCGGCTTCATGAGTATGCGAATAGTTTCCGCGTCCAGGGCTCTCGCTGACACCGAACAGCTCTCGGCTGCTCCCTCCACGAAGTATTGACAACCATCAAGGCAGAAGTCAAGGCTTTCCCGCGGTTCCATCTCTACCACGATGACCAACACCCGATCTCGTCTCCAATACAGCTGGTGCTGCCCGATAACGGCCTGCGGTTACAATTCGATGGCCCAGACCAGCGGTTACGGCTGATAGAAGTGCTGGATTTTGCAAAGGCCAGACTGGTGTACAAGGATATCGAGGTCCACAAGCCTGCAGAAGGTCAGAATCTGCTGGCGGCAGGATCATCGGGGCCACGCTTTAGACACGTCTATGACAAGCTACTTGGACCGACATATGGTGGAGAGTACATCCCACCCAAGTCAAAGGACCCGAATGCGAGAGGCACATACAATCTATCGTATCCTGGGGTAGCATTCAACTTCCCAGTACAACATTCGGCATATTCAGACAAGAAAGATTTCATCAGTCTTCTGTCCTCGACCGCCACTGGTCCTGCAACTTCCATGGCAGTATTTCATGGCGAATCGTGGCAGAAGGCCCGCGGAACACTCTTCACAGCGATACCAGCGAATCCAAGATCATTAGCTCTAGCAGGTAAAGGTCGCGAAGGAGGACCGGATGAGGTTGAAACGATCAAGATACATGGCGAAGGACGTATCGAGGTCGTGAGGCGGTTCGGCCCTGCGTTCTGGATTATATTAAGTGAGACAACACCACAAGATTTAACCATGGAGCTAGGGGCGCCAGACTCCATTTATCGCAAGAATGACCATCGCCTATCAATACACAAAGACCGAAGAACGAGCGACGCTTCCGATATGTCACCAGGTCTGACCTCAGATGACATGCTCGACTCAGATCGTGGCTCAGCCATCGGTTCTGATCCAGGCGACGACTGGGAAGATGACGATGAAGCAGCGCTTGAAGCACAAGAGCGAGAAGTAGCTGCCGCGGAACATTTCTACAACTACTATCAACACGGCTTCGACCTCTTGATCTCGCAACCCACTCAAATATCCCCGCCATCACCGACCGCCGAGCGAAAAGAATCAGATGTACGTGAAGAAGGCGAGCTCAGCGCACAGCCTCTGAACCACTTGACCGTTACTAAAATCATCTTCCATGGCAACGTACCGGGTTCGTACCAATTCAACCGCCACAGGAGGAGTAGGTGGACGCTAGAGCATGTGCCCTCGACCATGTATCGCGAGGCGCTCAGTTCGGAGATGCTGTTCGGCGACATATCGGGTAGGCTAAAAGAGGTTTTCAAGCCGCACTACGACAACGAGGAGCAAGAGCGACTTCAGCAAAGAGGTATGGCTCTTAATAGGGGTTGGGGTGATAGCCCGGGCAGTAGCTGCGAGCTTCTGGGCGGATGGGATGAGGGCTTGAGCAAGAAGAGCAGGTTTGCGAATCCTGGAAGTGGTATGGTCGATGGAGCGGCAGATGTGGGCAATGTTGAGCTGTTTGGATTTCCGGGCATGGTGTTTGAGGTGTTGAAGAATGGAGCGGTCAGCTCTTTGACTGTGTACTGAGTGTACCTCGTGCATCAGAGGCGTTTGGGAGATATACCAAATGGAACACGTTCTTGGAGTCCGTTTTCATTTATGTAGACACATGAAGTGCAATGAAGGTAAACATCTGTTCATCAGATCCATATTAAAATCTTCATCGCGAGACCTGCGTGAACGACAAACACAATGTTTCTTGAGGAGTACGGTTTGTTTTGGGTGAGAGGATAGATATCAATCCGTTCAAGAATCTGTCATAGGAATTCCCCGACCCAATCAATGGTAGAATCTGAGGTTCTCCTCGGGCTCCGCTAGAATAGTCGCCCGGATTCCTATATTTTGCATTTTTGTTAGTCTGTCACGTCAGGAAAAGTGAAAAGTGTCTGGTCAGTAGTGTCGCCGCAATTCGCCGTCGATTCGACAGATATGACGATTTAATAAAGTCGCCCTAGTTACTTTTTTCTAACGTTAGGTTAACGTCAGAATAGTCTAGTTACTGTCCTCTACTATTTAGCACTATGTAGCTATATTGCTTAACTGTGCTTAGTCGTTAGACTTAGCATACTAAACATTCTGTATACTCTGTAAAGAGCAGAAGAGGTAGACTACGTCAGTTACGCATATTTTATAAGCAGTCTAAGTCCTCTATGCAAATATAGCTATAGCTATTAGGCTTACTCTGTCTGTAATCTAGTGCTATTAGAGATAGAGTCTCGTATCTGCAACTACGTGCAAGCTAGTTCTGCACAGTTAGCAACTATATAAGACAGTATTATTACTCTAGGAACTATAGTAGACTTAATATATTTTAGAAACACAATTATATAGCTATTAATTGCTAATTTACCCTATATTATCTATTTAACTATTATATAGTACTATATAGGTTAGAGCAGTTTATCTCTTCTTTATATCTTTCTACTAGAGCGTTGCAGTCTTCTAGCTCTAATTCCTATTTGTCTTTTATTAGCGCTAAGGCGTATATAATGCAATTATTTATTATATATTTCTCTGCTAATATAGCAAACTCGTCCTATATGCTATCTGTTACAATACTCTAATCTTTCTCTTTATTCTAAAACTATACTTGCTTATCGTTATTATGTGTTATACTTTCTATAAAGTTATTAGCTCTACGAAACTCTCTAAGCAATATATCGTGTATTTCTCTTAATAATTCGCATAGTTGCACTCTAGTCTCTTCCTATTATCTGTTAGCTTTTGCTCTTATATTATATTAGGCATCTTGCCTCTCTCTTATTAGCCTCTATATCTTTCTTATTGCTGTAACTAGTTCTGCACTTATCTATAGTAAGAATATTATCTTCTCATTTCTCTGCGCAATTATAGTCTTCTATTAATATATTATATCATTACTGCTTATTATCTGTATATTTTATAAGAATGTTATTAACGTTATTATTATAATAGTCATCTAGTATAGTAATGTTAGATCTAGAGTTTTTAATATAGTTCGTGTATATAGCTATTTGTTATTTTAAAGCGTTCTAAATAAGAAGACAGCGTATCTTGCTTAGCCTTTTCTACTTCTTACAGATAGCGTTATAATTATCTATACTATATTAGCTATCGTTGTTTAGTGCTATTATAATATACTCTCTATAGTATAACTATAGAAATAGATTATCTTTCTTATTCTGTCGTCGTAGTACTCTTTAATAGCATTATATAATACTATGCCTATAAGCGCTATTATATTAGCGCTTAGAAACTAAAACTTATCCTAGTTCTCTGCTATAGCACTAATACTCTATTTTCTATTATTATAGAACGCTTGCGCTATAATAGCTGCAATTACACTATTTAGAAACTAAGATAACGCAGGCTATTACTCTATAAGCTAATGCTATTATATCCTAGATTAACTTATATTTCTAGGATCCTAGCGTAGGTAGACAAAATTCTAGAGCAGCTTACTTAGTTTAAGGACTTGCAGTTTAAGATAGTTTAGAGCATATATAGCTATAACCTCTATGCGTGCCTATCTTATTATATACGTCTGCAGGTTGCTATATATATCTAATATCTAATAAGTACTATTAGCTATAGTTATAGATAGTCTGCAACTATACTTACTTAGCAGGCTGTACTCCTATAGAGCGTAGTTACTATAGATAAGCAGACTAGCAGAGGCGCTGTTTTCTAAGCCTCTAACTATATATCTAGTATTAGCTATGCAAATACACTCTTATAAGCGTCTAGCTATAGATTAACAGGTGTACTATATAGCGTTATCCTATTATTTATTAATAACTGCGATAATAATATTACCTAAGCCTTATTAAGTATACTTTTATATTTAGATTACACTAGTTCTCTTATCTAGCGTTTTTATATTCTCTATAGCATTTAATAAAATAGGTCTGCTAAATAAGATAGTAGAAGAAAGGCTTATGCATATAAGTTAATATAAACTACTTTAGTAATTATAGTATCTTTGCTTATATTATACAGAACGCAGTGCGTTCTTCTATATTTAAGAGGTATGCTGCGTAGCAGCAGTATTCTATTTTAGTTTATATTAACTAATTATTTTCATTCTAGCTTAATATCTAGTCTCTATAGATTAACTAGTGCGTAAGAGTGCAGGCGTCTCTTTATTAGAACTAGCATATCTTCTAGGTTTATAAGTTTAAGACTATATAGAAGTTGCTAAGTCTTATAAGTTTAATTATAGTATAGTCTCTTATAATAAAGATAGTAGAGTTATGCTTTGCATAGTTCTTAATTTCTATAATTCTTAGTCTTGCTATTAGTATTAGTGTTTGTCTTTAATATAGACTTTTACGCTCTCTTATATCTAACTAAGTAGCTGCGCTCTCTTTATAGAAGGTAGTGCTATGCTGCTGCGCATCTACTAGTTTCTTATATTCTTTACTATAATTATGCATTTTTCTATGTAGTATGCAGGTTTATACTAGTAAAGAATTACGTTTAGTCTGCAAAGGATTAGTTATATCTTAAAGAGTATATTAGAGCATGCAGATACCTCTAAATTATTATGCTCCTTATATAGTTTTGCAAGAAGTTATCTGCTATGCTGTATAATTAGTAGATATACTATTGTTAACTATTCTCTAGTATTGCTTATAGTTAATTCCTATTAGTACGTCTTAGAGGCGCTTATCTATTGCCTTATTAGGTCTATTTAGCTTAATTTATTTAAATTACAGCTGTGTTCTTAGCGTTATTAGTACACCTAATAATATAATATATTCGTAGCATTAAGAAAAGAGCATAGCGTAGGCTTTAGCTTAATTTTTCTATAAAGACTCTCTAAAACGTTTTTCTTAAGACGCATATTATATTAATAGTTTAATTATAAATGTAGCTTTATAGAGTTTTATTATAACTATATCTTATAGTGCGCTATGCTAGCGTGCTTCTATTAATATTTATATATAAGTCTAACTATCTGCTATTTTCGTATAGTAGTATATGCTACTGCGTTTATCCTTAAACTCTACCTTTCTTTTAAGTATCTATATAAACTATATATAGTTAAAGCTACTAATATCTTTATATTCTATTGCTAGGTCGTTGCGCATATACAGCAGTTAGTCTATTTATATAAGAATCTAATCCTATTTGTATACACTAGCTACTAGAATAGTTAATAGTTAAGAAGCGTTGTTTATAGTATTAGACTATCTAGCACTATAGACTATAGCCTTAGCATATCTATTATTATTCTGCTACTTAGTCTTAGAATTATAGTTATATCGCATTTTACGTTACTTAGAGCGTATCTATTATATTACATTGTAATTATATTAGACTGCTAAGTACGTAATTATACGTAGGCAACTATTAGGCGCTGTACTTTATAGTAAGCTATTCTGTTATAACGCAACTACTCTTACTATCTGTCTAATATACTCTTTTGCAGTTATTATTCGTAGAGACTAATATAATATAGCTTATTCTCTTATCTCTCTCTTAACTTCTATATATAGTATCTTATATTTATTGCTTATTAAGGTTATTACGTTGCAAATACTATCTCTAGATAAGCGTTTCTATGTTTATTGCAGTAGTGTTATAATTGCAAAGATATAGCAATTTAGAATTCTATTATTAATAGTAGAGTACTATTATTTATCTTAGAGAACTATTATAGTATAGGTAGTCGTTGTTGCTAATTATATCTTAATAAGTTATTATTTATAGAGATAAGGCGCATGCTGCGCAGCGTCTTTACAACTCTAGTCTAGCTTATATAATTATCTAGCTAACAACCTGCAGAGATCTTCTGCTTTAACAGCTTAAGATTCTTATTAACTAGGCTTTTATACTTATTAGATTTATTACGCAGTATTACGCCTGCGTTAGCATTAGCAGATAATAAGACTTCTACGTTATTAAGAAGAGAGAGAATTAAGATTAGCATAGTTTCTACACGCTGCATAGGTAACTAATCTAATAAGTATAAGAGCTTAGTTAATAAGAATCTTAAGCTATTAAAGCAGAAGATCTCTGCAGATTTTATAATGCTAACGCATAGAATAGCATAGCAGAAGAAGAAGGACAAAGCAGACTTAAGATAAGTTAAGAGAATAGTAATATTAAGAGCTTTAGAGAGAGTAAGAGTAATCTAGAGAAGAATAGAGAGATAGATTTAGGTATAAGAGATAAGAATAAGAAGGATAAACGAGTAAGATGCAGCAAGAGCATAAGATATAGCTTCTGCTATATCTCTCTATTAACGAAAATTTTAATGTAGGAAGAAGACTTAATATAAGCAATTAACGTTTACTTTAAGATTTATAAATTATATATAAAGAGCTATCCTTAGTTATTTTATATTTGCTTCTATTAATACTCTTATAGCGTACGCAGTAAATTAATGTTAAATGTTAGTAAGTATAGGCAGTTATATTCGTCCTAGTTAATATAGTTATTAACGTAGTAAGACATAGTAGTATAAGTTATTAAATTAGGCAGGTCTCTTAGTACTAAGTGCACTAGGCAGATAATTATGCTTAGGTTATAAAACTTAAAAGCTTATAATATCTAGCGTTTAGAGGCTGCGTTTTAAGCCTGTTAATGCATACTTAATATTTTAGTAGTATTATTAATCTATCTATTATTATTAAACAGCAATACCTTAGAGAATACTCTAATATATGCTATATGTTTTCTATCTTTATTATAGCAGGTATAGTTAATAATTATAAGTATTAGGTAGAGCTAGGCTACTACTCTACTATCTATTACTATTCTAGACTGTTGTCTATTATCTCTATGCTTAAATTCTTATACTTAAACGTAGTCTCTACGCTAGAGGCTTATCTATTGCTAGTTACGGTACGCATCTTATAACCTCCTTATTATAGTATTTAGAGTTATTATGTCTCTTACTAGAGAACCGCTAGCACTTTATAGAAGAGTAAATCTGTATACTTATATAGCTAACCTAAGATAGGTTAATATCTAAATAGTTCTTATTATAAGAAGTAATTAGTTAGCCTGCTACTACTTAGCATTTATTGCAGATAAATACTGCTGCTATATATATAAAGTTAGATATTGCTATATTTACAGCGACCTTGCTTAGAGGCAATTTTATTAAATAAGGCTGTATTTCTAGTATTAACTATCTAAGCCTGCAGAAGAGAAGAGAGAGTGTTACTCTTATAGAATAAGTATAATCTTAGATGTTAATAGTAGTAGATAGTTAACTCTGTTTAACTATAGTAGCATAGTTAGCTACTAGTAGTGCTGTTCTCTAAGAATTATATAAGTATATTTGTAGTATATACTCTTTCTTATTTATTATAGAGTAGAACTGTTTTACTATAGTAATATAATATGCTTTGCTGTTTGCTCTAGTGCATATACTATCTAAAGCTCTATATATATATATATCTTGTATAATATATGTTAACGCATACTACTTAAGATAATTAAAGTTCTTCTCTTCCTCTAGCGTTTGCTAATATACTTAAAATTCCTCCTTAAATACATTTATCCTCTCTAGTGCTTCTTAAATATAGGCTAAGATATCCTTATTATAACTCTTATATTACGCTAGTATAACTAGGTTGCATACTATATAAATAAAATGCAGCGCGAAAGGCGCCTTTAATATAAATAACAGAGATATAATAGCTATAAGCTATTATATAATTACCTTTTGCTCTATGCTAGTCTATTAGAAGACTTCTATAAATACTCTCTTGTTATTAAAATGCTTTAGGCTAGTACTATATATTATCTAATAGAAGCGCTCGTTTAACTAAGTACTACTAGATTCTTGCATTACTAGTATAGTACTGTTATTCTAGGTCTTTCTGCTACTAGGATAGATGTTATCTAATATATCTTGTATAAAGTCTAGCATCTTTATTACTAAACCTTTAAGCAGCAAGTGCAATATATCTATTACTAAAGATATATAAATATTAAAGTTATAGTACTTCTACCTAAAATAATTAACTAGATATACAAAGTCGTTGTGTCCTTTATTAAGATATCTCTCTTATTATAGCTAAGTAAATTGCTCTGTTCTCTATAGATAAGATCTATATAAATTCTCTCTATTATTAGGTATAATAGTATAACGCATGCAATAGCGATTTTTCTTTATACTAGTTAAGAGTACTTATTCTTTATAGTTAGCTAATATTACGCAAATAGTTAGATAATACTGCCTTATTTATCTGTCTACGCATGCAAGTAGTATTCTAGACTTAGCTACGTTTTCTAGTACTGTATTAGATAGTAAGTAATAGTATTCTACTATGTAGGCTAATATAGTAGTGCTTAAACTTACGTAACAGAAGCTTACCTATATAATAGTAATATACTTAACTCTTAAGAAGAGGATTACGAATCTTAGTTATAGGAATAAACCTAGCTAGAAGAGTACTAGGTATTAATCTCTAACGTTAGGCTTTATAGGATAGATTCCTAATTATAATATAGACTAGCTATGCTGCTACATCTCCTAATATAAGTAAGAGTTATATTTTATTAACTAATATAATAATTAGCACAACTATTACTCTATCTAGTAGGCTTTGTTATATATTCTACTACTAGTCTCTAGAATATAATTTATAATAAACGCGAACAGAATCGTCTATATTGCCTAAGAAGAATTAGCTTAGAGCATATACTAATTTATCTGCAAATAAGTAATAGCTAATTATAAACGTAATTAGTAATAAGATATTCTAATATACGAAAAAATATTAGTTAGCCTTAAGTTTAGAAAGACTAGACATCTTAGCAATGTTCTTCTGTATCTAAATATTATCTTATATACTAGACTACATTGCTAACATTGCCTCTTGCTATTAGCAGCCTAATTAAAATAGTAATCTTATATATAAGTTATATAATTATGTGTCGCAGTATTGATACACGAGAACAGTGAAGTACTGATCTACGTGACTGAGCTGACTAAGCTTAGGAAGGTGGACTAACGTTTCTCCGTGATCTGTTTGTATATTTAAGCCAGCTCTTCTGATACATTAGAAGAGCAGTGATCAATATAATCTTTTCTCTTAAGTTTGCTTAGCCACAACAGTTATGAGCCCGGCGCTATAGGATTACAGAGTTAATTCTCCACTGTGCATCTTGTATTTGCTGAGTACTTGAATTAATCATTCTACCACTCTTATTCCTCTCAAACCTCCTAAATCATCCTAACGACATCAGTCCAAATGGACTAAACAGACTAGATAAAACTTCCTTCTACAGTCACCCTTCGAGCTCGTAAAGACTGGCTAGCATGGTACATTCAGCTTAAAGTTCACGCTATCAGAAAGCGAGTATGGGACCATGTTAATCCAGATGGCCTATCGCAACCCGATCTTCTCAATAACGCTCCTCTATACCCAGGATTATCTACTAAGCCGGTCAAGCCAAAGGATCCTCCTGCTAGAGCTACTGATGAAGCGAAAGCTGATTACGAAAAGTCTTTACAAGAATATATTAAAGATATCGAAGCCTACGAAGTTTTGTCAGCCGACTACAACGAGAGAGTCTGACAATGGAAAGTTCTCACTGCTGAATAGTCTCAAAAAGCTGCTGCACTCACAAACCTCTAAGACTAGATTACGAAAACAGTCTTACTGGACCTTCTCGAGCTAGTACAGATCAGGCTTTCCCGAACGGACGACTTAAGCCTCTAATTACAACTTAAACTGCTTAAAGATCAGCTAGCTCTGAGTAAGGCCACGACTTAGAATTAAATTAGATAGGAGTACCGAGCTTACCTAGACAAAGCTAAGCACGGCAGGATCGGGCCAGAGAAGTGGTTCAACGAATAGCAAACTCTCTATGCCCGAGCCCAGACGTACGACGTCCTAGAGGTTAAAGGGACTATTGCTCTTACCGACTTTCTTGAGGCAATTATAGCGAAATACGCCCTAGAATAGGCCCGACAGAAACGAGCGGAAGTCGTAGAAAGGGCATCTCTAGGAAAGGACGATATGATATTAGACAATGTTGCTACAGTGTTTAACGCTATGCTAAGCGAGCAATCTAGAAACGCTGGAAAAGAAAAGGGACTATCGATCTTTGCAGTACTAACCCTGAATAAGCAAACTGCTCAAAACAGCTTAACTGGAAAAACCGAAAAAGGCCTGAAAGTATGCCCGTGCATTAGGTCTCACCCGCAAAAGCCTCAATCAAACAAGTTTTATCGTTAGAAACTAATCACCTGTCTTAAGCTTTAAACAGCGGTGACAGGATCAGCTCCTAGCAATCCAATTAAGCTCAACGATGTAGATAAGAAAAAGATCTTAGAACGGTACAACAAGCCTAAATAGTAAGATCTCTGCGAACAGATTAAAAAGTCAGGTTAGTCTACTACTCTAAGAAAGGAAAGATCAGACAAAGATCACTCTATCGCTATTTAAGCAAGCTTAATTGATCTAACCCTCTTTACAAAAGAGTCACTAGGGGTCTATAGTACTACTTTCAATCAGCACCTACTGCACCGATCCACAATTCTTGATAGTGGAGCATGCGTCCACTTAGTAAATAATCGCAGTCTGATCGAAAAGGGAACGTTTGTTAAGGCTACAAATAGAGAGTGCATTAAGGCAGGAACCTAACACTTACCTATTGATAGTGTTAGCACTCGGATCATAAGAAACCTTATGATTAGACTAAGTGGGCTACATACAGTAGACCTTACACTCACTAACGTAAAGGTCGTTGAAGGTTTCCACCTTAATATTGTCTTAGAAGCAAGACTTCGAGATCAAGGAAACGTCTGGTATACTAGTTAGGATCGAACTCTCCGATATAGTGACTTATCTAAGAATAAGTTGCTCTACACGCTTATTAGGAAGTACAACTTTAACTTCTTAGAATTGATTGAGTCTTTCTATTCTCTAGTCTCTACTATTATGAAAGCTGTGCCAAGATCGTATTATCTGCAAAGAAGAGGTAGTGATGAGCAAATATAGCACTAATGATTAGGTCATCTTAGACAAAGGGCACTGCAGGCTTTAACTAAACATGCACAAAACGTTGAGATTACTAGTATTAGGAGGATCGAATGCGAACATTGTGCAACAGCATATGCCTCTTAGGTAATCTTAAGAAGACTAAAAGAGAGATCACCTTCAACTCTTCTATCAGATCTTATAGGACCTGTTTGATATGCATTTAGGACGATTAGGAGAGCAATAGTTATTGCTAATAAAGGATGATTATTCTAGAAAGATTGAGAACAATAATCTTCTATTAAAGTCGCTGCCTAAGATCATGAAAGTCATCGAAAGGTACTACTAGAGGGTGAGAACAAAATACAACCTTTTAATTGTGGAGATACACTAAGACAGTGATTAGGCAACGCGACCGTAGAGAGGATGATTAAGATTTGAGGAATAGGCAGATGAAAATAGGATCGCTATTAAAGCTACTCCGTCTTATACTTACGAGCTAAATGGCTCAGCTGAGCGTGCAGGACAGGAAATAATCATAAAGGCGATAAAGATGCGCATGAGCGCAAATCTGCCTAACGAGCTTTGGCTAGAGATACTGGATGCAGCTGCTTAGCTTTATGGGATGAGCCTAACAGCAATGCATAGATATTAATCACTAAATGAGGTTCTTGATTCCTGGTTTCGATAATACTTTAGGTACTACGAACTAGCAGTCATTCGATTAAGAACAGCTAATCTACGCCTAGATTGGAGTGGTATATATGCGTACAGCTGTTAAGCCTATCTATTGAATTTAGATTAGGCAGCCGGTACAAGACATAGGTTTTTTAAAACCAATCCTAGGAGTTATATCGGATACTTAGTAGGCTATCGAGCCTCGAACATCTACAGGATATAGATCTCTTTGCTTAACTAGGTCATTATAACTCGCAATGTTAGGTTCGACGAAAGTTGTTTCTTTTAAGGAAAGAACGATGAGAATATGGAAAAGGAATCAGCGCTTAAGGTTGCTGATATCCTACACGACGGTGAGCTAGATGATCTAGGGCCTCCTTATTAAGGATAGATTGTACCTAGAAGAGCGGCAAACTGATAAGGTTAGGAGGGACACTGAGAGCAATCTTAGGGGTGAACTAAGTGCACAAACTGATTAGACGGCTAGCTAACTAAACGATTAGGGAGTCATGCAGGAAGAAACTGCGCGAGACGATAGCATAGCTAGCAATTGACTGAGAATTCGCGCAGGACCTCTAAAAGATTAAAATTAGCTTGCAACCTCAGAATCTACACCTGAGCCAGGTGATATGGGGGGAAACTTAGGGCTTGAGGCTTAAAGTATAGGAGGAGACAGCTAACAGCAGATGCATCTAGCTGGTAGAGCTAGCCCGTCTTGCTCTAGTGATTGGATTAGATCACAGAGGGCAACACCGCAGCGTGTTACCTGCTCTGCTACTCGACCTAGAGGACTTAACTTAAACACTTCAGACGAAGCAGATTAGTTGCTCGTTTAAGTACGCCGGCAATTGCGGCAAACGACTACTCCTGATCTAGGTGCAACAGAGCTATAAGCTCTGCGCACTCAGAGAATAAGCCGGAGGCAATAGGGCAAAGCGCTAGAAAATGATTAAGGAACAAGTACCTATCTGCCGTTGCGCAGGAGGAGAAGAGATAGCGATTGAGACGACTAGATAGAGAGTACGGGTACTAGAGTATATGCACTGATCGCCGATCTAGATGACAATAATAGTTTGTGGGCTGACTTTCAGAATACCTTCTTGCTAGGCGCAAGAAGAGCGTGGGACGATTAAAAGAGTTATAAATCTATAAACGCTGTGATTATAGCAGCTACTCTAACCGATCAAACACCAAAGTCGACCTAACTGCACTAAAACGAGCTTCCAGACCTACCTAAGACTTAGAAACAATTTCTCTAACACAAACACAAGGTGTGGTTTAAAGCTGCAATGAGATAAGAGATTGAACAGCTTCGCAAGAAAGATACCTAGACAATTCAGCTAACAAGCGAAGTAATGATCCGACTAATCCTGTTGAAGTAGGTTTAGACCTATAAGTTCGATTAAGACGGTATGCTGCTTAAGTGCAAAGCACGTATAGTTGTATGAGGAGATCTTTAAGAAAAAGACTCGCTTAATTTGACCTACGCTGCCACCTTAGCAGCAAGATCGTTTCGAGCAGCAATGGCTATAGCTGCCCACTTTAATCTGGAAGTCATGCAAAATGACGTAATAGGAGCATTCCTTAATGCAACGATCACAAAGGAGAACCCTATGCTGTGTGAGCTTCCTGACGGTTTTAAGGAACCTGGAATGTGCGTTAGGCTCAATTAAGCACTTTACGGTATAAGAGACTCACCACTGCTGTAGTATGAGGAGTTCTCAGGAACACTCCGATCATTAGGCCTTATCTTATTAAAAGAAGAACCCTGCCTCTTCTTTGATAAAGACAAGAAAGTTCTGATACTTTTCTACGTTAATGATATCCTGTTGCTGTATCATAAGGCTTGCGAAGCTTTTGCAAAAGACCTGTAGATTAAGATTACTACGAAGTATGAGATATAAGAATAAGGGCTAGCAGAGTGGTTCTTGGGCATAAGGATCGTTAGAAACTAAGAAAAGAGAACGATTACGCTAGTTCACGATACCTACATTGAGAAGATTGCAAAGAAGTTTAACTTAATCGATGGAACCTTTCTAGCTACTCCTCTACCGTTAGAAGAGCTCAAAAAGTTCGAGGGAGAAGCCACTAAGCAAGAAGTTAAGCTTTACTAGGAAAAGGTTAGATCAGCATTGTACACTGCAATAATGCTGCGCCTAGACGTAGCTTTTGCAGTATTAAAGCTGTTACACTATCTAACTAATCCTAGCTAAACGCACATGAGCACAATCGATTGAGTTATTATGTACCTGTATCGTACACGATGGGAAGCGATCTAATACAGCAATTATGATAGTCCTGACCTCATGATATGTAGAGACGCATTATTTGCAGATGACTTAATTACCCGGCGCTCATCTCATGGATACATAGCTATGCTCTTTAGAGGAGCTATCCTATAGAAAGCTGCTCGGCAAAGTACAGTAACGACCTCTACAACTGAGGCTGAGCTTATTGCACTTGAGCATGTTGCGAAGGAAACTATTGCCTTAAAAAGATTCTTTGACGAACTCACATTTGATCTAGGCGATTTATAGAAGATCTAGTGTGATAACTAGCAAACAATTAGACTTGTTGTTAGTCGAAATAAGCGAATCACTACCTGTCTTCGACATGTTGACATATAAAACATATAGCTTAGACAAGAACACGCAAAAGGATCATTCTCAGTGGAGTACTTGCCAACAAAGGAAATGCCAGCAGATAGACTAACTAAAGCTCTCACCTATTAACAATTCAATTACTTTAAGCAGCTTTTAAACCTCAAGGACATAGTTGGATTAGTCACGGTTAATGGCAATAAGGTGTGATAGCATCAGTTTAATTACTATCAGAAAGGGCCTTTAAGACTAAGAAAGCTTAAGCAGAGCGAAAAGAGGCCTTTTTAACTGCCTGCTACCTCAGAAAGATCGTTCAATCCAGCACATCTATATAAGAAGTAAGGAGAACTACGCCCAAAGCGTTAAGAAAGGAAAAGTTTGCTTAATAGCAAGAAGATCGAACTGAGACACTTAGTCCAGAAGGTCTAAAGCTATCTGCATGAGACGCATTGAATCCTCTATAATGTAAAGCACAGAAGCACGACGCTCGTTACAATTAGGTTAAGCTAAGGTGTAGTATCGCTTACGAACATCCAGAGCAGAGGTAAGAGAATCCTGAGGAACTCTACGACGATTGAGACGCCTCTCTTGCCTCACTATCTTGTCCTCAAACGAAACAAAAGAGACGACGTTACTCTAGTTAAAGTGACGCGCCTCTTCATTATCTAATAGATAGCGATCAGCGTAGCTCTGACTAGGGCGATCTACTAAATTTGCGATAGGGAAAAGGTTGGCGTTAGGGTCAGTTGTATAAGGAAGCTTAAAGGAGAACAGATCGGGCTGTAGAGTAGCAGGACTAGGTGGCGCAACCTTCTTACTACTAGTTAAAGGGGTGTTAGCACTACTGCGGTTAGCTCGATCGCTACCACTAAACTCAGAGGCAGGAGGAGTAAGCGCTGGTTGACCGTTATGAGCATCTTAACTCTAGGCAGCGGCAGTAAGCTGACGATTCAACTCAACTAATCTAGAAACTTGAGGATTGGCATCGGAAGGCCGCTGAGACTACTGAGAAGTTTAAGAAGAAGGGCGAATTGGACCTTGCCCAGTCTCCTTAAAGGCAGGACGCTTTGATTGATCTTCACGAGGCTTCGCCGCAGTACTAGTCTTAATAGACTTAATTACAGCAGGTTAAGGAACGTCCTTTCAGACGCGCCTCTTGATCAGCCTTCTCCTTCGCGAGGCGCGCCTCTCGTTTAATAAGAAGCTTCTTCGAGCGCGCTGCTGCATCAGCTTTAGCCTTCTTGATCTTCTCGAGACTAGATCGAGTCTCAGCAGCACGCCTATTAAGCTCCTTTGCCTAAGCTTTCAATCTCAATAACTTAAGATTAGCCTTACTGTCACCGATCGTCATTACTGGATTAGAGCCAGTCAGATTAATAGTGCCCTGTCCGGTGTTACCCGTAACGATAGGCAGAGTGTTAAATGAGAATTCCTGCTTAAACTAAGACGGAAGCTTATGCTGCGCCCCTATAGAGGGAGCGTTTTAAACGTCAGCAGCATCTAGGATCTGCTTAGCAGGTGACTTGAAAGGCTTAAGGATCGAAACAATCAGCTTAGTGCTACGAAGGCCGCTGTTTAATCCACTTAAGCCTGCTGCCTTACGAGAAAAAGGAGAATTTGATCTATAAAGGTTAGTCAGAGTAGCCTTATTCCTCCTCTTCTCTCTAGGCGCCTTTTTAGGCACAAGAGGAGCAGGACGAACAGGCCTACGCGAGCTGCTCAAAGAGAGACTTAACTCTAGATTAGTAGAATGCTAAACAGAGCTACTAGGTGCAGCTTGAGCTAGTTAGGAAGAGGCAGCATAACTAAGATGAATTAATTTCTTGTTCACGCCAAGAGAGGTGTCGATATGACCTATTTAGTTATTGAAAGCGACCGGAGCGTTAAGATTAAAGCTAGCTGAGGTTAAAGCGCCCTTATTATCAAACAGCTTATCAAGCACATCGGTCTTACGACCGAAAGGCTTAGCCTGCTCACTACGCTTAGTTCCTAGAGGACTAGGGCTTAGGCTAGAAAGATCGCTAGCGGGCACTGTAGTCTTATTCTCCTCCTTATCATCTTGAACAGAGGCCTAGTGGGCAGACACCTTTAAAGAGGTTAAATCGGTCGAGAGCAACTTTCTATTAGGGCCTATTTTCCGACCAAAAGGATCTGAATGGGGTTGCGAAGGCGTAAGTAGCGCAGCTTTCTTCGCGCGCTTAGGGGTCGGATTGGATGCGGCAGTTTCAGATTGGTCGCGCTTGAAGCTGGACGGCTTATTGTAACTAGCGATGTACTTACAGACCTCGTCTATAAGCTTATTTCGCCCATCAGTATACTTAGAAGTCTGCAAAAGATCAGTACAACGCTGCTACAATAAGATTAACGATCACTTACAGTCATAGTTGCCGTATTGCCTATAGCGTAGTCGTATAAAGCTATCGTCTTAGTTACAAAGAGATTAATGCTATAGTACAATCAGTACGAGAGGTAACCAAAATAAGGTGAGAAATATGCCTTAGAATGCACTGCTTAGAGTTGCAGGCAGCGCAACGACTCGACTTGCTACTCTTGTTAACACATTTAAGCTTGTTCTTGGTTAAGTTGCTTAACTACTTGAGGATGCAATTGGCGCAAGGGCTCTCGCGGGGTGCCCTAGCGACTAGCTTTGATAGAGTATCCGGGGCTAGATCGCTCTCCTTAGAAGCCGACTTCTGCTGATTGATTCGAGCTAAGGCGCGCGTGCCTTTTGAATCTGATGCCTTGGAGGACTAAGCGGCGCGAGCGTTCTCAAGGTTCTTCTTCTGCGCTGGAGTAGCCGTTTTTCCTTTTCGCTGCGAAATAGCTAAGTTAGCATGACTGATAGCCTGGAGTTCGAGGCGATCGCGATGCGGAGTACGCGCAAGGTACTTAATTACCTCTTGATTAGTAGGACTTACTAGAGCCATAGTTAGCAGATTAAATTCTTAAAGCTAGGGTGGTGGGGTGTTAAAAGATCGTGAGGCGCGGGGCAAGGTGTTGATATCGCGCGCGCTAAGGCCAAACGCGCAAGTTAACTGATCTCTACGACAACGCAACAACAAACAGACGCTTACCAATTGAGCGATTAGGGCAGAGCGGGAGCAGGGTAATAGCTTATTTACATGCACACTGCGTGACGTCATCTTAATTAAACAGGGCAATTAAGATGGGGGGTGTGTCGCAGTATTGATACACGAGAACAGTGAAGTACTGATCTACGTGACTGAGCTGACTAAGCTTAGGAAGTAGACTAACGTTTCTCTGTGATCTGTTTGTATATTTAAGCTAGCTCTTCTGATACATTAGAAGAGCAGTGATCAATACAATCTTTTCTCTTAAGTTTGCTTAGCCACAACATTATGCGTCTGCAAAGAGGCTATTAATATCTTCTAGCATATATTTAATCTATTATAGCTATGCAGCAAATAAAAAGGCAAAGTCTAAACTAAAGGTGTTAACGTAATTAGAGCTAGTAAACTTAGTCTAGATTATATTAAAGAAAGTGTTATATACTCTTTTATAGTTATAGACTCTGCTATTGCTAGTTCTCCTACTAATTGCCTATTATATGTCTAAAATAGTACTTTCTACGTCTGCGTAGATGTTAATAATAAGCTCTTTTATCTAATAAGATCGTCCTTTGCGCATATATCTAGTGTATCTAAAATGCTATTAGCTATTACTAAGTCTGCATTTTTATCCTTCTTAATATAATTATATACTATTATAGTAAAGCTTAAGCTGTCTGCTGCATATACATGCACTTTCTTATCTTAAGTAGTATTATACTTATTGCTTAATAACGTATACGTTTTGTTTAACTAAAGTGTTTTATAAATATTCTTAGATAGTTCTAGACTCTATTGCGCAAGATATTAGGAATAGCATCTAGCTATATATTTAGCAAGCCTTATATAGGTTTTAGGCTAGAAGCTGCATATCGTACAGAAGCAATCTATGCGCAGAACAGAGAGGAACTGTATTATGCAGAAGAGATATTATTTTATAAATAAGTAAATAGCGTTAGAGTTGTTATTTACAATATTCTTGCATAGGTTAATAGCTATATATAATAAGTTTATTCTACTATATTGCTAGTTTCTGCCTAGCTTTAGTAGCTAACAGTTATAAATAGTTACCTACTATCGTTCTACGCTGCTAAAGACTCTATAACTCTCTTCTATTCTATATACTTACCTTACTCTCTCTCCTAAGTCTAGTTAAGTAACTAGGTTCCTAGATACTAAGTACTACTTTTGCTGCTATAAGTTAAATAGAGAGCATAATATAGTATAATTTAATATTACGTAATTCTTATCTCTGCGTATAAGTCCTGCTCTAATTAGCTGCTCTTAGAGTAGGCTTACTAGCTTCTTTAACGTAGTAGTTGCAGTAATCTAGCTCTCTAGGTAGTAGTACGTTTGCAGTAAGAAGAAGCATAAAAAGATACTTACTCTACTATTAATTTTTTTTTTGCTTACTTCTTAGTAGCTCTGTGCTAGTGCTAGCAGGCATATAAATCTTACTTATTTTTCTTCTTCCTTTCTTCTCTCTAATTATTAGGCTACTTACAGATAGACTTATAACTCTATATTCTCTCTAATACCTAGCGACTAGAACTCGTGCTAGTAGTAGAGAAAGATAGTAAGAGATAGTACTATACTGCTCTAGACTAACGAAGACAACGACTTCTACTATTAATATAAGTAATATTATAGTTAAGGTTACTCTAACTCTAACTCTAGATAGCAGCTAATAGTCTCTAAGAGCGTACTAAAAAGTTTATAGAGAAACCTAAATATATTTAGTACTATAAGATATCTTATCTAGTTTTAGAAAAGGTTTTAAATATATCTAAGTTATCTCTTTACTATTCTCGTTTAGCAAAGGCAGATAGAAATTTTACTAGAGCTTAGTAGTAATCTAGAATATATTATTTTATTAGAGTTGCTACTAAGAGCTTTACTATAGTTTAGTGCTTACTATATCTATAATCTACTCTACTTAACTAGCCTAGCAAAGCTAAAGGAATACTCTCTACGCGCTATCCTCTTAGGTATTTAGCGCCTAGAAGTTATAATAGCAGAGAAAGACTATAAGAGACAGTGCTGCACTGCTTCTAACTAGTAAGGCCTTTAGATTATATATAACTTCTACGCAACATTATACTTAAAAAGTACTCTAACTCTAACTTTAAATAATAGCTAGATAGAGCAATAAATATGTAATTTAATGCCTACTAGCTTAGCAAAGCTAGACTTATAACCTCTACGCACTATTCTCTTAGGTACCTAGCGCCTAGAAGTTATAATAGTAGAGAAGGACTATAAGAGACAGTGCTACACTGCTCTAGACTAGTAAGGCTCTTAGATTATATATAACTTCTACGCAATATTATGCTTAAAAGGTACTCTAACTCTAACTTTAAATAATAGCTAGATAGAGTAATAAATATATAATTTAATGCCTACTAGCCTAATAAAGCTAGACTTATAACCTCTACGCACTATCCTCTTAGATACCTAGCGCCTAGAAGTTATAATAGCAGAGGAGAACTGTAAGAGATAGTGCTATACTGCTTTAGACTAATAAGGCTTTTAGATTCTATATAACTTCTACGCAATATTATGCTTAAAATATACTCTAACTCTAACTTTAAATAACAGCTAGATAGAGTAATAAATATATAATTTAATGCCTACTAGCCTAATAAAGCTAGACTTATAACCTCTACGCACTATCCTCTTAGATACCTAGCGCCTAGAAGTTATAATAGCAGAGGAGGACTGTAAGAGATAGTGCTATACTGCTTTAGACTAATAAGGCTTTTAGATTCTATATAACTTCTACGCAATATTATGCTTAAAATATACTCTAACTCTAACTTTAAATAACAGCTAGACAGAGTAATAAATATATAATTTAATATCTACTAGCCTAACGAAGCTAAACTTATAGACTCTAAGCAATATATTCTCTAACACCTAGCGCCTAGGAAGATAGAGATAGCAAGAGATAGTGCTGCACTGCCTTAGACTAATAAAGATAATAACTACTATACTATATCTAAATAATATTATGCTTAAAGCTGCTCTAAACCTAACTTTAGATAACTATAAGATAAAGTAATTACTCTATAGTTTAATGTACATTAGCCTAACAAAGTTAGACTAATACTCTCTACGTAATATTCTTCTAGTGCTCTGCGCGCAGAGCTTATAGTAGTAGAGAGAGATAGTAAAGGATAGTATTATACTACTCTAGACTAATAAAGATAACGACTACTATACTATATCTAAATAACATTATGCTTAAAGCTGCTCTAACTCTAACTTTAGATAACTATAGAATAAACTAATTACTCTATAGTTTAATGCACGCTAGCCTAAGAAAGTTAGACTAATACTTCTTTACGCAGTATCCTCTTAGTGCTCTGCGCGCAGAGCCTATAGTAGGCAGAGAATAGTAAGAGATAATACTACACTATCTTAGAAAATATAGATAGCTACTAGGCTGTAGCAATTAGCTTATTTAATATAATTAAGTTCTGCTAGACTAAGATATGCCTGCTATGCAGAGCAGCTCTTAAGTTAAAATATTATTATTTGCATAACTTTGCTTTAACCTTAACTTACTACCTATCTATACTTATGCTAAAGTTTCTTTAATTTAATTGCTTCTTATAATCTTCTTACTGCAACTATCCTGCGCATACGCGTACTTTTCTAAGCAATATTTATACCTAACTGCGTATCTATAGCAGCTATCTATACTTATAATACTACTTCTACCTACTTACTACTGCAAGGCTAAGCTTAAGATAAGCTAAGTAACCTAAGAGGATAATATAGTTTATAGTATAGCTGCTACTACTATAAAGTACTAGGCATAATATTAAATCTTAGGCAGTAGAGACTAACAGCATCTTATAAGAGAATTAAGAGTAAGATATAGTCTCTTAAACCTTAGCGTTTATAATCTAGTAGAGGAGTTTGCTAGATATATCTTAAGCTAGGTTTAAGAAAAGAAGATTTAAGACTAAAACCTTAACTTAAATATTAGATAAGTCTGTGTACGCAGTTTTTAAATATTTAGCTAGCAGTAGTAATCTATCTATAACTATAAGATGCGTAAACTTCTTTAGTCTTTCGCAAAGCAGTAGCTATAATTATCTGTTATATAATAGTAACTAAATTGCAGCACTTTAGCAATAAAGTTAAGACTAAGAATCCTTATAACACGCTAATGCTAATACTATCTAAGATAGCATAACTACAGTCTTCGTCTGTCGTATCTAATATATCTATAGTATTAATAGCTAACAAATAAGGCTTTGCATTACTTACTAGGCTGTTTTTACTAGCTAACGCGAACGTAGTTAGTCTAATCTCTATTTACTAAGTAGTACTCTTAATAGAGCTAATAATAATAGATTGTTAGATATAGGTAGAGAAGTAAAGACTTTAATATTAGAATCTAGCGCATTAAGTATAATATCTCTATAATTTTTTTTTTAGCGTGTAAGCTCTCTAATTTATACAAAGCAAGCATATCTCTAGTAATAGACACGTTAATAGTAATGCCTATTAAGGATAATAATAATTTGCTAAATACTATTAACTTGCATATTAAATTAAGAAAGCTTAAAGAAGTAATACTATTATGCTAGATAATAAAATTACTAAGTATTTCTAGTGCAGGTAGAATAGAAAAACTTAAACTAATATATACTCTACTAATATTTATATATAGTATAATTCTATTCTAATGAACTATCTAAATAGCTCTTACTATCTAAGAAGAGAGTCTAATAATTTCTTATTCTACTAGATAAATACTATAAGAAGCGCCTTAAGGTCTACGAAGCAGACGCATTAAAGCAGGTAGATGCAAATATAAGAGAAGAAGAAAATAAGAATTACAGTAGCCTATATTACTCTAATAGTAATAGTAATACTGCTACTAAGAAGATAAGAATAAAGGCCTGCGCTTAATTAATTAAAAGATAGAGGTTAGAATTAGAAGCGCAGCTTAGAAAAGTAAGCAAAGAAGAAGAGTTAGCTAAAACTAAAAAAGAGAAGAGAGAGAAAGAAGCCTAGGAGCGTAAGGCTAAGTTAGATAGGCCTGCTAGATAGCATATAACTACTGCTTAGACAGCAGCTTAGATATTAACTCTAAGAATAACTTAGAGAATGAGAAGGCAATAATAGTAAAGAACTTTGCTAGAGAATAAAAGAAAAGGCTTAAAGCTTTATTAAATGCTAAGTACGTCTACTATAGAAGATAGTTAACTACTATTTACTCTACTAATAAATAAACTAGAATAAGAGATAGTTTCTCTGCAAGAGTAGAGACAGCAATAGAATACTATACTCTAGAAGAGTAGACTTTAGCTGCAGTATTCTTTAGCATTTTAATTAATAACTTCTAGAATAAGCGCATAATAAAGCTACTAGCACGTTAGAGAAGTTATTATAACTCTACTCTATACTAGCTTATAAGCGTATATATTCTCTACTTTAAAGAGTTGTTATCTAATAATAGTATGGATCTTTGCTAGCGTTATAGGTATAACTAGAACGTAAGTAATAGTGCTTTTAGCTATTATAGAACACGTTTACTTTAAGAACTAGATAGAAGTGCAAAATGCCTAAGCAGAAAGGTCTTATTCTTTAACGCTAAACCTTAATAAGCAGCTATAATAATAACTAGTTAGAGCGTGCAGCTAATGCCTAGAAGAATAAGGTAGTTATAATAGATTCTGCAAACTCTATATTATGCAACCTAAGCAATCTGCTAGTTATAAGGTTCTGCATCTTTAGTAACTCTACTCTAGAGAATATAGGTATACTAACGAATAAGAAGATAGTAGAGATATAAACTAATACTACTACTACTCTCGCTAATAAGCTTGCTGCTATTAATAAGTTAGTTAGACTATAGACCTTTATACTAAAGATTCTAGAGCACGTAGAAATAGTTTACTAGATAATAGCAGAGGCAAATATGCCTACTATGCACTCTAAGGCTATAAAGCATTATCTAGTACTGTTAGCAGCATAGTTTGCATTAGTCTGCAGCTTTAGAAAAGTAAATAGGCATATATTTAGAGCTAATAATACTATAAGCATTATAGCACAGCGAATAATTACGCGCAAAGGCATTCTTTAGGTAGAAATAAATATAATACTACTTTCTAGTTATATTACTATATAGAGGCAGACTATATTTAATAAATTCTATAATTGCAAGTTAGAGAGCATAATTATAGCTAAGTTTTATAAGAATCTTTAAAAGTATAACTAAGAATACTAATAGAAAGTATAAGCTCTATCTAGAACGCAGCAGCGCAGTAGACAAAGTAACAGGCAAATATACTTATAAGATATGTAATAGAGTCTACGCGTTAACTGCAAAGACCTTATCTCTCTAGCATTCTTAAACTTTAGATATTAACAGCCTAGTAATAAATAGGCAATAGCGCAACGTAGTTACTAATATAAGGTATAGCGCAGACTAATTTAAGATATTAGATAGTATAAGAAACTAACTATAAAAGGAGCAAAGAATATGCTAAGATTTACGTAGAAAAGAATATTAAAGATAAGCAACTAATAGGCTAATCTAATATCTGTTATTAAGAGCAAGTTCTTTACTTCCTTCTAAAGCTGCAAACTACTAAGGTTCCTTAGCATAGTAGAAGATGCTAAGTAATAGTATAGATAGGTCTTCTTATAAGAAGGCCTTAGACCTATAGTAATTAGCTTAAAATAAATCTTTAAACGCCTTAGAACTAAAGTAATTGCAGCCTATCTTTTGCCTACTAAATTAAGAGCAGCTTAATTTAAGGCAATTAGCTGCTATGTTATTTACGTAATAGCAAAAAGCGCAGAGGATATATTTAACTATCTAGGCAATAAAAACTACTATATAGCGAACCTAGACATCTTGCTTAAAGCGAGCGCAGAGTTTAAATATATTAAGAGTATATGTAAGACTCTTAGTACCTTATAGCTATAATACTAAACCTAGAGCTCTGCTACTAAAGAGGATAAGAAAGTAGCTAAGACGCTACTACTACTAAAGAAAATCTATTCTAATACTCTTGATATTATTATATAAACTAGTTATGCAGGCAGTAACGTAGTTAGGCTTAAGAAAGAAGTTCTATAACAAGAACGTCTTAGTTATGCTAGGAGGTATAATATAGTAAGATATTAACTGCAAGCCTGCTAAATAGAGAGATCTAGTTAGATCTTAGATTATAGTTACTTTAATAGCATTTATAGAGGTAACTATACTAATAGAAGCTACGCACGTTATTATTATAGAGCTATAAGATAGATAGAACACACTAAACTAATTTATATTCTAAGAGTATTAACTTAGTTAGCTAAGAGACTATAGTTAAGGCCTAAGTAAGCAGAGTATAAAAATAATTTTATAAGATAGACTATAGAGTATAGAATCTAAGGTTATAAATCTGCGCGTAGACTAGCAGCAATTTAAGCCTATTCCTATAAATTTAGAAGCGCTTCTCTAAGGTCCGGTGCACTAATAGAGATAGTTCTTAATAGTGCTTAATAGTGCTTAATAGTAGCTAGCTATATAAAACGTAGAACTAGCACAGTAATAGAATAATGCTTATATTATAAATAATATTAATAAAGCTCTTTCTAGTAATATAATATATGCTTTCTTTATTATCTGCTTATAGTGCGTATCCTTGCTAGTAATAATAAGATAATAGAACTTACAACTATTATTGCAAAGCCTTAGCGCCTAGAGAGTATTCTTACGCTAGTTATGCTCTTCTGCGCTATAGTCCTGCTCTTTATCTTATATAAAATAGAGAGCTTGCTTCTAATACAGATACAGCTCTATCTTAATATAACTAGATAGCTCTTGCGTAGATACTTTATCTAATTTACTAATAACTATATCGAAAACGTTAGCAACGTTAGCCTAGATCTTATTAATGCTTTGCAAAACGTAGATACTGCCTAGTTCTCTAGGTGTTAGCTCTTGCTAGGTAAACTAATTAGTCTAAAAGCTAGAATCTATTGCTTAGATCTATATAAGAGAGTTACTATCTTGTAGATTATAGTAGTTATAGCGCTAGAGCTTAAAAACAGGTTATAGCAGCTAAATATTCTTGCTCTTATAGAACTTACTAATATTATAAGCCTACTTCTACTTATAGTATAACTAAAGCATTATGCTAATAAGCTCTAAGAAGAGTAAGCTTAGAGAACTCTTGCTAGCTTATTTTTATTAAATATTAGTCTAAGCTATCTATATTAGTCTATTAGCCTTCGCTCTATCTATTAATAGACATAATCTAGTTAACAACTTTATATTAACTCTACTAAATTCTCTGCTAGTAAGATTAGTAACTATAATATTAAGATTATTATAATTATTTCTAGCTTAATAGAATAAGACCTTAATTTAGCCTTACTAACTACTATTGCTAAGGTACTTCTTTAAGTTAGGATAAGAAACAGTATAGGCCTAGACGTAGGTATGCTTAACTTTGCTAATATATATAAGCTTCTCTATATTATCTCTAACTAACTAAACATTATTATTATTGCCTAAATCTGCGTTAGACTAGTTATTATGCATTAGAGGTAGAGTATTTACTTATTATTAAGTTAATTAATAGTTCTATCTGCAAAAGTGCTTAACTACTTATCTTTTATAACTTAAGACTTACTGCTACTATTAAATCCTTAGTAATGCATAGACTTTTTGCAGTTCTTATTAGTCTTAATTCGCTTCGCTAGTAAAGCTGTGCACTTCTAGACGTTATGCAACTGCTTAATAAGTAAGATTTAGCTAGTAATAGTAGAATTAGTACGCCTGCAGTTAAGGTTACTACTAAATAATGCAGAGCGTTTTAATGCAAGTAATTGCAGGTTAAGTAGAGTAGTTAAGCTAAATTATAGAGTAAGTATAATATTATTATTATTATTGTTAACGCAGTCTGCGTTACCTAGCAAATCGCCTATTAGCTCTACGTTTTCTATAGCATTAAAAGCAATACTAGGCATAAAATTAAGATCTATAATGCTAACCTTAGCAGAGAGGCTAGATTAAGCATCTGCCTGCTTATACAGTACTATAGATAAGTTAATTAGTATTCTTATACGCAGGCTATTAGTTATATAAGATTAGAAATAAAAGCTTCTATAGCGTAGAAAAAGCAGAGACAATATAGATAATATATTGCTAACCTTAGCAGAGAGGCTAGTTTAAGCAGCTGCCTGCTTATATAGAACTATAGATAAGTTAATTAGTATTCTTGCATGCAGGCTATTAGCTATATAGACGTTAGAGATAAAAGTAACACTAGGCATAAAATTAAGGTCTATATTACTAACCTTAGCAGAGAGGCTAGGTTAAGTAGCTAACTGCTTATATAGAACTATAGATAGATTAATTAGTATTCTTGCATGCAGGCTATTAGCTATATAGATATTAGAGATAAAAGCAATACTAAGCATGAAATTAAGGTCTATATTACTAACCTTAGCAGAGAGGCTAGGTTAAGCAGCTAACTGCTTATATAGAACTATAGATAAGTTAATTAGTATTCTTGCACGTAGGCTATTAGTTATATAAGGTTAGAAATAAAAGCTTCTATAGCGTAGGAAAAGCAGAGATAATATAGACAATATATTGCTAACCTTAGTAGAGAGGCTAATTTAAGTAGCTGCCTGCTTATATAGAACTGCAGATAAGTTAATTAGTATTCTTATACGCAGGCTATTAGCTATATAAGGTTAGGAATAAAAGCTTCTATAGCGTAGAAAATGCAGAGATAATATAGATAACTTTAGTCCTTACCTCTTATAGAAAATAGAGTAGAAGAGAATTAGGCAAAGAAAAGAAGATTATATATCTCTTTTACGTGCCTCTTGCAGGTTAAGTAATAGCACTAGATTTATGCTGCAAGAAATGCAGATATAGTTATTACATATTAGAGGCGCTTTAAAATACGTGCTTAGTTAATTATAATCTAAATATCTTTATAACATAATAACGTTATACTAGATAACTTCTTATATTTAGTATTAAACGCTAAGCAATAGTACTGCTCGTTGCTATATTGTATAAGTAAGAGTAAACTTAAACAGCGCAGCAGTATATATAGATAAAGTAAGTAGCTAAAAAGAAGAGTTAATAGTTAAAGATAGTTAAGTTGCATGCAAGACTATCCTCTTAATAGTTCTAATAAGTTTATTAATATTATTCTAGGAGTTAAATATAATACGTAGCAGTTATAACGCCTAATGCCTTAAGTTAAGTTACAGAAAATACTAAGTTATTATAGTTTCTAGATAAGATAGTACTTATAAGGCGTATGCATAGACGCAGTCTATACTAATGCTCTATTAGCGCACGTCTCCTATAGTAAACCTCTATCCTTCTCTTCTAATAAAGTAATAATGCTTTCTTAATATTACGCATTGCCTCTACTACTATATAGTATAAAAATAGTATAATATAATATTCTGTTGTAGCTAAGCAAACTTAAGAGAAAAGATTGTATTAATTACTGCTCTTCTAATGTATTAGAAGAGCTAGCTTAAATATACAAACAAATTACAGAGAAACGTTAGTCTACTTTCTAAGCTTAGTCAGCTTAGTTACGTGGATTAGTACTTCACTGTTCTCGTGTATCAATACTGCGACATATTCTTTATCTCTTATAATGCTAACGTATTTCTCTAAGATAACATCTGCGTAGGTTCTAGCTCTAATTAAACTATTATAATACTACTAAGCTCCTCTTTATAACGCACAGTTGCTAGCTTCTCTCTAACTGCGTAAACTAATCTAATATATATAATATCGCTACTAAGACTATAGTGTCTAAGTTATAGTATAACGCCTAAGCTTAAAGTTGCTCTATTGCCTACTTCTAGCAGTTATAGAATAAAGCAATAAATCTATAGTTTAATGCCTACTAGCCTAATAAAGCTAGACTTATAACCTCTACGCACTATTCTCTTAAATATCTAGCGCCTAGAAGTTATAATAGCAGAAGAGAACTGTAAAGGACAGTGCTACACTGCTTCTAACTAATAAGGCTCTTAGATTCTATATAACTTCTAAGCAATATTATACTTAAAATATACTCTAACTCTAACTTTAAATAATAGCTAGATAGAGTAACAAATATATAATTTAATACTCTCTAGCCTAACGAAGCTAGACTTATAATCTCTAAGTAATATACTCTCTAATATCTAGCGCCTAGGACTCGCAGTAGTAGATAAGAATAGTAAGAGATAGTGCTGCACTGCTCTAGACTAATAAGGCTCTTAGATCCTATATAACTTCTACGTAATATTATGCTTAAAATATACTCTAACTCTAACTTTAAATAATAGCTAGATAGAGTAATAAATATATAATTTAATACCTACTAGCCTAACAAAGCTAGACTTATAACCTCTAAGTAATATACTCTCTAATACCTAGCATCTAGAACTTATAGTAGCAGATAGAGACAGCAAAAGATAGTGCTGCACTGCTCTAGACTAACAAAGATAATAACTACTATACTATATCTAAATAATATTAAGCTTAAAGCTGCTCTAACTTTAACTCTAGATAACTGCAGGATAAACTAATTACTCTATAGTTTAATGCATACTAGCCTAATAAAGTTAGACTAATACTCTCTATATAATATCCTTCTAGTGCTCTGCGCGCAGAACTTGCAGTAGTAAGAGAAGAGAGATAGTAAGAGATAGTAAGAGATAGTGCTACACTACTCTAGACTAACAAAGATAATAACTACTATACTATATCTAAATAATATTAAGCTTAAAGCTGCTCTAACTCTAACTCTAAATAACTGCAGAATAAACTAATTACTCTATAGTTTAATATATACTAGCTTAATAAAGCTAAACTAATATCTCTCTACGCAGCATCCTCTTAATGCTCTATGCGCAGAGCCTATAGTAAGCAGAGAATAGTAAGAGATAGTGCTATACTATTCTAGAAAATCTTAATAGTTACTAGACTGCAGTAAGTAACCTATTTAGCATAATTAAGTTCTGCTAGACTAAAGCATGCCTGCTATGCAGAGCAGCTCTTAAGTTAAAATATTATTATTACTTAACTTTATACTTACTCTTACCTATTATTCTACCTATATCTAGCATATTTACCTAGTATATATAAACGCAACGCAACTAACAACCTTTTTAGCTATATAATAATATTATATTTTCTATAAGCTCTGCGCATTAAAGCCTAAGCTCTTTATATATTATGCTGCAATTTCTTTTTATTATTATTTTATCTACTAACACGTTTCGCTATATTGCTACTATTACAGCAACGCGCTTCTTAAATCTACAACGCGCTTCTTACGTTAATAACGCGCTTCTTATATTAATAACCTGCAACTGCGCTTAAACTCTCTATAGTTAGTAAGCGCACTCTTCTAAGCAATATCTATATATTAATACGCACTTTTAGCAACAGTCTAATAATTATATATAGTTGCTAACTATCTTCTACTCTAGGCGCAAAGCTATTATAGCTAGATATAACAGCAATAATAACAGCAATATAGAATAGGCGCTGCTAAAGTAACTAGAGTAGTATAAGAGCAAGGCTAATATAATAAGCTCTAACAGCATGTTATAAATAAATATAAGAGAAGAATATAGAATTATAACCTTAGAGGTTATTAAACTTATAGAGAACCTTATAAGCTATATTAAGAAAAAGGACCTACTTAAGAAGATCTAATTAGAAAAGAGCTAATTGCAGCTTCTAAAGAGCTTACGTTTACTAACGTTAAAGGACTAGCTTATAGTAGCTAAATATATATAGCTGTAAAATGCATAAATACTTAAAGTCTTCTATAAAGCTGCAGCTAGAACTATCTAAATAATAATACTAGCTAAGATGCGTTAGTATAGCGCTAAAGTTAAGATAGAGAACCTAAGCAATACGCTAATACTAACACTATCTAAGATAGCGCAGCGATAGTCTTTATCTATTATATCTAATAGGTCTATAGCGTTAATAACTAATAAGTTTAGCGTTGCATTACTTACTAAGCTAGCTATCTTAAATAACGCTAATATTACCTTAGTAGACGCTGTGCATTACTCTATTATTAAATAATTCTCTATATTTAGGCTAATAACAAAGAAAAGCTAGCAGAAATTAGAGAAGAACTACTTTAAGGTTAGAGCCTAGGTACCTTAAGTATAATGCTCTTATCTAGCATTTATTATTACCTAAGTACTCTAATTAGTACTAAGTAGGCACCTCTTAAGTTATAGATGCGTTAATAATAATGCTTATTAAGGACGATAATAACTTGCTAGGCACTATTAACTCTTATATTAAGTTAAGAAAGCTTAGAGCAGTAATACTATTATGCTAGATAATAAAACTGCTAAGTAATTCTAATAAAGGTATAGCATGAACTCTTAAAACTAAAATATATACTACTAACATCTATATGCAGTAACATTCTAATCTAATAAACTACTAGAATAGCTCTTACTACTAGAACAGCTCTTACTACCTAAGAAGAGAGGCTAATATTCTAAACTTATACTAGACAGACCTCCTCTTAAGCGCTATAAGACTAAAGCAGCAGATAGCAGATATGCAAAAGTAAGTAAAGGAAGAACTAAGAAAAATAAAGATTTAGAAGACTCTAATACTAGCAGCGACGTCCTACGCTTACGCAGAAGAGACAGAGCAGCAGCCTGCGCTTAATTAGCTAAAAGAAAGTAGTTAGAAAAGAAAGCGTAGCTTAAGAAGACTAAGAATAAAGAGAAGCTAGCTAAGACTAAAAAAGAGAAAGAGAAGAAAGAAGCTTAGAAGCGCAAGACTTAGCTAGATAGCCTGCTAGATAGCAATAACTACTGCTTAGATAGCAGCTTAGATATTAACTCTAAGGATAACTTAGAGGATAAGAAGGCAATAATAGCAAAGAACTTTACTAGAGAATAAAAGAAAAGGCTTAAAGCTTTATTAAACGCTAAGTAAGTTTACTATAGAAGATAGTTAACTACTATTTACTTTGCTAATAAATAAACTAGAATAAGAGATAGTCTCTCTGCAAGAGTAGAGATAGTAATAGAATACTGCACTCTAGAAGAGTAGACTTTAGCTGTAGTATTCTTTAGTATTTTAATTAATAACCTCTAGAATAAGCGCATAATAAAGCTACTAGCATATTAAGAAGTTAGTTATAACTTTACTCTATACTAGCTTATAGACGCATATATTCTCTACTTTAAAGAGTTATTATCTAATAATAGCAAGATCTTTGCTAATGCTATAAGTATAAGTAAAATGCAAGTAATAGTACTTGCCGTCCTTATAGAACATATTTACTTTAAGAACTAGATAGAAGTATAAAATACGTAAGTAGAAGGCAACGTAATAGAATATAATACAGTTAATAATAATAATAAGCTATATTCTACTAAAGGCAAGAGAACGTTCTACTGCGCATGCAAAAGAAGCCTCTTCTTTAACGCTAAATCTTAATAAGTAGCTATAATAATAACTAGTTAAAAGCAAGCAGCTAATGCCTAGAAGAATAAGATAGTTATAATAGATCTTATAAACTCTACGTAGTGCAACCTAAGTAATCTACTAGCTCTATAGTTCTGCTTCTTTAGTAACTCTTCTCTAGAGAATATAAGTAGACTAATAAAAGAGAAAGCAATAGAGATATAAATTAATACTACTAATGCTATCTCTAAAGCGCTCGCTGCTACTAATAAGTTAGTTGCTCTATAGAGCTACGTGCTAGAAAGCGTAGATTATTAAGAAATAGTCTACTAGATAATACTAGAAGTAAATACGCCTGCTGTGCACTCTAAGGCTACAAAGCACTATCTAGCACTATTAGCAGCATAGTTTATAATAGTCTGCAGCTTTAGAAAGGTAGATAAGCATATATTTAGAGCTTATAACACTATAAGCGTTATAGCATAGCAAATAATTATACGCAAAGGCAGCTCTTATATAGAAAAGAGAGTAATACTACTTTCTAGTTATATTACTGTATAGAGGCAGACTATATTTAATAAATTCTATAATTATAAGTTAAAGAGCATAATTATAGCTAAGTTTTACTAGGATATTTAAAGCTATAACTACAGATACTAATAGAAAGCATAGGCCCTATCTAGAACGCCTATAGAATAAGAACTAAATAAGATCTTAATCTTTATATCGCTAGTACTTATTAGCCTTTAAAATAGAAAAGAGGTCTCTAACTAGTTTAACGCTACTAATAAGAGAGACTCTGTAACTAGCGATCGCATCTATAAGATAGAAGATATAGTCTACTAGTTAATTACAGAGATACTATCTTATAGAACTTACTAAAACACAGCTCTTAATAGCCTAGCAATAGCTAAATAATAGCGTAATATAATTGCTAATATAAAGTACAACGTAAGCAAATATAAGTTATCTTATAAGTATAAAGAACTTATATCTTAAGGAGCAGCAGTAGCGCAGAGATTTATATTAAAAAGAATATTAAAGACGCGCAACCTATAGAGTAAACTAATATCTAGTATTAAGAGTAACTTTCTGCCTTACTTCTAAAGCTATCTATGTTTAGATTTCCTTAGTATAGTATAAAACGCTAAGCAATAATATAGAGATATCCTAGAAAAAGAAGGCCTTAATAAATTAGAAGCTAGCAGATATATAATCTTTAACTACTTTAAGATATAGGCGATAGCATCTTACTCTACGCTTGCTACTCTAAAGGCAGCATAGTTTAAAATATATAGTAGCTGCAAAGTTAAATGCTTTATATTAAACAGCGTAAAGAACCTTTTTACTAACCTAAGTAAGGACTATTTCCTAGTATAAGAGGCGCGTGCTATAACTAAAAGCAGCCTAAAGTTTTAAAACCTATTAAATTTATGCTCTAAGGGTTAAAATTCTAGGAATACTAAGCTAGATATAGAGCATTATAGTAGAAGATGTAGTAAAAGCAGCTAATACACTACTACTGCTAAAGGAAGTCTGCGCTAAAATTCTTATAGAGTTATATAAACTAATTATGCAGGCAGTAACGTAGCTAAGCTTAAGAGAGAAGTTTAGTAACGAGAGCGTCTTAGTTATGCAGAGAGGTATAATACAGCATAAAATTAACCTTAAGCTTACTAAATAGAGAGATCTAGATAGGCCTTAGATTATAGTAGCTTTAATAGCATTTGCAGAGGCAATTATACTAATAGAAGCTACGCACGTCGTTATTATACGCACGCTACAAGATAAGCAGAATATATAGAATTAATTTATATTCTAAGTATACTAACTTAGCTAGTTAGCAGAAATATATATTAGCATTATCTATTTTAACCTAGATAGTAAACTAGAACTTAAAGTACTAAGTAAGTAGGACGTTAAAATAACTTTCTAAGATAAACTATAAAGTAGAGAATTAATAATTACAGATTAACGCATAGACTAGCATTAAACTAAACTAATTATTATAAGTTTAGAAGCACTCTGCTAAGGTCTAGCGCACTGCTAGGAAAGATGCTTAACAGTGCTTAATAGTGCTTAACAGTAGATAACTATATAGAATGCAGGACTAGCATAGTAATAGAATAATTCTTATATTACTAATAATTCTAATAAAGCTCTTTCTAGTAATATCTATAATATCTAGTTATAATGCAGAAAGAAGTAAATATATAGTAAGATACTAAGGAAAGTATATTAAAGAAGTAAACTTCAATAGCGTAGATAGAAAGATAGAGTAGGTAAGAAGAAAGAAAATATAATAGTTAAAGATAGTAAAGTTATGTGCTAGACTATCGCGTTAATAGTTCTAACAATTCTAACAGTACTAACTATTTTAACAAAGTTTTATTTTAAAGTATATTTAATAACAAACATAAATTTCTTAAATTAATTAACTTACTAGCGACACAGTCAATTCTACAGTATTAATAGAAATAAATATTTGATAGATTTTTAGTTTTCCTGACGCACTCAATGCAGCACCGGTTCGAGCCTCTATTATACTAGGCAAGTTCCATCTTTTTGCTCTGCTAGAACTTTTAGGCGCTCTAGATAACCTAAAATACTTCCGTAACAACGTAGACTGTCCTTCTTGCAATTGCAATGTAGTTATGTTACTATTAGACCTCATTGTTCAAGCTGTGATCATGCAGTGACTAAGTCCGGCCAATCTCCGAAAGATCACCATTGCAACCTCAATCTTCAAAAAGTCACAAATCAGCTGCATTGACCGCCAGCCCGCCCATGATGCTATTATGCTAGCCCCGACGCGTGTCCTTCGCGCATCATGGTCGTCTACGCTTCGACTGCCCAAGTCAAGCTTCCCGCCCCGACCGTCACCCGCCACGAATGCGGAATACCTACGACGATGCACAGATGACCTATACAATTGGCAGCGAAGCCCCGCTCGCTTCGAAGCCCTGAAGAAGTTCAAAGATGGATTTCTTGGACCTGCTGTGAGTAGTGCAGCTCCCGCGACATTCACACTCCACGATGGCCCGCCATATGCCAACGGCCCACTGCACATCGGCCACGCGCTGAACAAGATCACAAAAGACATAATATGCCGCTACGAAGTCACCCAAGGCAAGCAAGTCTCTTACATCCCCGGCTGGGACTGCCATGGCCTACCCATCGAAATTAAAGCCCTGCAAGCTGCAAAAGAAAGACGCCGCGCAAACCAGCCCCGTCACCGTCCGCGAGGCAGCCCGCCAACTCGCCACGCGCACCATTAAAGAGCAGATGCGCGGCTTCAAGGAATGGGCCGTCATGGGCGACTGGGACAACGCGTACAAGACCATGGAACGGGGGTTTGAAATCAGACAGCTTGAGGTGTTCAAGACCATGTTCGAGAAGGGCTTGATATACAGGCAGAATAAGCCGGTGCATTGGAGTCCTAGCTCGAGGACGGCGCTGGCAGAGGCGGAGTTGGAGTATGATGAGGGACATAAGAGCTTAGCTGCTTTTGTGCGATTCCCTGTAAGTGTGGCGGAGGAACTGAGGAACGGCGCGCTGAAGGGTATTGATGGGGAGGTTAATGTGGTGATCTGGACTACGACACCATGGACGCTGCCCGCGAATAGTGCGATTGCGGTGCACAACGACATGGAGTATTGCCTTGTCAGAGACTCGAATGGCAGTGGAGAGATGACCTTCGTGGCTGCTTCCCGGATCGCGGAGTACCAATCGGTCTTGGAGCGTGAGCTTTCCGTTGTACTGGCTGGGCTGCGAGGATCCGATCTCGCTGGGCATTTGCAGTACGAGAACCCGTTCCAGAAAGCACGTGGATTTCAGTCTGTCATTCATGCCGACTTTGTCACCGACTCGTCTGGTACTGGTCTGGTTCATCTGGCTGCGGGTCACGGCATGGATGATTATCGTGTTTGCCATGCTCTTGGCCTCCCGGCTTTCGCCCCGATCGATGATGCTGGTGCCTTCACGAAGGACGCCTTCCCGGAGCAACCTGAGCTTCTCGAGGGCCTTTTAGTGGCTGATGAGAATAAGACAGCTAGCAAAGCCGTGTGCAACTATCTTGAAAACCAAGGCCTTTTGCGTGGGAAGCAAGAGTACCGCCACAAGTACCCCATCGACTGGAGAACCAAAGAGCCTGTCATCACCAGAGCGACAGAGCAATGGTTCGCCAACGTTGAGAGCATCAAGGCTGCGTCGATGAATGCAATTGAACATGTTCAATTCATGCCAGAAACCGGTCGTTCACGATTAGAGAGTTTCATTCAGGGCCGAAGTCAATGGTGTATATCCAGGCAGCGTGCTTGGGGTGTGCCTATTCCAGCATTGTACAAGGTCAACAGTGACCAGCTGGAAGCTGCCATGGACTCGGAAACTATTACGCATGTCATTGGCGTGATCAAGGAGCGCGGTATCAACGCTTGGTGGACGGACGCACAGGATGACCCAGCATGGAAGCCAGAGCATCTCACTGGCACCTATGTCCGAGGTAGAGATACGATGGACGTATGGTTCGACAGTGGTACCAGCTGGACTCTACTCCCTCTCCAAGCAGATCAGCCCGTTGCCGATGTCTATCTCGAAGGCACCGACCAACACCGCGGCTGGTTCCAGTCTTCGCTGCTAACCCACGTCGCTCTCCAGCCCTATGAAAAGTCAGCTGTGAAGGCACCTTACAAAACCTTAATCACGCATGGCTTCACACTCGACTCTGATGGCCGCAAGATGAGCAAGTCACTCGGCAACGTCATCTCCCCCATGCAAATCATGTCCGGTGAGCTTCTCCCGCCCATCAAGCGCAAGAAGCAGAAAGGCCAGGCCGCGCAGGCAAATTCCACAGGACAAGCATACGATGCCATGGGCTCTGATGCTCTCCGCCTCTGGGCCGCGAGTAGCGATTACATGCGCGACGTAACCATCGGGCAGCCCGTTCTCATGTCCGTCAACCAAGCCCTGCACAAGTACCGCGTAACCTTCAAATGGCTGCTCGGCATCTTCTCCCTGCCATCCTGCCCACCCACATTCTCCTCCTTCGAGCACCTCTCACCCGAGAGCACACATCTCGCCGACGTCCTCGCACTACACCGCCTCGGACAAGTCACACATGACATCCACGCGCACTACGCCCGCTACGAATTCTTCAAAGGCGTCAACGCACTGAATAAGTACATCTCCAACGACTTGTCCGCGTTTTACTTCGAGACCGCGTCAAGGATCGGATATACACGGGCGATCTGCACGATTGCCAGCGCATCCCAACGCGTGCTCGGTCTCGTCTTCTACGAATTGCTCAAGATCCTGGCGCCCGTCACGCCGCTGCTCGTGGAGGAAGTTTGGGCCCATGTCCCCGCGGGTCTGAGGGATAATTCTACGCATCCTGCACGCGGGACTTGGACTCGCCCACCTCCATCTCCATCCGTCGACAAGCAAACAGAGACGGTGCTCACACACATCACATCCCTCAGCACCGCCATAAAAACCGCCCAAGAAGCCCTCCGCGCCGACAAGAAAATCGGATCCGGCCTCGAGTCCAGTGTCACGCTGCTCCTGCCTTCCCAAACCGCCGCGCACAAGCTCGTGGAGCTGGTCAAGACGTGCACGCAAAACTCTTCGCTGGGTGTACATGACGTGGAAGAGCAGCTTGCTTCGATATTCGTTGTTTCCGAATTCGAAATCCGGGGGAGTGATGCCGAGAGAGCGTGGGCGTGGAGTGTCGAGCAAGACGTCGATGCTGGGGTGGAGGGATGGGAGGGTGCGAAGGTTGTCGTGCATGCGCCTGGTGGGGAGAAGTGTCCGCGGTGTTGGCGCTTTGTGAGGGAGCCTGAGGAGGAGATATGTCAGCGGTGCGAAGGGGTTGTTGGCAGTGAGAGAGTACCGGTGTGACATGTAAAGTAGATCATGTGTTTATATATTGTACATCCCAACATTAAAGGAACCTGTACTAGCAAAAGAAATCACCATTCAACAACCACTCTCATCTTCAACGAAGCGCTATCGATGACAAAGTCTCACAACGCATCCAAACACAAAGCAGCCGTTGAATATACATTTTTCATTACTAGCAAAACTGTTCATTAACTGTCTTCTTTGCCGAGCTCATCCGCTCAACATTCTCACGCCTTCATCTTCCTTCCCCACACCTCCCTTAACCTTCAATCGCGCTCGCAGCTTCTCCGGCGTGTTGATCAAACCTCGGCCGAAGCCTTTTACGAACAACCCTCTCAAGAATGATTCCAGCCCGAGCCGTGCTCAAGAGCGCGAGAAAAGGAAGACTTGCGCTTTGCTATACCAAGGAAACCCGCACGCATCCGAAAATGCAAGACAGATACGAGCGCGCCAGAAGCGTAAAACAACTCTACAGCGCATCTCATTTCGCGAGCGAGAAAGGAACTTCGCGTCCGGTAATCGCGATATTGAACAGACAAAGAAAAAAAACTTCGAGGAATTCAAGTGACTGAATGCGAAAGAAATGAAGCGCGTGTTGCGAGTTGAGAATTCCCCAAGCCTGGAGAATGAACAAGTCGCTCGCTCGCTCGCTTGCTTGCCCGGCTCCGAAAAGGATAACAAGGATCCCAAGGGTCGGACTGTTTCCCCTCTCAAGATAGTAAGTACAGTAGTAGTTGAAGCTTTTTGTTTCGTGGTCGCCCGTTCAATATCATGCGTTATCGTATCCTAGGAAAAGGGACCCCAGAGGACAGGAAAATCTGCAAGAGACGCTGCAAGCAGACCAAGAACCGCTTTTGACACGGGTATGTTGGAAGAAGAAAGAAAAATGGCGTGTTTGGTGGTTCGATACGACGTCGTTTACTAGGAGATTGAAATAGTGATCCGTGTCTAAGAGTGGCGTGGTCTATTCAATCTTCGCCGTTCAGTGAGCGGCTCGGATCGCGAGTCGGCGGTGTTCGCAGTTGAGAGGAGCTGCCAAAACTGGAAAGCTGTTTGGGTTGCTCTTCGTGCCTAGGCTTCCGTTTGAAGAAACTCTTTATCTTGCCTGTCGTAGTTTTGCGATCGGGACTGGGAATTGTAGGTGATGTCGTAGTTGAGGTCGTGTTTGACGGCGTTGTATCGAGTGTCGTCTCTTTGTGTGCTGGTCTGCCCTCTGTGTCGCCATTCCTCGTGTCGCGGGTGGCACGCCTAGTACTCATTTGCCGCCACCAGCTCGAATTGCGCGAGACATCAGATCGTGTCATGTTGCTATCGCCACTGATTTTGTTTGAATCCCAATGTTGTAGTTTTGAGCCGTCGAAATTGCCATTGGCCGTATGGGACAAATCAACCTGTGAGTGGCTTTGAGAAGATGGTTGCGGCATAGGATAGAGATCGACGTCTGGCTCATATTAGCAAGACTCGAAAGCTGGACTGAGGGAACCGCAAAGCTTACTCTGGCTGTGTCTGGCCTGTGATGGGGCAGTGACAGGTCTTGCACCATCTCTGTCGTTCTTTTTAGAGGCAGACCTAGTAAGTGTGTCTTTTCGTTGTCCTCGGTTGTGGTCCTCAGGTGTTGGAGTGTGATCTCTAGGACACGTTTCGGCAGGGTTTGGGGTCTGCGTGACAAGGATCTTCGTCAAGCTAGCATCTCCACTCCCTCGTCTTGAACCTTGATATTCTGGAGATGCGGATGCACGTTGTGCTACGAGAGCTGCTGCAGATAACCGCCATGGGTCCTTGTCAACGACCGCTGGCGAGCCCTGTGCTTCTACAACGGTTGCCTGGATGGTTCCGCTCGACCCTCGACGTCGAGTTTCGTCCAACGATTCCTGCGCGGTTGCGTCTGGTGTGATTACTGGCGCACTCACTTCAGCAATCGATCTGGGCGGCCCGCCAGAGAATGGACTTGGAGACGGATCGACAGCAAAGGCAGGAACTAGCTTACCCAACGAGAAATTGGGGTGTTTTCTCTTCTTGGAGCGCTCACTGTCGATCTTGTTTTCCCAGACAGTCTTGTTTGCCAGGATTTCATCGACAGCAAACCGCATCGCTGGTAGAATATCGGTGACTGCTTCAAACAATGGACAGGCGAAGATGTTCATGAAGCCAATCTGGGACTCTCCAAGCTTGATCAAGTCATCTCGAACGGGCGGCCCGCCAAACAGACATGAAGGCATCTGTAATTCTTGCTCCATGATGCCCTGGTTACTAAACTCGTCTGTGAGGATGTTGGCCCACTTTGCCGCTGTGTCAAATTTTCGCGCCTGATGGGAACGTTAGCTTCACGACATACAGCATGGAGAATTTGTCCACCTACCACGTTGCAAATGTCAGCGCACTTGATCAAGACACCACAAGCCAGGTCCTTTTGCTCTTCCTTCATCTTGGAATTCCAGCCATCGGTGTCACCTTGGTCGTGCGCAATCTTCTGTTGCAGGTTTCCAAGGTCGGTCATGTATTTGAAATGCAGACCCATATCGGTAGCGAGGATGTTGTTAATCATTAGTTTCCGCATCGCACTATCCGAAAAAGCCTGTGGCCAATATCGACGCAGTATTTGTGAATACGCTGCGCAGTGGAAAGATTCTAGAACGGAGCGGTCGTTGTACAGTTGCGCCAATGGCGCATTCAAGGCTACAAGAAATGCGTTGTTGACACCCGGGTGGCCAACGTCGTGTCCAATGGCGGAAATGAGAAGCGTGAGCGCGTCAAAGGGCTTCAAGAGCTCAGCTATTGGCGACTTCGGTAACAAGCCGGAAGAGTCGTTTGGAGGATACGGAAGTAAAGTTCCTATTCTGACAAGAAAGTGAAAAAGGGCCTGGAGAACATCGACGACATGGCGGAAATTATGGTACTTGACGAATTCGTTGTACGCAGTGCGACTGGCTAGGAGGAAAACAATGAGATCGGCTATTTTGAATGTTAGCAAAAATACTTGGCAAACGAGAAGTACATGCCTTCTGGTATCCTCCACTTGTCGAGCTCTGGCATTTGTAGAGCATGTTGAAGCATGACTAGTGCTGCGTAGAGGAGCTCGTCGTCGGTGTAATCGTGAGCGGAGAAAGCCCACGTTCCAAGCGCCTCTTCCACAACGACTCTGCGGTCTCGGCTCAAATCGAAATCACTAAGCTTTGTTAGCGTATGTAAAATTGCGCATTCATCTTAACTCCGTACCCGGCATCTAATGACTCTCCTACAGTCTCTGGATTACAGATACCGGTCATCAGATTCGACACCATTGCCTCACGAAGGTACCCGTAAGGCTTGGCATCGTCGACGCCGACCCACGAGAGTTTCCGGTTTCTCTTAGAAGTCAGAAAACTGGCCTCTTCACGCGCAAATTCTTTTTGCAGTCGGTAGGCGTGGATGACCAGGCCGTGCATGCGATCTTTGGACAGAGGACTTGAAAAGACATCGAAAGCGCCAGCGTCCAGGTAGCGAGATATGCGGACATTGTCGGTCAGAACTTGGGCGCCGTATATGCCTGGCGAGGGTAGGCCTGATGGACCAGGTTCGTGCTCCAGACCAGTCAACATGACCACGGGTACAACGAGCTTGGAAAAGTTTCTGGACGAGATCTCCGAGGACACGTGCGTGAGGAGGTGGGTGCCGTAAATGTCGTTGGGTTCGCTCGTATCTACTCGTATTACACGCCCAGAGGTGGGCGAGGGCGTGCGTGGTTCGCGCGACAACCGCTTGAGGCGCTGCTCTTCGGCGTAGGGGACGTCTATGATGACAAAGATGGGCGCATTGCCTCTGGGCGAATCGAGTATGCTGGCGATCTTGGATAAACATGCTCGGCCTGAACCGCAGATGTGGACTAGGTAGCCTGTTAGTAGCGTCGTCGTGGTTGAGTGTGTGGGCACGTACCTTCGTTGAACATGGACAGGATCGCTTCCACGTTCGCATGCACTTCAGCGGGCGGCGTCTTGCCCAGGGCGAAATAGCTCTGGCCTACATTGCCGGTGCTCTTCCGCGCCACGAGTGAATCGGAGAGCGTCTCTCGCTGCACGTGTTCGTCGTTGGCGCGCCGGTCCGTGTAGATGACATTGCACATGCCATGTTCCATCGTCTCCACCTATGCTGCGGCGACCAGGCGATGCTGGTCTGGGGCGTCCGTGGAGCCTCCCGCACAGAGGGGAGGGTGTGGTATTGTTGACGCAAAATGGGCAGCGTCTCGGGGTCGCAGTGCGGCGTCTGGAGTGGGTTGCGCGCAGTGGAGCGGTGGTACAGGGCGTCGGCGCAAGCAAGGAGCGGCGTCGGAGCGCAGACGAATCGATGGGCAGTGTCGACCTGAGAGAGACGAGATTGCAGTAGCGCTGCAAGCGATGCGGAGAGGCAGCAAGCGTGGGGGAAGCCCAGATTTAGACACGGCGAGGGCGCGCGGTGATCTGAGATGCGATCTGAAACGGCGATGTCGAAGAAGGGCCCAGGGACCCGACGGCGCGGTGGTGGTGGACACTGGACAGGTTGCACGCTGGCGCACAGGCAGTTGCTGCGTGGAAGGCGCGATGCAGCGGCGAGGAAGGCGCGAGGTGCGAATGCGACGCAGCGGGTGGGTGCTAGACGGGTGGCTGCGTCTCGTGTGCAGCGGGATGGGGGCAGCGCAGAGTAGAAGCAGCAGCAACAACAGCAGCAACAGCAGCAACAGCAGCAACAGCAGCAACAGCAGCAACAGCAGCAACAGCAATAGCGGCGCAATCGATTGTAGTCGGAATGCTGGGCGCGCGGCACTACAGTCAAGCACCCACGGTGTCTGAGACGAGACCAGACGACTGCAGCGGGCGTGTGGTTGCTGGTGCCAGAGACGGCGAGAGGGCAGATACAGGCACAGGGGGCTAGCGGCGGTGTCGCATACAGCGCACTCGCAGAATTGGCTGCAGTCGGAGCAGCATCAGGGCTTGAGAGTCGCGATGGGGTTTGCGGTGCGCGGGTGCAGTCGCTGTGAGGTTCGGGCTAAGCTGGTGCTGGGCGCTGGTGTCGTCTTGGGGCAGAGGTTGCACCTCGAGCGCGCATCCACTGGCACTGCTGGTCCCAAGCCCCCACAACTCTGCCCGCCCGAAGCCCGCTTCGAAGCCTTCTAGAAGATTGCCGCACACAGCCTCGCAAAACCCATGCAGCTGCTCCAGGGCGCCGTTCGTGATTCGTGACGACGCCCAGCGCCCGTCCGTTCACGTCCAACGCACGCTGCCGCCTGCCATCGCGTGTCACTCACGTAGCCTGCGTAGCCCGTCTGCAGCGCGCCCTCGACTCTGCGCGCCATCTTGGCTCTGCACCACTGAAACCGCATGCGAGGCTGGCTCAGAACCGGGGCAGTGATTACATACGCAGCGCCCACAGTCTGTCTGCCGCCTCCTTCAGGCCTAGCCCCCCGTCGCCTGTGTGCGCTGGCTGTGTTCCCATCACCTCACCACGCCGTCGCCCTTGCTCGCGCGTGGAGCTGCCAGGCCATCAGCACACGCTTCACTTCCACTCCCACTCTGTGCACTCTGTGCACTCTGTGCACTCTGTGCGCTTCTCGCCACCGCTGATGCACGCAGCGACGAGACCCTGTGCCTCTGCAAGTGGCAATGCTGTGAGGCGAGCGCGCAGCTGAGACACCTCTCCTCCGCCGCAGATCTCGTCGTTGGACGCTCGCCAAACGCGGCGGGGCCAGTGGACTCGGTCCGCTTGCATTCCAGCCTGCAGATCTGTCATCCAACACCGTCGCCCGTGTGTGCACAGAAACACCATCCGCTTTCCTCATGTCTCGCCATGCACAAGGACACCTGCGCTACATGACGCCTTCTGTCCCACCCAGCGTAAGTGTTTCGCATGTCTCGAGCATGCATCGGGACGAGACCGGCACCCGTCCTCCTCACCCGAGCTTTCGGGCAGAACTGCGCTACGTAAGTAGACATCGACGCTGAACCACGCTCGCCTGAAGAAGCAAACTGCTCCGACGACATCACCAACGGGTTGCGTCTAGTTGCAAAGGCCACCAGGGGTTCTCGCGCCTCTCGCCGCTTTCATTCGCCCGCCCCAGTCAACACCATGCTGTCGGCCTTTCCTCGTTGGCGAAGACCTCGTTAGCTCGCGATAAGGCACAGGGCAGGAGGCTGATCCCCGCCATCGTTCAGCTGAACCCGAGGCTGCACGGCGAGCTGCATCCACCAGATTCTGACAGGCTCCGTTCCGCAGTATGCACGAATTAGCCCGCACATTCGGCTACGTGCTCAACCCCGACATTGAGCCAGCGAACCGCATGTCTTTGGCGCTGAATCCTGACAGCAGATGACCTCGACGACGTGATGTGCACTGCACCTCCATATTGCGAAACCACTCGTCTGGCGTCAACATCAGTCGATTCCAAGCCCACGAAAATTGTGCACTGGCCTGATGTCGAACAAGGGCGATCCTATTTGCCTGCAATTCTTACATTCCCATATCCTGGTATGGCTAAATTGATTCGAAGACGCCCACCTGCAGCAGCCGGGGCCTGCACCAATCCATACCCATACTGCACCTTGTCACCTATGAGCGGAAACGAACCGGGTATGAGAACTGGATAGTACCGTGTATAATTGGGTCAATTCACCCATGTTTGTTCCATCGTATGTGCCAGGCTGCAGTTCACTGCCTCGTGTCAATGCCGGCTGTGCGCATGCGGAAAGGGTTCATCGGGGTTTAAATGTAGAGCTGAGTCTGGCCCACTTCCGCTGCCGGGCAAATTCTCATCTGCAAGGTTGTTCAGTTCTCATAAGAAAAACCAGATCACGAGATCAAAGACATGGATTCATCTCCCTCAAACACTCTACTTGAACTCCGCATCTGGATGCTGGCCATCTGGAATCTCCAACGCAGACGTATACGCCGACCGATCGACCTGCTTTCCCCAGACACTCGCAATAGCCGGCAGCACAGTTCTTCCTGCATACTGAACATTACTGTTGGGCACAGGCCAGGGCACCGAAGTGTTCTTGTTGTTCAACTTGCCAGCATAGCTTGCATTGAAGAACGTCTTGCTCAAAGGAACCTTACCAGTCCATGCACGTACGCTGTCGCCAGTCTTTGCGGCTACCCACTGGAAGACATTAGCACCCACGTCCCAGCGTCCCAGGGTGTGAAGGCCCCAGTTGGCTTGGACTGTTGAGATCTCGCTGTAGTGGTTGTAGTAGGTGTCGTCCTTGGTACCAACGAGCTGCGACGGCACGGCATCACCTAGCAATATGGCGACGATGCGGTTTTGTTCAGCGTAGCTGTGGTTCTCGTCGAACGTGACCATGACGAGTGTGTTGTTCATGAAGGTCTTGTCGGTCAAAAGTGGCTCGAGGAATTTCCGGGTCCATGATCCCGCGACTGTTACGGTCGAGTCGTGGCCTGAGTGGTGTAAGTAAGCTAACTCAATGACAGACATGCAAGACGCATACCATCTGAAGTCATGTTGGGCGTAATGAACATCCATTGAGGAAGCGCGTTGGCCTTCAAGTCCGCACTGAACTGCGTCAACGGCTTGGTCTTCGCCAGCCTGTCCGATTGCTTCGCAACCGAGTCGTACAACACCGCTGGATTGTGCTTACGCACGTACATATTCGCGCCCGTTTTCGGATTCTTGAAGTTGCCCGTGAAGCCGACAGACGGCATATCTTCCTGATACTCGCCCCAGCTGACACCCTTGTCCTCTAGCAGGTCGACGAGCGTAGACACGTTGGATGGGATGTTGACCGTGTTGTCATGATTAATGCCATAGTAATCGCCCGAGATGGCACCCGCATAATTTGGCATCGACGGATGCGTAAGCGCGAAGTAGTTCGTCAAACTGATGCCCTTCTTCGCGAGCCATGCGAGGTTTGGATCGCCGGCGGCGAGGTCGTAGTCGGTGTTCTCAAGCCATATGATGGCGATACGGTCGAAGGCTTTTCCCTTCACGAACTGCGCTGAGCTTACGCTTGCCAGCGCAGTCAGGGAGACCGCAAGCCAGCAGACCATGGCGAGTATACCCTGGTGAATCGTGTTAGATATCTGGAGTGTCTTTGTGTAAAGGATCATTCCCCACCAGAATAGATAACAAAAGAGCGACGCACAAACCCGTGGTACAAATCGGACGTAGTGTTAGTGTCCCACGGGCTCTCCCTTCACCAGCCCCACCTTCCGCATCAATCTTCATGTCCGCTACTATATTTCCCATCTTAGATCACTTTTACCACATGTAAACCTATCAGCAGTCTCGCAGGCTTCCCGTGTGCACAGGAGGCGAAAGACTACGTAGTAGGCCGCTTTTCTATAGTTGCGTGGTCAAGCTTTTCGGGAAGGTGGCTAAGCTTCGTGGTGTGCGCGTGCGCGGCTGATTGGCGGAGCTGGGCTGTCATACCTTGGTACGATTTCTGCGGCTAGGAGGGACGGAGCGAGGGATAGTTTGGCGGCGAATGGTGGGCGGGGCATTTATGGACTTGTCTGCTCCGAGTATGATTAGGGTGGGACGAACTTTTGCACCGATGTCTGAAACCTCGAAGCACTTTCCAAGGGCTGTCTAACTTCAAGGCTACTTGTGCACTTCGTAATGCGCTCATGAGCTGTTGAGTCTATTCGGCAAACAACAGCTGCTCTATAATATTAGTTTGAGGTTGTACAGAGTGCACGCATTCATTGTAGCGCCTGGTGCTGCAAGGGAGAGGCAAAGGGAATGATCCGTGGTCGACGATTTTAAGAAGTTCGGAATACTGGAGACTTCACTCCGCGATCATTTGAACGAGTCTGCCCTGGGCTTTTCAACCAAACACTTTACGCTTGATGATATAATAGGCTGTTTCGCGAGGTCCAAAGCTGAAAGATGGAACTGTCCCAGCCAGATTCGATCGCAATGGAGGAGCAAGTTGGTCTGTTACAACAAGAAGAGACGACTAGTCGTGAGAGCTCCGAATCTTATATCGAACATGACCTACTATGGAAAGAGGCAGGCAGAACTACCCGGCATTCGAAGCCAAGGCGGCGCTGGACTACCATAGTCGCAGTCACCGTCCTGATCATCTGCACACTCGGCTTTCTCCTGAACTTCGCCATCGCACGCCCAAATCGCCCTGAAGCAGTAAACGCCGCTCCAGCACAAATCCGTCCAGAGGAGGACTACATACTCGATCCTGCCTGGGACTTCGATGCTGCGCCCACAATGCGGGAATACACGTGGATCATCTCAGACCACGAACACAATCCAGATGGCGTCTACCGCCCTATGGTACTTATTAACGCCACATTCCCAGGGCCCATGATCGAATGCAACGAAGGCGACGAAATCATTGTACACGTCCACAATCGCGGTGTCAACGCAACATCGATTCACTGGCACGGACTTTACCAGAATGGTACGAATTCGATGGATGGGACTGTCGGCGTCACGCAGTGCCCAATCCCATCTGGTCGATCCTTTACCTACCGTTTCAACGTCACTGGCCAGTCTGGCACGTACTACTACCACAGCCACATGAGCATGCAGGCCTCGGATGGACTGGTGGGTCCTTTAGTCATTCATGCAAGAGACGGAGAAGAAAAGACGCTGCAGAAAGTCCCGTATGAGCAAGACCGCGTGGTTATGCTGTCGGATTACTACTACGATCTTTCGTCGGAGCTGCTGGTGCAGTATCTTGCTCCGGGCAATGAGAACGACGAGCCTGTTCCGCCGTCTGCGCTGATCAATGGTCGGAATTTGCGCGAGTGTGAAGATCTGCCAAATCGCAAGTGTTCAGCTACCGGAGTTTCGCGGGCGAGATTTGATCTGGAGAGGAAATCCAGCACGCGCCTTCGTATACTAAACGTCGGTGCGTTTGCAGAGTTCTCGCTACAGATCGACGAGCATGAGTTCCAAGTTACGGAAGTCGATGGCACGGATGTGTATCCGCAGAGTATTCAACGCCTGAATATTAACCCTGGGCAACGCTACAGTATCATCTTGACGCCGCCCAAGGACGAGAACAAAGGGCTATACTGGATGCGAGCGCGGATGATCACACACTGTTTTGCCTACGAGAACCCAGAGCTACAAGAAGAAGTCTGGGGCGTAGTCGACTACACTTCACCCTCAAGCTCGACCCTCACTCCCCAAACGACAGACTGGACCGAAACAATCGAAGTCCAATGCCGCGACCTCAACACCACGTCTCTCACACCCGTCCTGCCCCTCCCTGCGCCGGAATCAGCAGACCATACTCTCTTCCTGCGCTCCTCGTTTCAAATCCGCGACCACGCGCTGTCCCGCGGATATCTCAACGACAGCTCTCTGCGCCTTGACGCAACAAAGCCCGTCTTACACACCCTCCTCGATCCCCCGCACTCACCCTCCTCCTCCTCCTCCTCCGAAGAAATCGGAGATGGAATAAACACATCCCTCTTCAACCCCCTCTCCCAGCTCGTCTACCAAACTCACAACATATCCACCGTCGATATCGTGCTGCAAAACTTCGACGACGGAAACCATCCGTTTCACCTCCACGGACACAAGTTCTGGGTCATGGGGGCCGGGCGCGGATATGCGCCGGCCAATCTCGGGGATGTGGAGAGAAGAAGCAATCCGTTGCGTAGGGACACGGCGAGTTTGCAGGCGTTTGGGTGGTTGTGGATTCGTTTTGTTGCGGATAACCCGGGGGCGTGGGCGTTTCGCTGTCATGTCGGGTGGCATGCGGAGGCGGGGTTGGGGATGGTGTTTGCTACTAAAGTTGGGGATATGGAGGTGGTGGAGGAGGGGATGGAGAGGGAGTTGTGTGGGGTTGGAGGTTGAAAAGATATGGCAAGGGAAGGCACGTGAGGGTTTTTTTTTAAAATGCCAATGACGGGGCTTGGGTATCTTCGAGGCAAGAGCGGAAGCTGCTGGACTTGCGTTGCACGCCGCATTCGCCACGAGACAATGTGCTGGATGTGATGGGAGGCAGGAGACGGTGTTCCGGTTTTGCTCATGATGGATACTGGAAACCTTCGCAAGGAAGGAATGGTAGAGGGATTTACTGCACGGCATGAGATGAGGATCGAAGATGTACCATGTGCAGTATGGTAGGGTTGAGAGATATCTCACAGACGAGAAAAACGCACTGGAAGCACCTCGTACCTCGCGACGTCGTACTCAAGGCATGAAGTTTCTGGGAACGCAGGAACAAGTATAGTCAATATCCATGAGTCTGACAGGAACAGGTCAGGACAATCGGGTGTCGGAACATCTGCGGAGAGCATTTTTGAGTAGGGGTGGCATTGGTAGGGAACTATGGGTACTCTGCTGGTTTAGCATAATATTCCATTGAACAACCGTATCACGACTATAGTACACATCAACGGGGAAGTTTACTTATCTGACAACGCGTCCTGGAACCATATGGAGCTCTCCTAATACACTGCGAGGCAACTATAGTCCTCTAATATTTCTGAGCTTTGTTACCTTGGTAAGGCGCAGAGATATTCCCCGCTAAGCACTCTGTCCGATGCGCTGATGGCGAACGTATCTTCGCACTAATCCACACATGATCGTCACCCTCAGTAACCCTTCTATCCAGCTTTCTACTCCCTAAACACAACAAGACCTCTTCCATACAACATACTCACCATCCCAATCCCCCTCCCAACATCCCTCACCGCAGAACTACTACTACACACCTCTCCTCCGCCAGCTTTCAACAACGTCCTCACACCCTCCTCCTCACTCCACTCACCCACCCAACTCCCCGCCCAACACCCACACGCCCTCCTCTCCTCTTCCGTCTCATCCTCATCGCACTTCCACCTCCCTTCCGCTACCTGCATGAGCGTCGGCACATACGGATGGCCCGCAATTAAAACCTTGCCATGCGCATCAACAGAAAGATTATCCGGCCCAGACGGCGTGCGCACGAACTTGGCCAATTCGAAGTCGCCGGTGGGTGTGAGGTGGTAGATATACAACCCCGGTTTCGCCGAACTTGCCACCACGATGGTCGTCTCGTTGAGTTTCGCAATGCCGTTGGCGAACGAGACTCTAGCTAATATCTTCGCGGTCTCCGGGGAGCTGGGCGAGATGGATACGATCGTTCCGCCTGGAATACCGGAGAAGGTCTCGATTTTGGATAGCGCTGGGGACACGGCGGCGCGGAGGTAGTGGTCGTTTGTGACGAGTAGGTTCCCGCTGTCCAAGATCTCCATTGAGTTTGGCGTGTGCAGGAGCGGGTGCGAGAGTGTTTGGACATGGGTGGCGGTGTGGTTTGTGAGGGAGAGTTCGAATATCTCGATCACGCTGCCGGAATGGCGGGAGTGGTTTATCACGTAGAGACGAGATGTTTTGGGGTCGAAGAGAATTCCTAGAGGGTGGAAGTCGTCCTCGCGGGGGAAGTTGATGAATGATAATGGAGTGATTGTGTCGGGGGTTGAGGCGTAGTTGTATACCCATATTGTGCCTTGAGGTTGAGATAAGCGTGGGGTATGGAAATGGCCCTTTATGTTGCATCAACATCCCTCCTCGTCCCGCAAGAATCACGTGATAGTGGACCTACCATGACGGTGTTCCATCGATCGCGGCCAGGATCGCAGCTCAGAAATGCAATGCCCAGCTCTTCATGCAGAATCAAGTCTTCGCAATTCTTGAGTTTATCCGTGAATTTGAGTTCGTGACTGCTGAATGCATAAACAGGCTCGAGTTTCCCAGGGCCATTGGCTACGATATTCGAGAACGCGAGGTAGCGATCGTAGAAGTATGGAGCTGCTACTGCAAAGAGGACAAGATACTACTTTGTCAAACATCATTCATGAGGTATTCCTTCCAGGACTTACAATTGCTCTCTTGATTGTCGCCATGTTGACAATCTTGGACTGTCAGAGCGTGATGTAAGGTTGAACATGTGAAGTGCGGAGTCGGAGCTTAAATGTCATGGTACAAGTGCTGACATGATTAACCTCCGACTTGCTTCATTTAGCCACATCATCCCTGTCAGAGACCCGAATAGTCACTCACCATCAACGAGACACTGCTTGTTTCAAATAACGACGGAAAGCGATAATGGTACAACAGCAGGTACTCCATCTGATAGCGTAGTTGAGCGTCTGGATGGAATATAGCGGTACTTTCAAGAAGCAGAAGCACCAATAACTGCGCCACGATTTGTGCAAGATATCCATAACTCATCTCTTCGCGTGCCCTCAAAATCAGACCACGAAAACCATTCTTTGCGTCCAATTCCTCAATCTATCACCCGGTCTTCAATCCTACTCTCCACCCCCCTTCCTAGGTAATGTAGCACTATTCCATCCCCTCAACTTAACCACCAACCTGCAACTCGTCTCCATCTCCCCCGTCCACGGCACCCAACACCACCTTCGTCCCTTCCCCTGCTCCTTCGGCGCCTCCAAATCCGGCACATACCCCCCATCCAGCACATACCCGCCGTGCCCATCAAAATGCGTCCACTGACTCGAATGCAAGAAGAAATCTTCGCGCGGCTCTATCGCAAGCCGGCCTGAGGAGTGCACGACAACGACCTGGACGTCCTCGATCGGTTCATCCGTGTAGTCCGGGAGGTGGAATTTCCTCGGTAGCGAACGATATGTTGCCGGGTCGAGTATGTAGCGTCCGCGGCCCAGGGGTTGGGGTTCGGGGTACAAGGGGATAGATGGGGGAGCTGTAATTTTAACTCGTCAGTCTTCGGTCCACTCCACAAGATGCAGGTGAATACAAACCGCAGATATCCCTCCCTTCGTCACGCGGTAAACCCAACTTCATCAACTCGACATACTCCTCGTTCAGCCAATCCCGCGGCACCCCAGCTGAGTCACACACCCGATTCCAGTGCTTCCATGTCGTGATGTACGCGGGTGGCATATCGCCCGCACGCCTCATGCGCCGCGTATACACGAGCTGGCCGAGCGGTGCGTGCGGGAGCAGTTCGGTAACGACGTTGGGCGGGTTGTACAGGGTCCAGAACCTTGCGGCGTGCAGGTCTTGGGCGAACCATGGGGGGCGCCAGTGCAGGGTGGAGTTTTCGTTGAAGCTGGTTAGGACGAGGAGGTCTTGTTGGAGGCGGCGGAGTTGGGGGTTGGAGAGGACGAGGGCTTGAGTTAGGTAGCCTGGGATGGTGGGACGAGCGCGTGTGATTGGAGTGTTGATGCTTTGAGGAGTTGTGGAGCGGAGGGATGCGTCCTTTAGGGGAGGCAAGTTTGGGGTTTGAGGGCCGCTTGGGGGTGGGGTGTGTGGGTAGTCTGCCATTAAGAAAAATTTGAGGTAAGGCCGGTTGTAGTGGTGATGTAGAAGTAGAGGCTGGTGGGCGTGGAGGAAATTGTTGTTGTCGAAGGAGATGCGAATGGAGGAGGTTGGGAAGCTGTGGTGAGTGGTGAAGAGCGAACGAACATCCACTTTCACTATCGTCTGGCATGAAAGCGGTGACAAACAGTAGCATACTCATGGGAGGTTGCGTTAGTGCTTTCTGCCGCTTGCTTCCTGCAGGTGGCACAATTTCAGGGTATGCACAGGACGTCTCCATGTGTTCAATCTGTTCCCATGCTTCGTATGCTGCTGGATGCAAATCTTGCTATTTGTATGAATAAACGAGTGACTATGGTGAAATAAAAAAAGAGGTTAGGAGAAAAGGAGCGTTAACCAGCGAAATGGTGTTGTTCGCGCAAATGACAAAATCGTGACGAAAAGAGTGAATGCTCAAATAAGAGCAAACCTAAATGCACTCTGTAGCATGTCGTCAAGCTACTCAAACACGCCAATCGCCATCCAGGTCTTGACCTAGATCCTGATGACTGTCGAGATCGCCTTCTAGCTCACCTCATGTACAACAGAAGGAGTGGCCCTTCCCTTGCTTGGCTAGTACATCGGCTCTGCATCCCAAAAGTCAAGATTCGTAGATGATACCTGCTTCAAAAATGCATCATCACAGCCAAACCCAAAGTTCTCAAGGTTGTCCATGTCGAACGGCGTTTCTGCAGCAGTCCCTGGATGCATCTGCAGAAAATCCATCTCAGCATGTCCATCAACCTGAAATGTCGCCGCACTCGCCGGCGTACTAGCAACCTCCAGACGTTCAAGGACAACGTTGATGCCCTGGACGATGTGGTTTGTCAAATGCTTCTCGTTCAAGTTCTCCGCGACGGTCATTAAGAAATCTGCTGTCTTCCTGGTGAGAGCGAGACTCTGTCCGACGTTGAATCCTAGACCTGGATCGAAACCACCCGCGGTAGATAGCGGCGAGTGCGCTTGGGCGGTGCCGTTCCAGACTCTGACGAGGTTGAGCAAAAACGTGGCGCAGAAGGCTACCATGGTGTGTGTAAATACGGGCACGACTGGCATGGCACGACTGAGGTCCGTCTCCTCGAGGATGAGAGTAAGTGCACTAATGGCGGAATCGGTCGCTATAATCGCTGCTTCACGTCGCTCGTGGGAGAGGGTGTCCCACGACATGGCAGTGAGTGGTGGAAGAGCACGGAGCGCAAGCGAATTTAGATGCACGCGAGCAAAGTGGTAGTACATCAACACCGCTTTCGAGGGGTAAGAGTTTATGCCGACAGCATCGGTGGATCTCCCCTGCCAGGAGGACCGCCATTCCTCGATCGCGAGGTTGAAAAGTCTTAGTTGATGGAGTTCAGGTTCCGTCAGCTGATGTCCTGGGTCGCTGCCATATGTATGGTAGGCTTCAGTGAGAATTTTGAACATGCTAACTTGAGCGCAGAGTCTAACGTCCCCAGGTGTAGCATTGGGACTGTCGAGGAACTGCTCAATGTTTCTGATAGCAGCGTCTTCGTGAATGGTTGGTGGACGACCATAAGCAATGCTGTATTGATGCTCGCAGACATACAATGCGTACCAGAGCCTGACATTGTCCCGATGATCTTCATGCCCGCGCATAAGCTTCTGATAAGACTGGTGCAAGTTTAGCTCGACACCAGTTCTGACAGCTAGCCCAGAGAGCTTCCAGCTCAAGTTGGAAATATAGAAAGCGCCCAATGCCTGTGCGCGGATGTCGTCGAGGCTGCATGGCCGTGATAGACAGGTGTTGTATGTCAATGAGACAAAAACGCCATAGCATCTCTGTAGAACATCATTACCAGTGGACATATGGAGAGCAGCAACGGTAAGCACCGCGGCTGTCAGAACTGTAGAACTGCGCCGCACAGCGTCCAGTGAGTCGTACGGAAACAGGGTACCAGCCCAAAGGTAAGGGCGGATATCGTATATGTATCGCTTAAAGAGCTCTTCCGCTTCTGTGGGCGATACTACATTCTGACTAATGAAGTCCTCGCTGGGCGAAGCGGAGCTGGGGCCGTACGTCGTGCTGTTTGAGAGCGTACGGAGACGAGTGAGATCGTACAGACTCTTCATGGGGACGGTTGCGAGGCCAGAGTCGTTCAGGAACTCTAGCTCAGCAGTCGCCTCTCTTGTCATATCCATTGGAGGTGGTACAACCATGCCAGACTGGGCGTGTTCGAAGAATGTATTTGCTGGGCTGGAGTCCTCAGTCTGCCTGGATGAGCCCCCCGGCGAGACCGCCATAGCATGCTCAAGATCCGGCAAGTTTGCATGTCGCAAGAGTAGCTGTACTGCGGAGCGCAGCTGGCTCAGTTTGACATTCGCATTTGCTTTCCAGCTGTTATCATTAACATGATGCCAAACTCGAACAACGGCCGACTTACGAAGCGTCCTCGTCCAAGAAGCGCTGGTTAAGGTTGTATGGAACGCACTCTGCACCGCTGCGCAGGCATTTGGCACACTTTGCCTTGTTAGGCACTGACTCGCATTTGATTTTGTGTCTCTTGCATTCGGCACCTGTCCGATATCAGCCTTCATCCCACCTCCCCGACCCGCCCTCGTTACTCACATGCTCTCATCCGGGATGGCGGGGCACGCCTGCGTCCATCCTCGCGATCAATGCGGCGCTTCTGCGCTTGCGACAATTCAAGTCCATTGTTATCGCCCATCAAAGTATGTACAGATTCTTCAGTGAAGCTTTCGACTTCGAATGAAGGTTTGTAGATAATTGGTGGTTTAAGAGTATGAGAGTCTTGAGGGATGATGGCAGCAAGAGTCGCGATCTCCGCATTCCCCCGTCTCCCAAGGTCTTGGTGTGGGGTTTAGCTTCAATAGATAAAAGATGGAGCTGGCTTCAACAGCCACCCCACCAAATCGATGCTTGGTTTATATCTTCTAGTTGCTTCAGTTTCCAGCGCTCTTGCAAAATCAGGAATGATCAATTTGGTCCTCATCGTGAAACTTCGTTGGCTTCCTGTGATGTGCCGTCACCATCGACCAACCTGAGTGACGCGCCGAGCGTTGACAACCGCCAAGAGGGCCATGGTGTGCGCTTTCCTTGGCTACCAGCTGTATCGTACGATGGATGATAGAGGCGGAAATGAGGCTGCTGCTCGAAGTGCAAGACAAAAAGACTGACAACGTATCGATGGAGACGGTTGTAGTCACGAAGACCTAGACTTGATGGTATCTTCAGTTCTAAAAGCAACGTACAGAGGGGTATTACCAGATACTCTATCGCTTCCCTGCCAGTCCAGTCTTTCAATGGATAAAACGAACGCTCCTTGCCATGCATATACATAAGAAAATGAAATGTCGCCTAAGAAACTTCAAATGAGAGCTTTGCCGTGACAGAAAATAAGAACAACAGTCTCAGGAATCTACAGCATTTCGTCTCTGGAATCGGGAAACATTGAGTCAGAGCTGGTATCCCTGGCCTTCTTCTGCGAACGACTGCGCACGGGAAGTCGTAACCAGGGCTGCCCGTGCTCTGAATAGTCTTCGCCTATAGCACAGGAATTAGTAAGGTCTTCGCAAAGGCTCTGTGGAGGGCAATAGGAGAGTGCGCGTAGATGCTTATTACGCACTCGCCACGCCCAATCCCTCGCACAACCTCTTCCTCCACATGCCACAGACGTCTTCGAACCCTTCAACCACATTTGCACATGCTCTTTTCGCCTCTCGCTCCTTCAGCTTTCTGTCCCAGTCGCCTCGTTCAATGTAGGATTTCCCCTCTTCGGTCTTCTCATTCTCTCGCTTCCATTCGTGGAGTTGCTCTTTGCTCGTGCGCAGCCGTCGTGCGGCATTTGTGGTGGTTTGCCGCGACATGTGCAGTGTGTCTGAGACATTTGCGAGATGTTGCAGAAGCTCTCGAGTGGACATGGTAAGGTGCGCTAGCTGGACAATGGGTTCGGTGGATGAATGAGGGAGAAGCTCGAGTGTGGTCTGTATCAGGGGAAGAAGGGCCTCGATCTCTTCAGGATCTGGTATGATAGGTCGAGGGCCAGAGAACGATGCCGTAAGAGAGGTGAGGGTTCGAGACTGGTGGGTCAGATGCGTTGTGAGAGCGTCGTGTGCGGTCTTTAGTCTGGCATACTGTCAGCAATGGCCTCTGCATCAAGCAAAGGAAAGACATACCTTGTTGCGCCATTCTCGATGGCAATCTGACTTCCCAGATCCCTCAACTGCTCGGTGACTCTCTTGACAACCTGATCTGATGCGCTTCCATTCTCTTCCATGCCCCTTCTGGCCAGGCTTTCTATGGCAGCCATCCTTGCCTCCATGGCCGGGGAGATACCGTCGTTGTCAAAATCCGAGTCCGATCCGTAATCCGACCCATCGTACAACGAGCGCTGTCGGTTGTGTTTCCGGGCGCGGGCAGCAGCATCTGGGCTTAATGCGTTGTTTGTAGAAGGAGACGACGGCATGGCAACACCACTGTCCCTGACCCCGTTGATGTTTACTGCGCCGTCCAACCCCGCAGATCCATCATGAGCTACTGCAGTACCGATTCCAGCAAAGTCGTCTTGTGGTGCTTCCAGTTCGTCGCCGAATTCGTCGTCTACAACCTCTTCATCGTCGTCCCAGACCTCGCCCAACTCGTCAGCCAGATTACCGAGGCCATTGCTGTCCCCTCCGCCGTCGAAGTTGTGTGCCGGACTGCCGTGCTCAAATTCGTGTGACGAGCGCGGAGTCACAGGCGAGTAGCCAGAAGAGCGCCTGTTGAGCGATTGTCGGCGCGAGGGGGTGTTGTGGGACATGTCCAGGCTTGAAGGATGCCGCCGGTGTGAGGACGCCGGCCGCTGCGACGGTGACTGTGGAGGAGAGGACATGGCGCGCTGTTGTTTAATGAACGGATTTGTGCACCCCTATGCGGTACACAACTTGTTGGCAGTGGTGGAAAGGCAGATCGCAATGAAGGTCCGACAGTCGGGATCTGCGGCGTGATGCTAAGAGAAAGGCAACGCGCACATGCGCCACAGCACCTTTCACGTTACGATGATGCAGCTGTGCTTGCGACAAGGCTCCAAGGCTCAAAAAGGCTCCCGCCAACGATGGGGTGAAAGGGACGTGGCGGGGTACAGGGCGTGTTTGGCGGGCCCCGTCTCCGTAACGTGAAATGTGATGCCGCTGCTAGTCCGCGGAAGGAAGCGAATCAAATGCAGGGTTCGCGCCTAGCTGTTGTTTTTGGCGTCTAGCAATGCGGAGCGAGTGGATGATGGTCACTTGCGAATGAGAAGGATAGAGCAGACTCCTGATTGTTTGTTTGCTGAATGAGGCGTGTGTTGTCGGTTGGTTTGTGGCTTGAAAGTGACTTCCCCACGGATCCCAGTCATGCAGGTACCCTTGCCTTTGATCATCATATTTCGTCGCGATAATCATGGCGGTGAGATATGCATCACCATGTTGCCTTCGGCCGTCATGTAGTCAAGCTTCAACGAGTAAGTGCAGTGAATATAAGACTCTGCATGCATAATAGCAAAGTGTATACACGAAAGTCCTGTACCCTGCCAAATCTTTGACCTCTGAGCCCGACGAAGGAAGCACATGGGTATCGCTTGAATCACCATCCTGAAAATGTGCAAAGTCCCAGAGAAACGCCCGGTACGCCCAAGGTGAGCCCTCCTGCTTTGATATACCACTAAACAGATGCAGCCTGACTGTAGCCACTTGTGAAAACATGAAGTCCTTGAGAACTCCTTCAATGCGTGTGATGCCGCTGTATGAAATGTCGGGTGTGTATGTGTTTACTGAACAGGCTTGCTTTGGTCCACAGCAGAAAGCTGCTTCCTCAACAGCGCGAAAAAGTCCTGGCCGCCGGGCATAAGGTGGGACATGTTGCCTGTTTGGTGTTACTACGCGTCCTCTACACGTGGGTGGGCATACATACCTCGTGAGCCCCATGCGCCACTGGCCCTCTTCGCTACCGAGTCGCCCTGAACCTTGTGGTGGACCGATGGCTTGTCTGCAAGAACATTGTTAGTCTCTGTATCCTTCTTGCGAGTTTGGTGCACGGTACCAGCAGTGTTCTCGATGTACTCTGTGATGTGATCAGCATGGCTCTTCAGTAGTGGGAGCGCGCAAGCTTCCAGGACATACGGTCCCAGAATCTTTCCATGTATTAAAATTGTGGTTGACGTACTCTTCTTCAAGAAATCCCGAACTTCGTTGCTGTTGAAGTCGCGGACTGGAACATGGTGTACCGCAGGGGCATTGGTCTGCGCTGCTGGAGCCGGTGCCGGGCCTGCAGTTTTGCCTTTACCTCCCCAAGCATTGCCAGTGGTCGTCGAGGGCGCCTGCTGTCGTCCGGCTTCCTTGGTGGGAGTGTTAGCGCCTGAGTTGCGGTTTTGGTTGTTCCCCTGTCCTGGTCGCCGCCAGCTTATGCAATAATTAGTAGAATTCCATTGTCGCGAAGCAAGGACTCACCGGTTCTCGCCCGCGCCGCTCATTGTCGGAATGGTGATGACGGGTAGAGAGCGGAGCGGGGTGCTGTAGTGGGAGATATAAACTGATGGAGCTCTCCAACCGCGCACAAGAGGATAGCTACGTCCGTGCTGCAGCCAATCGAAATGCTCATGTAGGAACAATATCGTGAACAGCACACCAACCTAGCCGCATCTAGAAGGACGCGGGGAACTATCCGCGAGTATTATGAAATGAGTGGCTATTAAATTTTGGACTTCCTAGTTGGCACTCCAGCTACCCATGTAAGGCGGATGTGTTGTACAATCACGTGTGGTTTCCCACCGGTGAACCTATCGATAGGGACATGGCAACAGTCTATGCTTCGCTGCTCGATGACACACGGAACTCTCATAGGCCCGAATGGTCTCTGTCGTGACAAGCTATATACTTAAGCTACCGGGAGAGTTGAGAGCTAGAGTCGTGTTCGCTGACCAACACAACCTTATTGAGACGCCTCATAGCCAACCAAGTGGTTTTTCGAGAATTACACTACCAAAGTTGCGAAGACAGATTTTTCACCGTCTCGTGGGTCATGGCATCATTCACTCGGATTCTTGAACAGGTGCCGGCTCCATGCGCCGCCAGATGCCCAGAAATCCACCGCCCACGACTTGCTGGCCAGCCTTAGGACGGCATATCATTGCCCATTGCTCTTTGGTCTGAGCGAGTTCCTTTGCAAGTTCCTCGTCCCTTGCCGTCTGGCCGTCCACGGCCTCGGTTGCGTGCCCCTCGGGAACTTCGGGAGTGTCGTGCGCTTCCGCTTTTCGAAGGGTTGCCCTGGGTCTGACAGCGCGAACGTCCCACTCACGAATCATGCCTGCTCCTAGCTCGACGACCTGGTCCAATAGATATGGCATCTTTTGTTCGCGAATCGCTTCCACACAGTCGGCGATCTGAGTAATGCTCGGATTGAAAACGGTGAGTATACCATTAGCATGCAGGGTAGGCGCAACGTTTGTCAAGTGCTGCTCTGCATTTGGCAGATCCAAGAGCACGTGCGTCAAGAATGGCTCCTCTGTTTGCCTTGCTGCCCTTTGCTCTGAAATCCAGTCCGACACATCTCCTACGTGGAAGTCGACATTGCTGGCGTACATACCGTTGCGGAAGCCTTCCACGATTTTCCTCGCATGCTTCGAGTGCTTGCTAGATATGTCCAGTGTGTGTACGATAGCGCGACGGTTGTCTTTCCAGGATTGTGAAGCAGTATGATGCAGGTCTGCCATAGTCTCTCCCAGGTATATGGCGTCCTCGGGCTCTTCCTCTTAGACGCTATGGGTGGAGCGCTGGGCCTCGGTGGGTTGGCGGCGTGTATGGCACGCGCGAGATGCAACG
>NW_001884549.1:818637-904662 GCF_000146915.1 Parastagonospora nodorum SN15 | reverse complement strand
CCTTGTGGGTGGATTCCCAGCTGCCGTGGCTGTTTGCCAATTATGTCGGCCTGTTTCACGACACCTCTGTGGCTATGCGCAGACCCCGAGGCCTGCAGTCTCACCAAGACGCCATCATGGGATGCATCCTTCTTGTCGCGCAGAAGAACGACGTCGCCTTCTGTGTGGAGGTCAGTACCTAACAGTTCCATGCCAGCAGTGGGGCTCTTGCCTTGGAATGCGCGCTTGACGGCCGAGCTGCTCGCGAAGCTTCTTGCTGTGGGCAAGCGTAGAATGGCAGGGTGTCGAGTCTTGCTCCAGATGTGGTGGCGCATAACTTTGCGTGGTCGTTATCGATATCAACGGTGTAATGCAGGCGCGATGCACCTCCGCAAACGAGGCGGGTGCCCTCGGGTGTAGCCGCACTACATGAAACTGAGATCAAGTACCGATGGAGGACATGGTTCAGGATATCTGCAACTAGCAGCGGGCAAAACGCCGTGCGAGCATTCCAGCGTGGCCAAGGCTATATTGTGCTTGCATGGCGGTCTCTGCTCTGTTTTCCGAGACCTGAGAGAGTTGATGATGCTCAGGGTGCTGCGGGAGCGTCGATCATGAACCAAGAGTCTGGGAAGCCAAGCCAGCCCGCAAGAGGACAAGCACAACCACCCGCTGAAGTAACACGGTCCCAGCATCTTCATCGCGCGCATGCTCCTACAACACCTGGCTGGTATGCTGAACCATGGAAAAGACCTCTTGTGACTTGGGACGAAATCTCACCTTCGTAACCGCGCCTTCCATGACCTAGCACCGCTCGTGCGGAGGTCTCCAACATGACCCGCCGTATAGTCCGTGGTTCTCTTGCTCGACACATTTCCTCCGTCTAACTCTCATAGGTGCGAACGGGCATTCAGCTCGCTGGTCTCGTCACTCTCGTCTTCGTCATTGTCTTCTTCCTCGATAACCGATACCGCGTCCTACCCCAGTCGGTGCACAACCACCTGCCGCTGCACCACGAAAGGCCTCGTCATCACCGACCTCACCGTGCAGACATGCTCCTCGCTCAATCCGCTCTCCAAGTGCATGCTCGACCAGAAGAAATGGCACCGCGTGGAGAAGGACCTCTATCTGGGCAAGGGCTGGGTGTCCAAAGCCTACGTCCACATCAAGCGCAAGCGCGAGGAGGAGCTTTCTGCCGAAGACAAGGTCATCGTCGACGTGCGAATCGGTAAACTCGACCCAGCGACAGGTGAGAAGGCACAGGCTGCTGAGAAGTGGGAGTCTCGCCCAGCTGGCGTCTGGCTGAAGAGGTCCCTCAAGCGTCACGCGAGCGACTCGAATAGAGCAGTCACTGCAGTGGATATCCTGTTCGGCGCAGATGCCGTCGAGCCGCGTCCTGGCTGGGAGCTGGTCAAGAACGGAGCGCTGCACCTCGACTCGGGAAACGACAGCAAGGACCCGCGCATAAGCATACGACGAGGCCCGCCAGTGAAACACGAGAGGCCGGTGCCCAAGATCAGAAAGGATGGCAAGTTCAAGATTATGCAGATCTCGGACCTGCATCTTAGCACTGGGCTAGGAGTATGCAGAGACCCGGAGCCCAAGAGCCTCAATGGCGGCCAATGCGACGCCGACCCTCGAACTCTTGAGTTTGTTGAGAGGGTGCTTGATGAAGAGAAGCCGGATCTCGTGGTCCTCACTGGCGACCAAGTCAACGGTGGCACTGCGCCGGATGTCCAGAGTGTATGTTGGCCGGAATATCCATGTCAACCACTGCTAATCACCACACAGGCCATGTTCAAGATCATCGAACCGCTCGCCGAGCGCAAGATTCCGTACGCAGCCATCTTCGGTAACCACGACGACGAAGGCAACTACCTTTCTCGCAATGCTCAAATGTCGCTCTACGAATCCCTTCCCTATTCACTAAGCCAAGCCGGCCCCAACACCATCGAAGGTGTGGGCAACTACTTTGTCGAAGTCGAAGCACACAACAACAAACACTCCGCGCTGACCCTCTACTTCCTCGACACGCACGCATACTCCCCCGATGAAGCACACTACCGCGGCTACGACTGGCTGAAACCAAAGCAAATCGACTGGTTCAAGACCACCGCCACGCACCTCAGAGACGCACATAGCAAATACACGCACAAGCATCTCAACATGGCATTTATCCACATCCCGCTCCCCGAATACACCAGCCCCAGGATAATGACCGCGTCGGCAACTTCACCGAGCCCGCTACCGCTCCGCAATACAACTCGCACTTCAAAGACGCCCTCGTCGAACACGACGTCAAATTCGTGTCCTGCGGGCACGACCACGTCAACGACTTTTGCTCTTTGTCCAAATCCCCCGATTCCGGTGAACCCGAGCTCTGGATGTGCTATGCCGGTGGCAGTGGCTTTGGGGGCTACGGGGGTTACAACCAGTTTGTCAGGCGCTTGCGCGTCTTCGAGGTCGATACGAATCAGGCGCGCGTCTCGACGTGGAAGAGGCTAGAGCATGGGGATACGGAGATGAGACTGGATGAGCAGATTCTGGTCGATGCGGGCAATGTTGTGCCGATTCAGAGCTGGAATCAGGATTGAATTAGCGCGGGTGATATTGTTCTTCTTGTTCTTTTTCTTGTTCTTTCGCGATCACAGGAAAAACGGGTTCACACGTGGTGTTCTAGGTGCACATTGGCGACCGGAGTGGGATGGGATTTGTGCATTTTTTGCGCTGGCAAACATGGCGCGGCGGAGTTTACACTTCCCTCAGCGCAAATGCGTTTTAATTTTATACTCTACTCTCCTCTTCCACTCCCATCGCGCTCTCCCTACACGCAGTAACCCAAGCAGAGCTGGCACGACTTGTGGATACCCAACCTCCAGCGTCATACACATTGATAATCGGCGAGCCCGATCTAGCCCTCGTGGCTGTGGCGTAGGCATGGGCTCGGGGCTTGCGTGTCAAGGAATGGGGGAGCGAGCGCTGCGTGGGTATATTGGGAGTGTGCGAGAAGCGTACTCGGCGGGCTTGGAGCATGGGGGTTTTCTTTGACGGGAGGAGTGGCGTTGGGCATGGGGTGATGTGTTATCGGTCAATTGTAGAAGGTGACAAAACACTATTCCATTACTCTACACTGTCCATGAAGTTGCTGAGTCCAACGCATGTGATGTGCCCACGTTCGGACTTTATTAATGCGCGTTCTGCCAGGCGCTTCGTTGAGTGGCGGTATAATATCTCCTCTCCTATAACGGCCGGTTTACCGCCTCATGCTCAGTATGCCAGAAGTATATGTCACCATAAGCAGGACGTGGAAGCTACGAAAATTCAGATATGACGATGGTAAGTCTCCCTTCCTTCCTCCCTCATCTGACAAACTCATCGCTCAGTGATGATTTCTACGAAGGACTGACAAAGGAGGATGACATTAAATAATTCTAAGAAGCTCGGTGGACAAGATGTGCTGTCTAGACAGCTAGTGCGCTTTCGGTGGGAGTGCTTGGTAAAGAACTTGCCCAAGACCACAAGCGAAGTCCTGTGTAAAAGGTCAAGAGAAACGTTCAAAACCAATGGATTAATGGGCTATACGACTACGTTCGGACTTATTACAATAGAGGCAAAGACATTAATCTGGAGACCGGTGTTGAGGTCCGAGCTTCACGCTAATTTTCAGCATCATCATCGTGGCTGCGAAGTCTGGGGATGTGGTGACAACTGGCACATGGCTGCACCAGGATTCCAATCAACCTTGGAAGCGACATTATTTCAATCCCTGTCCTCGGTGATTTTGTAAGCTTGTCTACATGCGTCGCACCAATATGAAGTTGTGACAAGATGCCCCCTGCCCAACCTCCCGTCCCCAGCCTCCACTGCACCAGCCATCCCAGGTAGAAAACCCGACCTGCACCCAGCTACAGGTAGCCTTGCATTATGCTACCATTCTGTACGACTCCACTTCCTAGCGCACCAAAGAAGATATGAGTGCGGAGCCAGAGTACCAACTCAAACATACTAACGGTACGTCTGTTCTGCTCTACGACGCTCCAATTGCTGATGGAACGGCCAGTTTCCCGCCCAAGACTTTCCAACCAGGGCTCCCAACAGTCTTTAGCAGCGTCCGAAGGCTATTACAGTCTTGCCGACTACACTTCCAGCGAGAGCGACGAGAAGCCCAACCCACGCTTCCAAACTCCCCCGTCACATCACCGAACACCTGCACAGAGTCATGAGCAGCTGCTGTCTGAGCCTGAAGCACCTATCACTTCACTAAGGGGCGTCGGTATTCCCAGGCAGCATCCTCAACAGACCTACCAACATATTCCACCCCAATCACCCACTGTCTCGACCATTGCGGAGGAAAGACCAGGCACACAAGAGACCCGCCACTCTCACTCACGACCGAACATGGATACCGAGTCGAATGCCACCACACCAGGCCAAGATACAACACCGTACATCCGATTTGCTATCGACCAGCTGACTCGGGATGAGGAGGTCCGAGGTTCGCGCGTCTACCCACAGGTCGAAGAACTAGACGAGGAGGATGACTATCCAGTTGAGAGAATTGTGCACGATTACGGCCTGGGGTATATGGCACAGGAGCAGGCCACGCAGCAGAGAATGTCTCAGCATGTGGCGCCCAAGCCCCAGACATTGCATCAGGCGCGAGGGGCTACGAACAAGCATATGCCAATGACAATGCCAACTGCAACGCAAAACCAGCAACCTGCGCATCAGCATCAGCATCAGCATCAGCATCAGCATCAGCAACAGCCACCATCGTCTCCCCGAGCATCGAGAGATGTCTTTGTAGCGAGTTCTCAACCGCATGCGTCTCTCCATTTTCTCCCTGCTATACTTCGCCCAATCTGGCTTGGGCTATTCACCTTTCTCTGCCTGCTCATGCTTGCTGGACTCATCTTCGCCGCCATCTACTCGAGCCGAAGCGGTGGCACCGGACTTTGTGATTATGGCACTTTCGGAGACGGCCTTTACTTCGTGTTCGAGTACCTACCGACTCTGCTCGGCATGCTTCTCTTCGTCTGGCTCATCCAGATACAGATCGCATTGCAACGAATAATCCCTTTCATGTCCATGGCATCCAACTCCTTCCACAAAAGGTCCGAAGCAGTGTTTCTTCGTCTATATCCGACTCAGTTTCTGCTTCCCAATATTCAGCATTTCCGAGCAGGTCATAATAGCGTTGGTACTTGCTACGTCATTTTTTGGCTGTTCTCATGGACGATTCCATTGCTCGCATCTACGTTCAACGTAAGATACGATGTCGGCCGTGGTACCTGGAGATGGGTTGCTGTGCAGGGTGTCATCTGGACAGTTGTGGCGCTCTATGTCCTGCTGGTCATTGCCATCATTACCTTGATCTTCAATCTTGGCCGAAATGCAACTGGTCTGAAGTGGGATCCGCGATCACTGGCCGACATCATCGCTCTACTTGAGCGCTCAAATATTATGTCAGATTACAACGGCTCCGAGACTTTCGAAAAAGCCGACTGGCACTTGGTCGCTAACCGTGCCGATCGCATCGGATACTGGAGCACTACGAAACGACCCAACGACTTCTTTTACGGTATCGGGGAAGAGGGCGGAGATGTTCGGAGATTTTCAGTCGAGCAAGGACGTATTAGGGAGAAGGGTCCTGAACGCCCGCACCCGTACGCAACTCAAGGCGAGCAAGGCGACTATTCCATTCGCATGGATATTCGGAGTCCTGGGGTGCGACTGCGGTTTCTTCCATGGTATCTCCGGGACTTTGCGGTCATTGCTTGGATTGGCGTCGCATCCGTCTTGCTCATTGCCTTTCTTGCAGTAAGCTTCATCAACTCCGCTGTCAGATTTGGGTTCTTACCTAAGGTGTTTGCTCGTACCGACTCTGGAGGCTTTTCAGCATCCAATTTCCTGTACTCGTTCATTCCAGCACTCATTGGCCAATTCCTCTTTCTCGCGCTTCTATCACTCGATTACTCTCTTCGAGTTTTACAGCCCTACATTTCGCTATCATCGAAGGGTGGAGCTACAGCCGAGCAAAGTCTCCTGGTGGACTATGTCTGCCGCCTCCCATTTTCGGTCACCCTTTCCGCGATGGAGAACAAGCACTTCCAGACCGCGATCCTCTCGTTGGTCTCACTCGCCTCCATGTCCCTGCCTGTCCTTGCAGGCGGATGCTTCTGGACGCAGTACTACAACAATGAAGAAGTTGTGCGTGTTGCGGCAGATCTGCCTGGCTACTACGCACTTTGCTTCTTCTTGACACTGTGCACATTTGGCCTCTTTGCCCTTCTTCCGGGGCGTCGCCGCGCCGCACTACCACACAAAAGTAACAGCGTTGCTGAGATCATTAGTTGGGTGTACCAATCTCCGATCCTCAGCGACCGCGCATTCGCACGCCCGCAAACGAAGCCTGAACTTGTTGCCAAGTTGATGGGTAACTCGTATGCGGAACGTACCTGGACACGTTCACTTGTATCACTCGTCCGTCCGTCCCGCGACAATTTACGCGCCGACTCGCCTACCGATCCAACAATCGAAGAGAAGCAGCACAGAAGCAGAGATAGGCGCAATTCGCTTACCGATCCCGGTCGCATCCGATATGGTTTCGGCATACACGTTGGTCGTGACGGACTAGAGCATCTCGGCATCGACAGGGTCAGTCGAGATAGCGGAAGAGAACTAGTAATATGGGAGGAACAGAGAAAAAACAAGAGAAAAAGCTGGAACGACCCCGTGTAGCTCTTGATGAACAGGGGGACGATGTTTGATTTCTTGACTATTAGCGCGTTTTGAGCGTTCTCGCATAACGAATTATGGTAATACGGCATAGCATAGGCGCGTTGGGTCACGATTCGCATTTATTTGGAGCACACGATGGTAACGTGTAAGTAATGGGTATACATGTAGATAATGGAGGACTTTGGGACGCGCGAGGTCTATACGAATTCCAGGACGCACGAAACAGTTTTGCGAACCACACATTATATTTGTACGGAGTAGAGTTTCATGACAAGCAGCGAGGTGTACACATTTTGGAGCCGATTAATTACTTGCTTGCTGGTCATTATATATTTGAAAAGAGCGCTGGGTGGTTCCTGTTGCGCGTGGTGCGTGTTACAAAACACTATTCGTACATAGCAACTATGTCGTGGATATCATATATACTCTCCGCACACTTCTTCAACAACAGTTGATCCGCCTTGTCATATTCTTGCGAAGAACTTAAGGGGAGTACTCGCGAACCTTCCTCTGCGACTCGGTGTCAATGAAGCTGCCCCGACTGCGGTTCGACTTTGTCGAACGCGTTCGGCGCACGGAAGAGGTGCGGTCACCACCAAGACGTCCACCAAGGCAGAAAAAGATTGTGGCCAGGAAGAAGCACGCCGTCGAGGCCCAAGCAAACCCCATGAGGTAGCGACCAATGTGGGCTTCAAAGCCGGCTGAACGGAAAGCATCGCGTCCCTTTACAACCCAGACCCTAGACAAAGTCAATATAATTCCAAGACAAGGGGCTGAGGTGTGTAACTTACGTCATCAAGGTTGCAGCCAGAGCCTGGAAGAAAAGAGCAATAAAAGTGGTCATGGAAGAGATGTAGCCACCTAGACGGCTGACGAGAGCAAGAAGGCCTGTAAGGAGAGCGACGGCACCGAAAAACAGGGCAATCAGGTAGAAAGCGAACATGAATCGAGAAAGGTAATAGTACTGGTGGGTGCCAATGAACTGCTCTGGTATGCCGGTCTGAGTGCCGAAGTTGCGTGGAGGGTCAAATGGAAGTGCAGGGACAGAAGCACCACAGTTTGCATTCAGACCATTCTCCTCTCCGCAGATGGCGAAAAAGGTCCATCGCGATGGGTTACGTGCATTGGGGATGCCATTGGTGGAGGCTTCGAGGAAGTAGAACTTGTTCAAGGGCGCGGAATTCACACCACCGGTCAGAATGGTGAAGAATTGCAGAAGCACGGCACCGCCAACGAGGATGAGTGACAAGATGGCGAGGATTGGTCCTGATGATTTGAGTTAGTACGTGGTATGCACAATTGCTGCATTAGGAAGACAACGTACTAGTGGGGCCCATTGCGTGTGTCGGTCAGCAGTCGTCTGGGATAGAGGATTAAGATTACAGGAGTAGATGTTCAAATTGGGACAGATTGAGTTGAAGAGAGATGCCCAGAGCGGAAGCGTGCGGACAAGCGTAGGGATGCAGACGATGCCGTCTTGTTTATGAAGAGCCGGCCAAGGATACGGTGACGTAGGGGTTGACAGCTAATGCGAAGATCACGGCGCAGCGCTAGGCGTAGCTCCATGACCTCACTAGCTGGCCAGAGTTGCGCTTTGCATCATTGCGAGGCCAAAGGAGTCCAGCGCGGCGGTCAAAGAGAGACGATGCACAGAGACTAGGCCCGCGCCGGAGACGCAGCCAGCGAAACATGTTTGGTGCAGCGGTGCATGTTTGCGGCCTGGCATGTGTCGCATGGCCGTGAAGCTTGTCGCTCGGCTATTTGGAAAAGATCCCTGCGGCCTGCGGGCGCGACTTCCCTGGCAACTGCGCTCGGATGCTGCCGCGCGATCTGCTGCGAGGCGGACAGTGCCTCAGCATCGTGGCCGGCTGTGACTACGTAGACGCCGCCTGCCGAGGTTTTGCTGCCCTCTGCCCTGAATTCGTGCCCCAGCACCGCGACATGTCTGCAGCCATCTGGCCGCCCATCGGCGATGCCCAGCTCGCCGACGAACAGGCCGCATCGCAAGCGCGCGAGCTCGAATGGCTGCTTGTGCAGCTGCGCGAGACGCTGCAGTCGCTCAAGGCAGGCCTGGAAGAGTGCGCTGCTCTCCTCGCGCCGTCGGAGAACGGATCGACGCTGGTGCTGTCGTCGCTGCGCTCTGAGAGCCTCAAGGGCCTCATCACCAGAGTGGGCACCCGCGTCACCAAAGGCGTGCGTCCGCCGTCTCGTTGCCCGGCTTCGTGCGTGTTGCTGACGAGAACCACCAGAACATAAAGCTACGCCTCGCCAGCCTGCCGCCGCCGCGAGGGACGCCCGCCTACGACCTGGCCATCTCGTCTGCCCCGCAAGCACCAACACTCGTCGTTCCCCAGCTCACCTCGGTGCGGACTTCGATCAACAGCTGCCTGGACGTCATCGACGTCGCTACCTGGGGCGGAGATGCCACCAAGGCAGATTTCGTCGCTGGCCAGCTGCAGCTGCTCCACGAGCATGTGCAGGAGGCACGGCAGGCATTGAAGGGCTACTCTGACGTGCAGCTGCCGTGGTGGGAGCATCCGGTCGACGAGCAGGTAGGCTGTCCACAGTCACGCCGGCGCACTGAACGCTGACACGTCCACCAGACTTTTGATCCCGCACTGCCGCCCACAGTCTCCTTCCACCTGTTCGTTTTCGACGCTGCCCTCGTCCTCGAGGTCCGCACGCTCGAGCCGCAGCAGGCAGAACAGAAGTCGCTCACGGGCTTCAGCATCCGTGATAGCCTCGCGGTAGCCCTTGGCGGCACGCGTGCCCCTGCCCACGATGAGGCTGACCGCACGTTCAAGTACAGGGGCCAGGACGTCCGCGTGAAGGAGAAGATCCGTGTCGAAAGCCAGGATCCAGCTTTGATTTCCGCGTCCGCAAAGCTCAATGCGCTCGAGCACAGCATCATGCTGAGCCGAAAGGCCCTTAATATCGTCATGGGTCGCGACGAGCACTTGGACTGAATTTGCGCGTACCTATCTCTTGACAGCACGAAATCACGACATCGGCCATTGGCGGGGACGACTCATCGACAGGCTCTTCTCCGCGGCATTTCCGTCTACGGTTAGCGGCCGATCGCGCCATATGTCGGCTGGTCGGTATCGGAACAACAAATGTAATGGTGCATTGCCAACATCGCCGCGGACATCACTATTCCGCACTGATAGCGACTGATACTAATACCAATCTTCCCTCAAAGTTGTCCAGGGAGTGATTTGTTCTTGCGCCCCGAAACTATCGACCATCACCAACATGGCCCCCGCGCTTCTCACAGCAGTAGACGCAACCTCCCAGGTCCACCTGATTATCGGTTCGAATCCACTGGCGGGCGCAAGATGCTCGCGAGCAGTTGAGGTTGGTGCAAAGCCAATTCTCATAGCACCGGAAGACTCCACGTTACACTATGGTCTGATCAAGCGCATCGAGGCCGGCGAAGTCAAGTGGCTACAGCGAAGCTTCGTTGACGAGGACTTGACCACGCTGGGCCGTGCCGAAGTAGATGGTGTGGTTGATGCAGTCTACGTTACCGCAGGTGGCAAACATACCTCCGGTTGGTATGCCCGAGCAACAGCATGACAGCCATACTAAGTCGCCACAGCTACGCACATCTCGAGCCTTTGCCGAAGGCTACGCATACCCGTTAATGTTGCAGACGCCCCAAACCTCTGCTCCTTCACGCTCCTCTCCACTCACTCCGATGGCCCCTTGCAGATTGGCGTTACGACATCTGGCAAGGGCTGCAAACTCGCAGCAAGAATACGCAGGGAAATAGCGGCGTCTTTACCTACCCGACTAGGCGACGCTGTCGAGAGACTTGGGTCGTTGCGACGACGCATTTGGGAAGAGGACCATGCCGCTGAGCTATCACAGGATTTGGAGGCGGAAGAAGAGGACAGCGGCCAGACAGCTACATTCAACAAGCTAGTCTTAGAGGAAAGTAAGGAAGCTGCTCGAGGTCGACGTATGCGCTGGCTGTCCCAGATATGCGAATACTGGCCACTCCGTCGACTTGCCGCAATCACGGACAGCGATATTGACACACTCTTTCGCGAATTCGCCCGCAGCAGTCCCTCAAAAGTGGGACCTACGTCGCCTGTGGCTGGAGAGCGACTAGGTCGCATCATTCTTGCGGGTTCCGGACCCGGAAACCCCGACCTCCTCACTCGCGCTGCACACAAAGCTATACTCTCTGCCGATCTCATCCTTGCTGATAAGCTCGTGCCTTCACCCATCCTCGATCTTGTCCCCCGCTGTGCAACTGTCCATATTGCACGCAAATTTCCTGGCAACGCAGACAAGGCACAGGAAGAGCTTCTCGAACTTGGTCTCGAAGGTCTCAAAGCCGGCAAAGTGGTTGTGAGGATCAAACAGGGTGATCCATATATCTATGGGCGAGGTGGTGAAGAGTACGATTTCTTTCGTGCGCATGGTTATATACCAAGTGTGTTGCCTGGTATCACAAGTGCGCTGTCTGCACCACTTTTTGCAGCTATCCCAGCGACGCACCGTGGTGTTGCAGACCAGGTGCTGATCTGCACAGGAACAGGCAGAAAAGGTGCTCCACTCGACCCACCCGACTTTGTTGCATCGCGCACGCTCGTTTTGCTCATGTCTCTTCATCGTCTTTCTGCACTTGTGGACGACTTAACAAAAAAGGGTTACCCCAAGGAACTACCAGTTGCCGTACTGGAGCGAGCGAGTTGTCCCGATCAACGGGTAATCAGGACAAACCTAGAGCATGTTTGTGCTGCAGTGGAGGAAGAAGGCAGTAGGCCTCCAGGTTTACTTGTCGTGGGACATGCATGTAAGGTCTTGATGAAGTACGAACAAAAATGGGTAGTCGAAGAAGGCTTTCATGGACTGGACGATCTCGGCGGAGACGGAGAGTTAGACCTGATCAAGCTGGGACAAGCCGTGGCGGCTGCTTGATTTATATCATTAATGAAATGGTTCTCAATTAAAGACCAAGGTGTGCCTGTCAGCTGGCTTGCAATGCTTTGCACAGTGCCATGAGATCGGACACTTATGCGCTGGCCCCGGCAATCTTTTCGTAAGCCTCTCTGTACTTCTCTGCGGTCTTCTTCACGATTTCTTCTGGCACCGTGACCCCATCCTTTCCCTTCAACCCCTCGCTCGTCAGCCAATCCCGGAGAAACTGTTTGTCGAAGCTTGGCTGAGCCTTTCCGAGGTTGATCTCCCACGTTTCCTTCGGCCAGAACCGTGAACTGTCCGGTGTCAGGACCTCATCGACAAGGACAACGTTGTCATCTGCGTCCAGGCCAAACTCAAACTTGGTATCCGCAAGAATGATTCCAACAGATTCTGCACGGGCTGCGGCGGCGGTGTAGATGGCTAAACTCAATTCCTCCACCTTTGCAGCAATCGATGAGTTGCCAATGACTTGTCGTGCGGCTTCAGGGCTGATATTCTCATCCTTTCCGCCCACTTCAGCCTTGGTGCTTGGTGTCCACAATGGACTTGGTAGTTTCTGGCCCTCAATCAAACCCTCTGGTAAGCTGATTCCGTTCACAGTGCCCGACTTGCGGTACTCAGACCACCCAGAGCCGGTGATGTAGCCCCGGACGATGGATTCGATGGGAATGATGCGAAGTCGACGAACTTGCATAGATCGCTCCTGGAGGTAGGTCTCTGAGGCAAGAATGGGAGGAAGAGAGGAAGTGATGAAATGGGTTCTGAGTCCAGGCACATGATTGGGTAGGTACTTGAACCAGTATGCTGACATTGAAGTCAAGAGCGCGCCTTTGCCAGGGATGCCCTACCATGAACATCAGAAAGCTTCGAGTAAAGATGGGAAAATGATGATTCGAACATGCATGCGGGACGGAGGTAAGACTCAGCCAGTGACCATGGTCTAACTCACATTTTCCATAATCACATCGTATGCAGAAATTCGATCGCTCGCGACGAAAAGCAGAATGTTATCGTCAACAGCGTACAGATCGCGAACTTTCCCTGACGCTACTTTTGGTAGCTTTCCTTTGATGTCGATGTTCACCATGGCAGTTGAAGGCATCTTGGTTGATTTCATGGATGGCCGTTCTGCGCATAAAGATTGGGGGCATGCAAGTGCCCGCACTGAGTATTTTATTTTATGGTTGCCCTGCATGACGCACGGATGTGGGGTCACGGGTGGCTGGTGCGTGAGGCGCTTACAGGGGCCCAATTCCCCAGCAACTTGTTAGTCCTATGTCAGCCTAGGTACGCACGCGGCGTCATCCCATCTCATCTCCAACTCTGACCTATCTACACCAAAATCTGGTCTCAGTCTCGTTAGCTCGTTAGAAATGTCACACGTGCAATTCGTCGCGTTGATACGTTTACCGTTCGCTCGAGGTCATTTTGTAGACCCTCCTCAGGTATGAGCAACAACCTTGGCTTCTGACAATCGCTGAATATTATCCAGGCACAATGGGATGCCGACAAGGACCGACAGCTCTGGAAAGTCATCTCAAAATCATCGAAAACAAGCGACCTTAACTGTGAGAGTATTGTCATAGTTGCTGGACTGAACACTGACAGTCACAGGGGTTGAGCTGTATGCACCTGCCGATCAATGATTGTCATCAAAGCGACTAAACCGACACAGAGCAGATAAATTCCAAGTGCCACCAACTTTCCTTCTCCAACAAGCTGCTTGGCTATATGAGCGTCATTTAGATCATGTACGAAACCAGATGAAGAAAGTCAGCGGCTCTGGTATACCTGTGTCTACCAATGATGCAAGCACTTTGACTGCCCCGGGTGGCATAGCCATGCTCAGGACAGGAAGTGGTGGTTCCGGAGGTATGCTATACGATTCGCAGCTAAGACTCACACTAAGACCTGTATAGCGCAAAGGAGTAACTCCGCGCTCTCGGGCCGTCAGAGAGAAAGTCCCAGTCTACGCGGAGGAGAACCCACTGTTACCTGTAAGTCGCTCGCTGAATACAGGCTCTTTTATCATAAGATAGAACCACTAATCAGAAAAGCGCCGCCATTATCGAGGACGCCTTCAACGAACACCATCACCCAGTCTCGCGCAATTGCCCAGCAACCCCCGCTACAGCCAAAATCGACTCGAACCTTGCAAAGACCGGTTTTACCCAGCCCCAGATCAGAGGACCGACTCTCTACGGCTCTTGCTCCGCCAAGCACATTGACAGATACATTGGACTCGCCGGGCGATCCTGACTCATTATCTTCGAGCTCTTCTTCATCGTCAGATACAGATCACCCAGCCCACCGGAGCCAGCTTTTTAAAAGGCCACCGCGCTTCAAGCTCCAGCAGTCTCGAAATCTGTCTTCGTTTAAAGACAAATCAGGGAGTCAGGGCACTGAGAACTCCGGCTTGCATGGCGCCTCGAGCCTACCTTTTGCGTCCATCACCCGGCGGCCTATAGGTACGAATTATGTCAACGACATCAGGTCGAAATCAAGTGTCAAGGCAGGTCAGCACACAGGACAAGACGATGGATCTCAAAATGCGAGACCTCTCCGACAAAACATGGTCGGTCAGCAATCACAACGTACTAAACAGACGGCATCTTCAGTGACGAATTCAACATCTGAGAGTGACTTGCTTGTTCCAATCTCAGGAACAACGACCCCAAAATCACCACAATCCATCCAGCGCACTGAACTAGATGGGCCAGGTAGCCCAAAGCAGAAAGGTCCAAAGTTGGGAAAGGAAGGAAGTGAAGGGACGCCAAGTATGGGCAGTAGTTTTAGCGATATCGATGGTATGGAACACAGCCTGTTGCTACAAGACCTGTTGCTAATCCTTGTAGATGCGGGTATCAGCCAGTCGGCACTAGAAGAAGCTTTACTTAGCAACATGCAGCATGGAAGGATGAGTACTTTAAGTAGGATGTCGCGGTACATATGAACTGTGGTGGAACTATAGACTAGGCCGTAGAGCTTCGAGTGACTCATCTCACGAGCTCGTGGTGCATCCCGGCAATTATGGCACAAGCAATACATGAGTCCTCAATCATGGTTGCCTAAGTTTGTTTACATCTCTGCCACGTGCGTGCGCGCAGAAATTCTAAGCAAACGCCCGTCGTCAGGTGAGCTGTCCTAGCAACCTGCTTCTTTGTCAATACAACCCAAGCCTCACCTTTCTCGCCCCTCTACCACGCACATAGCTTCCACATTGTGTAGGAATTTACCAGACACGGATCGGGGCTATGCAGTCGCTACGATCGCAGTACACACCCAAGGTGCTTCCTCCTGTTCCTCCCGATACACCCATCATTCTCGTCCACGACCACTCCCAGAAAACGGTTCTTACAACGCTCTATATCAACGGAAATAATGAGTTGAACTTTGAGTCCATCTACAAGTCCATCAAATTACTGCTCAAGCATCGAATATGCTCTCATCGACAGTCTGAAGACCACTGGCCCTGCACTCCATGTGCCAAAGCATTCTCCACGACGTTCTGGGAGGGCGCCTGTCGTCTACTCGACTACTTCGCCGACTTCCTCATGTACGACAATGGTGTCATGTCCGGACTCTGGTTTTACCTGCTTGATATCTGGCACGAGATGCACGTTTGGTTTCCTTGCGATGCAGTCTTGGCAAGAGGAGTTACGGGTTCCGGCAGCGAGATTGCGCTAGCTGCTGCGCACTCATTCAAGTCCGATTTCAAAGCTACGGTAGAGCTTGTAGACAGAGTAATACATGGTACCGAGAGCAGGAAAGTGCACAGGGAACAGCTCATACATACGCCAAGCGGAGAAACGTGGGGTCCAGCGGGAGCCTATAACACGGGACCGTGGGTGAGTGGATTGAAGCCTTGGGAGCAATTCCTACATAAAGGAAGCCCGGGTATTGCCGGCTTCGAGGAAGATGACAATGACTCTGTACGCTACGTTCCTATGGCAGCGATTGGCATCATCAAGACGCACACAGAGCGCACGAGACGACTGGCTTTTCAGTTGAACTCCGACCCCGCGTTCCTGAAAGCCTTTGATCAGAGTAGTCTTCAGTTCCCACAGTCTATTGATGCGAAGCCACTCGTATATACGCTCAACAATGTCACAACGCGATACCGCTTGGTCAACGGTGCGCCACCCATCTTGCGATACCCCGGCTACGGCGACCCTCATCAGTCGTGCTCAAATCAGACACTTACACTTCTGGACGAGTTTGTGGGTCAATGCAAAGACGTCCCGGTGTATAGGCCTGTATCTGGAGATGAGGACGAGCATGGAGACGAAGGTATGATGGCATTCGACATGTGGGCCGTCTCTCAGCGGACGAATCCTGAAAAGAACTTGAAGAACATCACAATGGCGAAAGGTTGGGATGAGAAGTTCAAGGAGCTTTGCACTAGGAGTGCATCCTGAACCGACCTTCTCAGTAGCAAAGTGGTCTCGAAAACAGGTACTTCTTAGAGGTATATAAGCGGAGCTGTACTGTGGTCGGACGTCCAAAAACCATTGACCATCCCTCCAATGAATGAAAGAACTGGGCCCACTCTATCAGAAGAACCTGTGTGTGCATGTACCTTGTGTGATGTGTAATAACTCCAATGTTGTAATGCAGTAGCCATGCATAACCCCACAAGACGCCAGTTCCATGCAAGATCTGTCGTTTCATGATCCACAAAACTATAAAAGAAAAAGCAAATGACATACGCTTGCCTCGTACATGACGCTCGAAGCCCAACCCGAGCCAAACGAGGTGAATACGAGAGGCTGATTGCGATGGATGTTGCCAGAAGCATGAAAGATAATGACTAGTCTGCTCACACTCTTCTAGCCCCGAAGAGACTCAAGCTGATTGCCGTCTCGTTAAGAGTTGGATTGCCTGAACTCTCAGCAAGGATTTCCCAGCGAGGCTGTACAAATGGATACTGCTGGGTGTCTCTTTGCTGATTCACATACGATGTGTGTGCTTTGCTAGGCGCTGCATTGCCGCCTGCGAGACCTCCCATACCACCGGGACTCGCTACAGAAGTCGGCCGCTGCGAGTGAATTGGTGAGGGTTGCGAGGCGCGCTGTTGTGCGAGCCCCTGTAATTGTTGCATGTGCTGCATTTGCTGGAGGGGCGAGAGTGAAGCATGATGAGATGGTGTACGTTGGAGCTGAGCTGGCAGATGTCGATTCGGTTGCGCGGCGTGCTGCGCGTATTGAGGATATGTACGCATGTGTTGCGTTTGTTGTGATGGTTGCAATGTCTGCGATTGCTGCTGCTGCTGGTTGAAGTAACGGTGTTGAGGTGCTGCCGTATTGGAAGTCATTTGAGGGCTCTGGTATGGGGAGGATTGATTTTGTGTCGTATTTGGGTTTGGCGGTTGAGGGGGTTCGAGCGGAGGTATGACAGGTTTGGTCAACATAAGCCAACCGTCGATAGGAGCTTTTTGGCTATGGATAAAGTAAGCTCGATCTGAATTGGTCGATTTTGCACTCTCTAGGCGAGCAATCTGATTGCGGACGTCTTCAGATATGTGATCGGACAAGACAATCAAGACGTCGAAGACATGTTCGATTATGGACGGAAACAGCTCTAGGCTGGCGTGCGTAACGATGTCTTGTAGTGCCACCATCAGAGCAGCCTGGTGTGATTGCGTTGCATTGCGTAACAGTTGCGGTCCATGTGAAGCTACGAGGCTAAGAAGTGCTGCCAGCCTGCAATATGTTAGCTCAAGTTGATACTAAACTGGCGAGGACTGTACCATGCATACACTTGGACGACCGGCGAAGCAGTGGCTTGATTAGTGGGGGTTCCAAGTCCACCACATTCGCTCAAAGCGTGAAAAATACCCTTAAAACGATCTGTCAGAGCAGCTAGCATCGCAAACTGCTCGTCAGCCTGTGGAGTTTCACCCATAGTGAGCTCGATGACTGTGAGGTATTTTTGCATCATCTTTGCGGTGACAATGCAATCACTAGCAATACCATCTGTCGAACCACGGAGGAGGAAGTATGATGCATCAAGGACCTCGCGTTCGGCGTGGCTCCGTATCTAAAGATGTCAACGATGACGTTCTTCCAAAACGTGTCTAGAGGTTCTGACCTTATCTGCGAGAGGACCTTCAAGGTTTGTGAGTAACTCTAGTCCCTGCGACTGATCTTTTTCCATCGATGTCCTGACTGCATTCAATACAGTTACTGAGAGTCGATCTACTGCATGTGTATCAAGTGCGCTGCTTGACGCAAATATGTGTTCAATCATAGCTTGGCAGAGTGGTAAGGAAAGCTCGCTGGCAGCTTTGAAAACGGCAATTATTTGCTCTTCCGGAGAGATGTCGGCAAGACCTGTGATACTTGTCAGCCCTGGTTTGAAAATAAGGACATTGCTTTGGTACTCACACCATTGTCCAGAGGGATCAAGGAGGCCATTCAACAAAGTTTTGAAACATGTGTTGAACGATGCTTGTCCAGATTGACCCGTCTTCATCTTTGAGAGACAATCCGGGTCAGAAACAACATGTTCTTTCACGATCGACAGGACTGTTTCGCTACTTAGCAGGCTGGATACGGTTTGCAGCATTGAGTTCGACGGTGTCGACAAGACCAAATCCGCCACCTCGCCAATGCAATGTATGATGCGTGTGTCGGAGGTGAAACACAGCTTGTACTGCTCAGTCCGGTATCGATAAGCATCTTGGGATGAGCAAGACATGGCCGACAATCCTGACGGGAGAAGTAAGCGTAGCAAGTCTATGGCAATAGTGGCAGGCTCCAAGACTTGTGTGGCCTTCGCGTTTGCCAGGCAACTACGCAAGATGTCCAAAAAACTCGATAATTCCATGCAGCTCGAGGCGACCAAAGGAGGAATGGCGATCTGCAGTATGTGCAACTGACAAGCCATTATACTGGTTTCCAACCATTCACGAAGCACCACGTCAAAGGTTGCTTCATCGAAGTTGCGCAGCCGCCAGAACCAAGCCGGGTGATTTTCGAACTGCCGATAGCCCTTGTCTACGTGCTCTTCGAGGTTGCGGACAAGCTTACGGAGTACACGGGACATCATATTCTGATCCATACTAGTGCCACTTGACAATATTCGTTCAATCTCATCGTCAGAGCATGTGCCAGCGTGCTGCATGACTTCTCCCATGTTGTCGGAAGCAGGTGAGCAGGCTGCAACAGCGTTCTTCTGATCGAGACGACTCAAGTCGTATGCTAGTAATTGCAGTAGTTGGCCGTCCGGCTGCGCTGTGCGAGCAAGGTTCTGAAAACTGAGAAGAAGCTCGCGCTCAGGAAATTTCACCGTCCTGATAGCTGCATATCGCATCGCTAGCCGTCCCAGAAGAGGATCGAAGGCACCTATGGCACGGAAAGTCTTCATGTGATAAAGAAGAGTGTCCGCCACGGAAGCAAGAACGGCCATGTCTAAGGAGGATGCGGTGATACCAATGACATCAGCAAGTATAGCTAGGTCCTCGCACTGCTCAAGGTATGACCTAACCACATGGTAGTCATAGCATGAAATCAAAGACACTGCAGCTGTTTCTTCGACGGAAATGTCCTTGGTCGGTACACTGCTCTGCGTTAGGCAAGTTAGAAATGCGGAGATAGGTTCAGACTCACTGTTCATTCACCTCTGCGTGTTGTGCAACCTGTTGCCGCAACCAGATTCCAATTTCGAGCCGAATTGTCCCGCTGAGTTTCGCAAAATTGAGTTCAATACGACTTGGAATTGTGAGACTGAGACCAAAAATTGCTGGGACTGCTTGTGAGATGCTTTGTTTAACATTTACTAAAGCTTGTTCTTCCAACTCAGTCGAGTGAGCAGTCCCTCGTAGGAGCGTAGAGCGCAGCGTGCGCACTTGGTCAGATAGTCCGGTGAGCGGCACCTCGGTGATGAGTCGTACCGGCCACGAAGAAGGCTGTGTAAAGTTAGCATGACCAACGTAAAACATGAGAGTGTTGACTATTGACTCACCAAAGATAGACTTGCATCGCATCCCAAAGATCCTGTGGCTATGAGCCACTGAAGATAGCGGCCCACGGAGAAGTGTTTAGAGCGGACTAGTTCAGCCACAATTCGTAACAAGACGTGTATCTCCCCTGATTTTACCCAACTCATGCTCTGAAGGTAAACGATGATGCCTTCATACACATCTGCACCAAGGTGACTCCAACGACGAAGTAACCGAGTTGCTAAATAGATCCTGTGGGAACCGGCGCGGTAACAAGAGCACGCCCAGTGTAAGAGGGTTGAGATTAGCTGAACAGCATTTGATGTGATCTCCATGCACTCGTAGGATAGATCCTCGATCCGGATTGGAGCCGCGTAATTGATGGAATCAAGCTTATGAAACACACGAGCAGCACCAGTGCGAGATGAGGATTTACCGTTTCTGACAAACGAGAGCAGCCTAGTGTTCCTGCCATCTAGCTTCTCGACAGCTTGCGCAGTTTGAGGAAGATTCCGCTTGGTTACGAGGGCTTTGAGAGCCGCGCTGTGCTTGGGCCAGGAGATCGGGAGAAGCAAACATGCTGGTCGAGTCGTGACAAGCTTCAGAAGACTGTTCTCTAGGAATTGGAGCGCCGTCGAAGGTGCAGCAAGGTCTTCGATTGGGGAGAGCTGTGAAATCTTAGTGTGCTACATGTCAACAGGAAACTGTTCCAAGCCATACCTTGGCAAGATGATTGAGGAGCGACTCTGCCAGGCGCTTGCCGCGTTGCCGACAGGAACTGATGTCATTCCAATAATGCGGAACTGCTACAACGAGGAGCCATATAAATAGACGCTCGGAGGAACACATGTCCAACCCAAAAGGTATCCAACCCAGGAAATGGTCATCATCAAGAAGGTGTTCCTTGTACAAATGCGTTGCCAATTGTAGACTGTTCATGTTAGCCGCAGTTTCTGCTGGATTACGATGTCTTACGCGTAAGTGATGCGAAGCTTCCAATCGCCCTGTCCGATGGTGGATATGACACTATCGAGGAATTGCTCTACAGAGCTTGTCCAACCTCTGCCCCAGGTCACAGTGCCTGCTTGGCCCTTACGCTTGTGCGCACGCAGCTCGTTGATACCGACACACTTGGCGAGCCAAAGAGCTCGTGGGAGCGGGATGTTCTTGTTCAGACATTGGTCGAGCAGGACCTTTCCTGTGAGGCCATGCGGAATGGTGCGGCTCAGCCTCCGGAGGCTTACCGTGGGGTTTGCGAGATCGTGGAGCCACCCCTCGCGGGTCGAGTCTCGCAGCGTCAGGCGTGGCGGAGGCTTGAAGGTGTTGGGCGTTTGCAGGCGGCCATTCTGCTGCCTCTTCTCCAGCACGGCAACGAACAGCGTGGACAGCGTCGTAATGCCCGACTTGTTTTTGAGGTTGGACCACAGCGATGGCCGGGCAGTGTTCGTCTCGTTCATAATCTGCGGCTTGTTGCTCACCCCTGCCTTGACCAGCGCCTCGGAGAGGGTATCCTCGGCATTGGTACCAGTCCATGGGAAGACGTCCGCAGCCTTCTCGCCTGGAAAGTGCACCGGGATAGGCACCGTCTCGGGGACACCCAGCTTCGGCGCATCCTTCACACCTGTCCCTCCCGGCAGGATCTGGCGCTGCTGGGAGGCATCTCTCAGGTGCAGAGAACCGGGCCGTGGAGGCACGGGGAGATTCACGGTGGGTTGATAGGGGAAGGAGTGGATGGGCAGGTCGAAGGCACTGCTGGCAAGGGTGCTGTAGAAGATGTGTGGCCTGCCTCTCGGCGGCGGCCTGGCCTCGCTGGCGCCGTTGTGGGCGGCAGGTCTCTCGTCCTCGAGCGTGGGATCGATGCAGTCGGGCGGGAGAGCGTTGGCCGGCTTCGAGGGCCGCCGCACCTGGTTCCGCGAGGGCGCACCACTGCCATGAGTCCCCAGGGCAGGACGAGAAGTCATCGCACACAGCGCGGCATCATCTTTGAATCAGGCGCATGCGGAGGGAAGGGAGGTCGAGGCCGAGGTCGCGGTCGGGGACGGGGTCGGGGGCAGGGCGCTGACGGGGCCGTGGGCGTGTCGATGCGATGGGTGATGGATGAGAGGCAAGCAGCGCCCAGCCGAAGGAGCGTGTGTGAAGCTTGATGCTGCGAGAGATGCAGCGCAGTCGTGGCAGGCGGGGACTGCCGAGGGGTTGAGGTATGAGGCTATCTCTCTTAAGATGCACTGATGCAGCGATCAGATCAGGAGCGGGCCGGGTTCATACGTTCCTAGCCTCTAGCAAGCCATGTCCTGGCATTGACCCATGCCATGGCCTCAGCTCAGCGCGCAACATTTCCCGATGCGCGGAGACACGCCTGCCGCGGACCCTCAGCGCCCAAGCACACGCACAAGCCAGCCTGCCTCGACACGACGCGACCGCATCTCACACCATCTGCCTCACTCCCTCTGTCTCCACTCGCGGCTGCACATATTCTGGAAACCGCACATCAACTATCAGCTCCATCATGTCGTCACGAAAGGACATGCGCCGGCCCGATCTCAGTACGTGCTTCGTCGACCTGCTGGTGCCGCCGCCGTCTCCTATCCAGCGAACCTTGGAAATCACCATCCACGTGTCACGTGCTGACATGGCGCTCTAGTTGTGCCATACGCCGAACCGGCAAAGGACAAGTCAGACGGTGACATGGCGAGTAAGGCATGCCTGCTCTAGCTACACCGCATCTGGACGCTGACCAAGGTCTCAGGCACCATGGCAAGCACGCTGCCCATGGCTGCTGTAAGTGCTGCGCTGCACCCCATGTTCCACGGATGGCTGACATTGTGCTCCAGATCTTTACTCGAAACAAGTACGCTCTTCCCCGGTAATTGTGCAAGCAAACACGACTGACATCACATGCTCCTATTAGGATGATCGGCTGGTATGGCTTTTCAAATTCGTGTCACCGCCCATGCTGACCAGCCATAGGGTTGCTGTAGTTTTTGCCATACAATCATGGCTCGCTGAGTCGCCAGAGCAGGCGAAAACGTCCTCAACACCCGCCTACTTCCAGGTTGGCATGTCTGGTAAGTCTCCAGCCTGCGTTTTGTTCGCACCACTAACCATGTTGCAGCCATGTCGCTTCTTGTTGTAAGTCTTACTGCTGTGGAACGCCAAATGCGACGACTGATTGCGTGACACAGAGCTACTCTTCGCTATTTCTGCCGCCACCTCCAGGCAGTCCCGGAATGGCTTCCGGGACAGAGGCACCGCCTGCAGCACCTCCCTCTTGAGTAAGTGTTACCAGGGCCATGAGCGCATAACTTGCATTGGAGGTTGAAGTCGTCGAAGATCAGGCCTGGGAAAACATGTACATTATTCCATGTAATCGATAATAACAGAAGACAAGCCCTTTCCGTTGGCAGCATGATAAGAATTCACGTGTTGCGTAAAGAGATGTCTGACCAAATCGCCTCACACGGTGTTCAGTGGGAGCTCCTCGTAGACTCGGGCTATATGTTGTCCCGCGGTGTAGGTTCAGCAGCTTTCGGATTCATCTTACTTTGTTGCCTGTGTTGTCTCGAAATGATATCAGACCATGGCACACTTTCTAGGACATGACATGTGAATCATCCTTTCAAAGAAGTCGATGGTTCTCGAATTGGCAAGTGCACCAACAAGACCGCACGCCGCGCACGGACTCTAGCGGGGCGCAGTTACCGCATTTCCCCCCACCTCTTTCCTCCCCAACCCTGAAGAACATTAACATCTCGCTCCCTCAGCCCAAACAGCTCCACGGAACAACAAACTCTCCATCCTCAACCACGCAAGCCCCAACACTCGCCTACCTCAGTCGCACATCCAGCCCCACCTCAAGCGCGCCGGAAACAGTTCTCGTATGTCAATCGAGAATCTCAAAACTTTCGACCCGTTCGCGGAAGCGGATGAAGATACCGGCCAGGTCAAGCAGAGTCAGCAGGACTACATTCACATTCGTATACAACGTATGTCCATTCTTCCACAATCACTTGTTGCCGTTGGTTTGGGTCTGCCATAGCGTGCGAACTCATCTCACCGCCCTCGTCTCCGTCCCCGTCACCTCATGCACGCGGCCGCATGTTTCCGCTCACCAACTGACTTTTGCCAGAACGCAATGGACGTAAGACCTTGACTACAGTCCAAGGGCTGCCCAAGAAGTTCGACCAGAAGAAGATCCTCAAGGTGATCAAGAAGAAGTTTGCCTGCAATGGCACCATTGTTACGGACGTTGAGATGGGAGAGGTAGTTCAGCTCCAGGGCGACCAGCGCAAGGACGTTCAGGACTTTCTCACAGACAAGAAAGAGGGATTAGGCCTCGATACAAAGACTATCAAAGTGAGTACTGCACCCTTGCTTGATTGCTCAGAGAAATGCTAATAACTCTGTAGGTCCATGGTTTCTAAGTCCGAAACCTTCTTACTCAAGCTGTCAACCACTGCTTGCTCCGTGTTTGATGGCTATCGCAAAACGCGGTATGGGGCAGTTACTTCACGACAACAAGGAGAACCAAGCAGAGTTGGCGTAGGGTTACAGGAAAGGTCTTGTCAACGGAATGCGACGGATGACGGGAGGGTGGCTCTTTCAGGTCCCTGGCATTTAACAAAATTCCACCAGCATTTCAGGAGTGAATTCAGCATGTGCTAAAAGCCATTTTCATGACATTGGTGCGCGTGCATGCCCAATCAGACATCCAATAGCAACGTTCATCGTGAGCCGCAACAATACTGTGCCTTGATATACAGTGGAAGTAGTAGTACAGAATAATTCTCTTGCGTTCGATGTCTGATCAGATCCTATTTTCAAGCCCCAGCAGCCTGCGAGTTTAGTGTCTTCCGCCAATAAGCCTCATCATCCTCGATCTTGGCTGGCGTGCTTGCTTGCGTAAAGCCCCAGATTTTCCAGTCCTCTTCTTGTCCCTTGATGACCCGACGCTGTAATACGAAATACTCGACGACTTTTCGTGGCTGTGTGCTTTCTGGAAAGGCCGTGTCTCCGTCCACCTCGTGAGATTCTTCGATGCTCTTTCGACTCCTGGTCCTGTTCACAGATTTGGAAACGCTGGAACTCGTACCCATAGAAACAACCGAGGGCTTTACGGTGAGCTTCTGAGTGGATACAATTCGAATTACAGCTTGACGGTAAGCCGTATCGGGCTGATCTTCACCAAACAAAGATGCGCGGTGCGAGACTATCCTCATGGATGGAGTTTTTGTTAGTTGCCATTCCATTGTGAGAGGTCCGCGAGCGGCTATACGGTCCTGGAAGCTTCGGAGAACCGGCGAAAGGCAGAATTGGGATACGGGGGACATGTCTCCTCTGTCGAATCGTTTTAGCAGACGCAGAGGCATTTGTTTGCGGAGATGGGGCGCTCCTACCTTGCGAAATTGACATATAGCTGGATGTAAAGGTTCATCGCCCTGTCTTTAATGTAACTCTTGTTTCCTGCATCGATAGCAGTGAACCTCCCCCACCCTGTCTTGTATATGCAGCGTTTGTACAGTATTCTCCTGGGCAGTTCGTCAGTAGTCTTGCTTCTGTCGTATTCGATGCGTGTCTTGATTCAAACATACGAGTACAACGATGTTCCCTTGCTTTTTATTAACTTCCACATGTAGCCCCAAAAGCCCGGCGTCCACATGCCTGGCAATCTGCCCCAAGGCGCGCGGACGACCGTATCTTGCAATAACCCAATGTCGTCCGACAAGGCACCCTCTTCTTGCGCCTTGATTTCGTTGACCTTTGGTGCTGGTCCTATCATAGTTCTCGTCGCAGCTCTAGTAATGGCTCTATCTTGACCCAGAGAGCTCCCGCCTCGCAGTCGTGGGGAACTTGAGGCGAATGCTTGTGGACTGGTAGTGGAGAAGGCGCGCGGCGATTGCGCGTGCCGACGCTGTTGATGGAGGCATTGGTTGCGAAGGGCGGGTATTCGAATCGTACGGAGGGGAAGGTTGGATGACATGGTGCTAATCGTATAGGCGATCCTTGATATTGCTGTGCAGTGTCGAAAGTTTGAAGTTCGCAATGGGCGGGCATAGTCTGTGCTCATCGGACTTCCGAGACGCTAGCTAGCCCGGCGCAATGCCATTATGTCCAAAACTGCGACTTCAGCTCCTAACGAGCAAGCAAATTTTCGGACATTGTCTCTACTGGACTCGGTCGCGCGAAAGCCATCACCCGTCGGTGAGTGAGTGTCCCACAAATATTTCTTTAGTCTCAAGCTGATCATATTGATACCTGCCTCTTTTGAATCGATTTGCTCTAAGTCTGAGGCCATCTGAATGCTTTGACTCCAAGCACATCATTTCTTCATGCAATTCAATCGTGCTGATCCGTGGTCTTCGTAAAAGTACATCGTTATACATTGCCCTCTTTTTGCCGTGACATGCATTGCTTTCTAGACCCCAAAAACACCCAGGTCTTCTCCATAACGCCACTCAATGCATATTCAAGTGTTTGTACATCCGTTAATGAGTCTATGCGGTCAACAAGCGTATCTCACATATTACTGCTCTCGCCGAGTAGCTTCAGCACACCCTCGTATGTCCCAAACATGATAGCAGCACTAGGGACCACGCGGAACATGTGGGGTACGAGGCCACCATAAAGCGCTGCCATGCCTTCCTCCTTCCAGATGAGGCGGAAACATTGTGCTAGACCAGTGTACTTCTGTCGTCCATCTTGTTGAGGTGCTTGTCGTAACCGCGTTCGGACCACCTGCCCCATATTAGTATTGCGGTAGCGGATGATGTCGCCAAGCTCGTACCTCATGAGGATATGTGATTATAGCGGCAATGAATTTGGCAGCTCCAGCCGCGGAGACCTTGCCGGACCACGCAACGGTTTGGTCCCAGACGGTCGGCGGACGTCCACTGGCCACAATCCGATCTTCTCGCCGTGCCAGAGCCAGCTTCATCTGCTCGTACAGCATCCACTGTAACGTGCTCTCAGTCACCCCAAGGTAGCTCGCCGTCAATCCTCGGTAGAGACCAGAGATGCCTTCTTTGCGTATCGTCTGCATGGTGCAGTCGAGAGCATTTCTGTACTGGCGACCTCGCCCATCCGCATGTGTGTGCTTATCCAGTTGTAGACGAGTTTTGACGAGCCAGATGGGGTTCGTTGCTGTTCCAGTCATTATCCCGGCAGAGGCTGCAGAGCACAAGTGCACCCATGCCGCCTCTTGTCCGTTGTTGAACTGGTTGCTGATGATCCGCTTGCCGTTTCCATATGCGTAGAAGTTGATGGCGCGAGCTGGCACTACACCAATGAGGTTTGGCCCAAGGCCTTTAAACAGCGCTCGCCATCCCTCGGCCTTTGGAACCTGCCACAATATTTCGCCTGTTTCGCGGATGTGTAGTAACGAGCTGCGTCCGAAAGACATGCTTTCAATGGGAGGCAAACCTCGAGCAGCACGCATAGCAGCAAGATGTTGTTGGTAGTATGTGGACTGCAAACGAGTCTTAAGTACGTCGAGGGGGGCTGTCAACGTTGCGGATGCCATGCCACCGAGGCTGTGACGAGTTAGTCTTCTCTCGCAAGTCTTTCCCTCGGAATCAGGGTTGCCTCACCCTCCAGCGACAAAATGCGCCCATGACTTCGCAAAGGCCGGTCCCTGTGCTGTCACCGGGGCACCGTCTGGGAGTTTAGGTGGGAGAATCTCGCCAAGCTCGCGCGACGAGGGCGGCAGCGTCTGCAAGGGCTGCGAGGTGTCGTCTCGAGTGCCAGGTTCGGCGGCGTGGTTGAGGGTCATCTAGGTGAGGATTGCGCGTGGCGAACAGAGGAATCAGGTCGGCCGGGCAGGCGCTGCAGGCAAACTGCACGGAAGAGGGGAAGAGCGGAGGGCGGAGGGCGGTGTAGCTTTTGCAAGTATCATTCGTGATGTCAGTGAAATCGTGGTGTTGTGCATGACATTGGGGCTCCAAAATTTAGACACATGGCGACCGATGCGGCAAGGCGGCCGGCGAAGACCACCGCGGCGAAACGTCACTGAGCCTCATTCCAAGTGCCCTCGTCCAGGCCCTCTACAGACACATCTCGGCCCTAGCTCCACAATGCGACCAACGACAGCGTGTCTTGCGCCAGGCTTCATGAAGCGGAGCCTGGACGAGTTCAAGCGCCTCTCCAACTTTGGTGAGCTCCACCATCGCCATCTACCGCGGCTTGCGAAGACTGACTAGCGCAGCGCTCAAGCTCGAGGGCCTGACGTCGCCCACGAAGCCCTTTCCTCTTATCCACTTCGAGCAACCCGAAGATATCGCGAGGTGCAAGCGCATGAGCGACAAGGACATTGGCGGCTTCTCCACGGCAAACCTGGACTACCACCCCGTCACGCAGACGGAGCCCGCACACGCCCGCTTCCACGGCAAGATTTCGACCCAGCTACCGCAGAACCAGCCGCACATCCAGAGAACAGGTTATGCGGGATGGAGGACGCTTGACCGGGGCGCAACCATCTTCGGCAAGTCGCTGTGGGATGTAGAGAGGTACAACTTCATTGCCATCCAGTTCAAGTCAGATGGCCGCAAGTACTTTGTCAACGTGCAAACCGAGTCCATTGTGCCTACCGATATCCACCAGCACTTGCTGTATTCGAAGACGCCGGGAGAGTGGGAGCTGATCCTCATTCGCTGGGCTGAGTTTGTGCGGACAAACCATGGGCAAGTCGTCGAGCCACAGCGCGAAATGTTGACACAAAAGGTGCGGACTGTGGGCATGAGCCTGATTGACCGGATTCCAGGTCCGTTCGATCTGAGCATCAGCAAGATATGGGCAACAAACTGCCACCCGGATGATCATATTTTAGAGAACTTTGGGGGCGCAATCAGCGGTCTGCCGAATTGGCATAGCAAGCATGGAGACTATTCAAAAAGTGTCCGGAGAGTGGATTCTGGCACTGGAGAGGCGCCGAAGAAGATTATCAGTTAAATGTACGAAGCCTACTCGGCTGCATTCGCACTCAATCTCTCGCAAACATGATTTCGCACTGACTATGGTGATTTTGCGGACATCATTCTGCAGAGTATTTTCGCAGGGATCCGCTTTCATTTTCCCCGCGGGTGACGCGTGATCATCTGACCGCGCGCTTGCGCTCCTTCTCTCTTACATAGACGCGGTGACCCCCATTCGCGCACGGAGACCCACCTTAACCATGTCAGCAAACACGACGCGACTGCTGTGAAGATACATGATACCTTGCAACTCGCGTTTATCTTTGGCCAAGCCCCGTCGACTACCGCGCATGCACAACGTCCGAAATGGCAACTCCACGCTACCTCACAGCCCAGAAGATCAGCCTGCTAGTCCTGGTCCGCCTTTACTGCAGTTCGGCACTACCAACCTCCGCAACGATACCAATCCTTTCTTTCATACTTTCTCACACAGTCTCTCCTCCGACGTCAAATGCTCAGAGCCACCGCTCCTTTGGGCCTGCATCCTCAGAGCACACTGCCGCCTTTTCGATTGACCTTTTCGAGGATGTCCTCCAAGGACATACGTCCAGCATGCCAGGCCGGACGCTCCTCGATCTGTTCCTAAAACACATGTGGGAATTGAGTTCGTTTGATGCATTGCATGACTTGATTGATAACCTTGGAGAGCTTCTAAGCACGCCACTCTCTGCGGACGGCCAGGATGAACCATCTTCAGATCGCATATTTCTCTCGAAGACTTCTCCTTTGGGCGCCTTCGTCCGAAGGGCGCGACTGGAGTTCACAAGGCTGCAATTCGATGATGCAATGAAGCTCTGGTCCTTGTTTGTCAAGTACAGGGCTCCTACATCCCAATGGACGAAGCGGCTAGCCGGAATCGCTTCTGGTGGTGTGGATAGAGTTGCTGCAGAGATGGGTCTAAGACCTGGCGATGATCTGTACGAGGTCACATATGGACATTTGGAAGACCAAGAACAAGAAGGAGAGGGGCTGAGTACCGATGACCTTGACCGGATACTTGACTTTCAGCTGGACCGTTTGCAGCGATTTGGCGATCGCGTTCCTGAGAACATGAAGCACCAGCTTCGCAGCATGGTCAGCTCCTCAGGCTTAGTCCATCGACAGGCTCATCTCGTTCAATTTTTTGATGCGTGGAAAGCTGGGGACTACACTTCTTCTTTTGACAACTTGCATCGCTATTACGACTACGCAATGCAGACACGCGAGAAGATCCACTACCAGTACGCCCTTCTACACATGGCCATTTTACAAGCAGACTTTGGTTGTTTTGGCGAGGCTATTGCTGCCATTACAGAGACCATCGCGACAGCTCGAGAAAATCAAGATATGACCTGTTTGAGCTTCAGCCTGAGCTGGCTCAACCATATGGCCAAGGCCCACCCAAAACAGATGAAAGGTGCAGGCTACATGAGCATGCTTGGTAGCGAGCGGGATGTTTTGACCTTCCTGAAGGCCAAAGCAAAGGATACGAAAATGTACAACCTTTTGAGTGCGAGTCTGCTCAATGAAGCGAAGCTCAGTCTCTGGACGGTACGTAGCGAAATTGATCCCATCATCTGCGAAACTAATCTGTACAGGGGGACTCTGTTTCTCGCGCATTGGAGTACATATACCAATCATCACATCTCAATATGAGAGAAAACGTAAGTAATCACGGCACCCAAATGCTTCTACAAGCCACCCTCTTCTCTAGACTTGGCCTACCCCACATGGCGAATGTACATTGTGAACTTCTGCTAGATTGCTATTATGGATCTTGCCCGGTAGATGAATCGATCCGAGCCATAGGTCGGCGAGCTTTCACCATGAGTTCTGGAGGTCGGTATGACGAAGCTATTGCAACCCTCGAAGCCATCGATGCGAATACACACAAATCCCTGAAGTACCATCAGTATCTAGTCTTGTGTACTGGAGTCATCAAGTTTAAGCGAGCTATCCGAAGGTATTCGTTTGGTCCACCTCCTATAAGTTCGCAGAAACTTATGCTTTAGCAGATCCAATTGGGCCGCATGCGCGCATCTGCTTAATACGGTCCAACCTCAACCCGCTGCGGACCCCTCGTCAACGCCACTCGACCCTGAATTGTCCTTCATTTTACATGAAGCCCACGTCGATTATCTCAGCTCGCGTGCTTGCTACAGCGAGGCATTCATTGCGACTTCGTCACTAGCTCGGTCTTTCAAAGAGGACAACGCAGACGTCCTACAGCGCGTCAGTGTTCTTCTGATGAAAGGTGACCTGTTCCGGAAAGTCGGAAGGCCAGAGCGAGGGTTTTCCGCGGCAATAAGAGCAGCGAGCGTCAGTTACAAAGCCAAACTCATGCCAAGCCTGTGGGCAGCGATAGGCTTACTTGCAAACATTCTCAACGACCTGGGGCAATCGACGAGCGCGAGAAGGTTACTGGAGGGTGTCATACCCCAAGCGATCGAAGGCACAGACAGCTATCTCCTCGGAATCTTATATTCTCATCTCGGGGATGCTTATATGGGTCTCGCAGATCCAAGTCCAAAAGTCAACGCGGAAACATCAGTGCCGTCGAATCCGAATCGTTGGACAGCAAGGCATGTGGCCAAGGCAGAACTTTATACCGATCGAGCAAGGGAGTGCTACAAGAAGACCGGGTATTTAGCAGGCGAGTGTGAGCAGTTGATGAAGAAGGCGGTCATTGCCAAGTTGAGGGGAGACGAAAAGCTAGCAGAGGAATGGGCACAGAACCACAATCGGGTCTGGGAGGAAGGGATGATGGACATGGAAGATGGTTGAATAGTGCAATCGTTATTATTCAATGAATTGGCGAATCGCCTCAGCCTTCACAGCTTTCCGCACTTAAACATAGGAAATATATTGCTGGTCTACTGCTCGGCCCGCTGCTTGCACTATGTACACATGCAATCTGCATGATGATCCGGGTCCTTTCCAAAGTTGTTTGATAAAGTGTTGTAGCACAACTGCTTACTAGTCCTTCTTGTGGTAGTTGACCTTGTCGTTCCAGAAGAGGGTCTGTGAAGAGGTCAATTAGTCGATTCTACTCTGGTATGCTAGGTCAGGAAATCTCATACCTTGTCACCGTCTCCCCAGAAGTAGTTCTTGGTGCGGATGTTCTGGTATGCGTACTCCGGCTTATCCTCCTTAGGGGTGTCGTGGGCAACGTGCTCCCAGTGGGCATCCCACCTGAGCTTGGCGTTGATGCTGGCGACGACCAGAGAAGGAATGGCGACACTGGAGTCGGCGTTAGCATTTCGTGTTCCCTGCATTGCCCTCCAACCTGCTGCGATTGGCATTGCGTCCCATCTGAAGGCCGGTGCCTCGAATCCCAGTGTGCAGCGCATCCCTGGAGAAACTCACTAGAGCGTCAACTTCCGCCAGAACTCGCCCGACTCGTAGGCGTGCTCTGCGATGCGAGCACGCTCACGGTTGAACTCGTTGTCTTCGGCGCCCGCGAACTGCTTGGGGCTCTCGGAGCTGTAGTTGCGGGAGGTGGTGCGGCCGGCACGGAGAGGCGCGGCGCGCTGGGTGCGCAGAGCCATGCGCGGGGCTGAGCGGGCGAGGGCGCGCTGGGCGAACATTTTGTCGACAGTGGTAGAGTGGAGATGGGGGCGGGCGTGCAATTGGCGTGGTCGTGGTGGTGCGTGGAGGAGGATGCGAGGCCCGAATTACATGCGGGAGCTTGCCGGTCAGACCACACGGAATGTGCCGTGTTGCCGTGTTTGCGCTGTTTGCACCTGCGCCATGTAATGTGACGTCGTGATCTTGGGTGTCTGACAAGTCGCGTGGCGCGTTCTTCCTCGCACTTGCGCGCCGCCGAATAGGAGAGCACCAGCTCGTGAGCGAACAATGATGGTCTGCCTTCCAGCCCTTCACCAGCGCCTTTTCTATCACACATGATGGTCCGCATCACGACATGGAACGTCAATGGCATCCGCAACCCGTTCGGCTACAAGCCATGGAGCGAGAAGCGGACCTTCAATGCCATGTTCGACATACTGGAAGCCGACGTTGTCGTCATGCAGGAGCTCAAGATCCAGCGCAAAGACCTGACCGATGACATGGTGCTAGTCCCTGGCTGGGACTGCTACTTCAGCTTACCGAAGCACAAGAAAGGTAGTCTTCGGTTGTGAATTGACATATCACGTGCTAACGCTTTGCAGGCTACTCTGGAGTCGGCATATACACCCGACAGTCTGTGTGTGCGCCTATTCGTGCCGAAGAAGGTTTGCTCGGCGTCCTGTGTCCACCTGGCTCTACCACGCCATATCGTGAGCTTCCCCAAGACGCGAGCATCGGCGGCTATCCCACAGCCGCTCAGGTTGCAGACCTCGGGGTCGATCCAGCCGCTCTTGATGCAGAGGGGCGTTGTCTTGTCATTGAGTTCCCAGCATTTGTACTGTTTGGCGTCTACAGCCCAGCGAACAGCAATGGTTTGCGAGACGACTTCCGGTACGGATTTTTGACTGCGCTCGACACACGTATCCGCAACCTCAATAACATGGGCAAGAACGTCATATTGACCGGCGATCTGAACGTCTCACGGGACCTCATCGATACAGCGAGGGCAGAGGACAGCATGCGCTCTGAAGGCATGACGCACACCGAGTACCTAAGCACGCCGAATCGTCGTGTCTTCAACCAACTACTGATGAATGGCCAAGTCCCAGGCGAGCGGGACGAGGGACGCGAAGCACCTGTCTTGTATGATTTGTGTCGCGAATTCCATCCCGATCGCGAGGGTATGTACACCCATTGGGAGCAGAAAATCAATGCACGGCCTGGCAACTTTGGCTCACGCATCGACTTTGTCCTATGTAGCATCGCAATCAAGGACTGGTTCAAGGACTCCGATATCCAAGAAGGCTTGATGGGTTCAGATCATTGCCCGGTGTATGCCTTGATGAAAGAGAAGGTGTCGAGAGGGAAAATGCTTCACGCGGGTGTGGCTGACATGGAGGACACCCAGGAAGAATTCCATCTGTTAGATTTGATGAACCCACCTGGCATGTACAAAAACGGTAGGCGACAGAGGGACTACAACCCGGCAAAGGATATGCCATCCTTGAGTGGGAAGCTTCTGCCGGAATTCACAAAGAGGCAGAATATTCGAGATATGTTCAACAAGAAGCCATCGCTCGAGAACTCGTCTGTGTCTCATTCAAGCAACATGGGAGCGCATGTGGTCACAGCTGAAGCACCTGCCATACCGCTGTCCGCAGCGATCCAGAGTCCAGACAAAGTCTCCACGCCCTCCCTTGAGACTTTCCGGTCCAACTCTACTTCGAACAAGAGTGGACTTTCCATCCCTCTGAAATCTCCTGAAAAACGTCGGGCTTCCTCAACAACGCCCATGAAATCTGGGAAACGCAGCAGACTCGGTCTTCCAAATACACTCAACGGTACACATCCCATGGCTAAGGGCCAGCAATCTTTGAAGGGCTTCTTCCAGAGCCGAACCAATGCCTCAGACTCCAAGCCAGGTCAAGAGGAAACTCCATTGGTACCTTTCACTGACGCAGCAGTTGAAACTGCAGAAAACCGTACCTCTTTGTCCCAAACATCGAATACCAAAGGTCCTTCCTCCTCCCCACCAGCTCATGTCCAGACCGATCCTTTGGCTTCTCAAGAAGCCTCGAAAGAAGGCTGGACAAAGCTTTTTTCAAAGAAACCCTCACCGCGGTGCGAAGGCCATGCAGAGCCTTGCATCATGCTCACGACCAAAAAGCCGGGAGTCAATTGTGGCCGGCAGTTCTGGATGTGTTCCAGACCGATTGGGCCTAGTGGTCAGAAGGAGACTGGGACGCAGTGGCGTTGTGCGACCTTCATATGGGCGAGTGACTGGAAAAGTTAAGGGAAGAAGCACCAGGCACATTCATTGCCAATTTAGGTGTATGATCACTTTGCGTAGACAGGCCGGGGGGTGACGCCGGAGGCGTTGTGGAAAATAAATTGGAGTGCAAAAGCATGCCAGGGGGGATGGAGGAAGATGATGGCGAGACACAGTTTCGTATTGGCCAGTCACGTCTACACGAGACCCTGTCGCTCAAGGAGATGCCGTGACCGAGAGATATAGAGACTAAGTACGCTTACAGACGAGCGGTCAATGTGACCCAAGCTCTTTTCACGGAGTTGACTTAGGATGTCAGAACGAGGTAAATATAGTTTCTAGGTTCAAACTCGTCTGAATTAGCAGGATTGGTAGGGTAGTGATCGTGCCGCGGTAATTGATCCAAACTCATAGCAGAAGTTGACTGGAACTCGACTGACGCCGAGTGCTCACATCGATCTACAAATTTCTCAGACGCTGCATGTTGAAAGACTGCCTTCATGCCTAGGTGCCTAGCGTGAAGAGTCCATGTGTAGGTCGACCAAGCTTGCGATGAATTCTTATCACAGCTACGAAGAGCAAAGTTGAAGCCCTCTGAAGAAATAACATAAGTGCACGTGGGTGCCTTAGAGATAACTTCTCAGTAAGTACAGATTAAGGTCGGCCCCAAATGGGGATGAGGATAACAAGTATCTTTACATACTGCTAGCATTAGAGAGTCGATTGAGGAACAAATTGAGTGGACTCTGGTCGCGTTAAATGAGTAGCAGTCTGGACGATTTGTGCACCTCACTTCGATATACGCTTTTTGCCACTCCTCTCAGGAATAATACTGAATGGTTGGAGGGTGATCAAAACTTAGTCTGAAAAGCTCTTATTATGCATTAGCACATACAAGACAGCCTGGATAATCTTATCATCTCGTTCACATGTGGTTCATTATTATGAAAACCTTGGACGAATACCTGGGCATTGAACTTGAACTGGGGGACCAGACGTCACCAGGCACAGTTTGTTTAAAAATAAACATACATGATGACGTGTTCGTTCAGATTACTGTAAATCACTAAAGTAAGAGGTCTAATGGATTTAGATGAACTTCGGAGATCATGCCCATATGGCCATCAGCTCGCGATGGACTTTACATGAGAGGTTGAAGCTTTGTACCTCATGTTCAATCGATACACTTAATCTTACATTCTGAGATTGTTTGTGCTCTCTTTACCAAGTTCGATCTCAGCATATTGCCCCTGAGACATATCGAACACATGGTGAAAGTAATCCTCGACACACAAGCGACCACCTCAGAGATAATGATATTTATCAGGCATGTTCGTTAGCAGATAGGATCAATGTCTTCAAATCAATCACTCATTCAAACAGTTCAAACGTTCTCCCATGTTAGAATTATGGCGCCCGTCGTCTACGGCACGTTGTGTCGTGTTTTGTCATGATCTTGCGCGTTCGCGCAAGGTACAGACCCAGCGAATACAAACTATCGACCTGCACACTAACGGATATTGTCACCTAAAATTAATTTCTTTAGCTAGATTCTATTATATGAAGTGATGAACCCTGGAGGGAGCTCTATAGGCGGTCTACATTTGCATTTGTCTGGATCCAGGTCTACAGTGACAACGTATTAAGTGGATCATAAATCTTGTACGTAGTAGCATTATACTCAAAAGATAAATCTTGAAACTAATTTACGGCTGCAAGAATCATGCTGTCTCACGAAAACGAGCTTGCCATCCTTCATGTATAGCTGCTGGGTCCTGCCTTGTTTATGATCGTAGGAGTTGAGGAACGATCTTGTAGATAATGCATCCACAATCAATACATTTGAGCTAATAACTAGTCTATGTAGTTACAACCCATGTTAGAAAAAGCCCAAACCAAGTACTATTTGGTAATCACCCTAGTTCGAGAAATACTCGGGATGGTTGTCCTTGTGTTTAGAAGCATCTAGCGCTCTTTGGTCACATTACGCCCCTGTATTAAAGCTAGACAACTACTCGAGTTTTCTGCCGGGGGTAAGACAGTTCATATGGTCCCTGTTGTGTGCTCATTCCAAGGTGGCCATCCTGTGGCGCGAGGCATGTGTCAGGCCTGGCTGACGATATATACTATTCTGCACTGCATGATGAATCGTTGAATGATCATTGCAGCCTTTTTGACATGCTGGCGCAGTGAGTGCAGACCTGTGTCCTGACAGCATGTCACTTTGTTTCTGGGTTGTGCCAGCTTTGAACTTCAACATCCCCTGAAAACCAGTACTGAACTCCACATACTGTACCCGTTTCACCATGGCCCATAACAATTGTTAGTTAAATAACGTAAAAAGCTCCCCTTGCATATCTGCACACACATGTACATTCACGATCTCGAGGGGAGGATCCTGAGCCCGACTAATCAATACCACTTCATAACCAATCACAATTTTTGGCTGAACATCTTCTAAATTTTTCCGATCAATTGAAAACCAGCAAAATTCGTGGTAGTTGCGCACCTTAAGCTCTGCGTGCGTGGCTGAGTATTTCGTCAGGCTGTTCCCAACTGTACACTTTCAGCATCGACACCACCACCATCACCATATCTATTAACGGCAACGATAAGATGAGCATGAAGTATTGAGCACAGGGTAAGCGCAATGTACTTCAGTATTGGGATCTTATGTTTTTCATTGTTTTTATGTAGACTTTCGAGTTATCCAATTCCATTTCACTCAATGCCTTGCCGTCATATTGGACAAGACCAATTCCTAGTGATCGAGATCAGAACGTCCAAACCGAAAAAGGCAATACTGAATTCTTGCAGCGGTCTGAAATGCACAGCCCCAGTATGAGAAAACAAAGCTAGTTCCATGTGCCACTCAGGCATTCAGGCTGGAGGCACCGAAGATCAATAGGCCAATGAATTATTCATATGAGCCCCCCACTAGCCATTCCAGATATCTGAATAATCTGCACTATGATTTCCATAGTCTGCAAAAGTCATGGCTGCTAGTGACGTAGCCGTAATCATAACGTTATCGCGAAAAGGAAAATGGAGTCCAGTGTTTCGGCCATCTGCCCTCAGCATGTAAATCATGTAAAAGGGCAGCTGAGAGCGTTTTGCTTAAGTTCATGCGCCCATTGGATGCAAGATACCTGCTTGGACAAGGGTATGAAAGTGTACTGAAAGGGTATCGACAGGGTACTGAGGAAAGTACAGCGGACTGTGTGATAAACCGAAGGGGTGCTTGTGCCGAAAAAGTCAATATGGTGATCAACTCGAAATTGACAATCGTTTCCTGCGGAATGGTAGGAAACTAGCCGAGCTGGAAGTTGTTTAGGTCGAAGGAGGGCAGAACGGCATCCGCATTAGCGCCAACACGGAAAGCGCTCATGTCGGTAGCGACGGACAAGTTGAAGCTGTTCGATAAGAGGGTCGAGACGGCCGTGTTACTGTTGTTGGGTTCGACAGCAGATGCTGTAGGGTCTGCGACATTGTAGTCGGACAAGATACTCAAGATATGACCGTAGAATCCAGTGGGGTCTCGAGACTCATCCTCTGGAAGCGTACTCTTTGGAATGGCGGCGAGAAATTCGTCGGATTCCTGTTGAAGAACTTGAGCAGCAGGAGACTCTCTAGCGGTCTGGCGCCTATCCCTACGCTTGTTGCGTGCCGCCAGCCTCAAAGCTTGGGGGTTCTGCCCCAGAAAGGTTGGACACGCATCGTTCTTGTTGGGCGCGTAGCTAGTGGCATATCCTCTCTTCTGACAGATCTCGATGATGTCTGAGACTGAGAGGGTCTGGCCTTTAAAGCCATAGCCGAGCGCTGCAGCTGACGAGGAGGTGGGATCGTGTAAGAGTGTAGGCGCACCCTCACTGTTGTACTCGATCTTCCATCCACGGCCTTGGAGATACAACGTAGGTGGTAGAACTTTGAGCTCAGTGCACACGATGTCCAAGAACTTGTCAAGAGGAGCCATGTCCTTGCCGACTTGATCGCGGATGGCGGACCAGGCCTTTGTCATCAGGGTCCACAGAGGCTTGTCGGGTTCATGCTCCCACAGCTGACCGATATAGGACGAAATATTCTTCATCGGCCACATGTTGAAGAAGGGTATAGCTTTGAGCCAGGCTGCAGGAAAGATTAGTCAAGATCGCATGCAAAGCTGTGATTTCACTATACGTACAACGATAGCCTATGAATCCGTTCAGCGCCTTCTTGAGCTTCCTGGGAGGCATGGTCGCAAGAGCGGCGATGGAGGGAGCGGCCTTGGTGTTAAAGAGCTGAGCGAGGAGCACGTTCCTAGCGATTGGCTCTTGGACACTGCGCATGATGTGCACTATCTGGCCGGTCGTGAAGTTCTTGAGGCGCTTCGCAAGCAACTCAAGAGGCTCGTTGTCGGACATTGTGAGTAGTTGAGTAGTTGAGTAGTTGTGTTGGAGTGGTGAGGTTGTGTTCAGGTTTCTTTGTTGTGCAGTGGTGGCAGCGTTCCTCAGTTGCAGGGTGCGCAAGAGTTGAACAAAGAGAGGCAATAAAAATTGCAGTTGAGTAGAGGAGTGAGAGAGTGTGAGTTGAGACAAAGGTCGGGGGCGCAACTTAAATAAGTGGCGGGGCGACTGACAAACGGAACGTCAGTGCATTCACCATTGGTCAAAACGCCCAATTCACCTTCACCCCAAGATGCGACAGGCAGATTGGTGCTGTGTGTCGATGACTATTATTGTACTCTGGAAATGCGGCACATGTCAAGTGGTCGAAAGAAATGAGCACCCCAATCTATGACCCGACTGTCGCCATGTTGTCTCAGAAACGTGAGACAGATGGAGGAGGGGGTGTTGAAAACCCCGATGTGAACATGGTACAACCCAAATTGGCAGCTCTAAGCCACGCAGATAAGCTCCGGTCACGACTTGATCAGACAACAAGCTGGTGCTATCGTAAACAATTCTGGATATGTAAGATCATGTACAGAAAGTCGCTAATCTCGTCCTGCTTATAAACATCAGTGCCCCACCATATATGTAGACATGATTTTACTATTACTCTGAAAAAACAGGACAACATTCCTCGCACGTGGCATCTTGTAACATGCGTCAGAATGGTCGCAAAAGAGCGCAAGTTTGCTTATATGGTCGATTCGTGCCTATTGCCCGTTCAAAGGTCCAAGTCTCAGATGAGGCATTACTGTCCAGTCCCGCGTTTGACCTTTCCAGTCCGCTATTCTTCCACCAGTGATGCGAACAACAACAACTCTGACCTCCCCGTCCTCTACATAGCATTTTGTACCACCGTCACCTTCTCCGATGTCGCTATCATTTCCGCGAGATGTCCTTTGGTTACCTTCCACCCAGAGACCTCCTCCGGTAGATGAGCTGTGATGGTCGCCAGCCTCGCGACCGCCAAACGTATTATTCGCCAGGTGTTCGACCTTGTACCAACTCTCTTCTGCGGAGCCGGATGGAACAAGCTCTGCTGTGCCATTGATGGTGGTGCTAATCCTACTGAGTGATGCAGTATTAATACCCAGGAGAAGTTCAGCCAGTGAACCAGAGCGTGGGGCGGGATGAGTTGGAGAGGGCGAACGAGCTGGCTGGCTCAGAGTGGGTGGGCGATGTGAAATCCAATCATGTACCAGTAGCGAGACCAGAGGATTGGACTCGAGGTTCAGCGTCTTGCGGGACGTGGGTGGGGTTGTCATGATGATCGTAGGTGATTGGGAGTATGGGGTGCTGGGGAGGTAGGTGTAGTTCATCAAAGAAACGTGTGGGACATTATTTGAACATGTTGCAAGATGAAGCTAGAGGAGACGGTTAGAAATAGGAGGAGAAGATGACGATGAGTGAGCGAGATGACAGGCTGAGGACAATGCTGGAATAGCGAGCGGAAATACTATAGGACACGTGACCATGAGGCGTGCCAGGGTTGACGAATGGTTATGCTAGAGATGACCAGATTGGCCTTGTTGCCAGTACTGGGGGCGGATGTAGGAAACGGGCGAGCAAAGACTTACGAATCGTGCGTTCTGTAGGCATGTCACCACCTCCTCTGGCAGGCCGCTGGGGGTGGTTGTCGTGCGGTGCTCTGTGGCCATGGCGGCAGGGTGATGGGCTTTGTTCCAAGAATGTGTGTTTGCGGCGGTGTAGCTGGGCAATGGGAAGGCCCTCGGACGTGCTTTGAAGGAGCCCGGCAAGGGGAGATGGGAGACGGATAATATGGACAGTATCTGACTACGGGTGAGGTTGCGAAGATGATGCAACGGCCGTCCGTGCAAACCCGGCGCGTGCATTTAGGGCCCGACGGTGCATCCCAGAGCCTCTCCACACTCTGGACCGCAACTGACAGCTGCGCTTATGACGACAGCCCTGGAACGTCACCCACACCACACACCCAGCAGCAGCGCCCGCGATGGCCGCCCCTCCCGCCATTCCGCCCATGGAGAGCGCCGACAGCTTCAACCCAGACTTCACCGCCGTCTCCGCGCCCAACGACGAGGGCGCCCTGTCGTCGCCGGTCGAGGCACCCGCGCCCGCGCCTGCGCCTGCGCCGGCATCGCCTGAGCAGCGCACCGCATCGCAGGACACGCAGACACAGCACCGCGTCCACGATGTGCTGCACTCGGACGCGGGGGTCTCGACGCTGCTCAACCGCCTCAAAGCCAGCATCGCGAGTGCGAGGGTACGCAATGCTGTCGCCGCCCAATGCGCCCTGCTGACACGCGTCCACAGGACTTTGCCAGCTTCCTCAAGCGCCGCGGCGCACTGGAAGAGGAGCATGCCGGCAGCCTCAAGAAGCTGAGCCGCCTCACCATTGACGGGCTGCGCAAGCCCGAGTCCCGCCACGAGAGCTACTCGGCGCAGTTCGAGCAGGTGCTGCATGCCAACGAGCGCATCGCCGACAATGGCACCCAGTTCGGCCTCGCCCTGCACGCCATGCATGAGAACCTGGTGCAGCTGGCCAACAAGATGGACACCAACCGCAAGACGTGGAAGCAGCAGGGCCTGGCCGCAGAGAACAAGGTCCAGGACGCCGAAAGGCTGGCAGAAAAGGCCAAGGCCAAGTACGACCAGCTCGCCGACGACCTCGACCGCGTCAAGACGGGCGACACGGGCGCCGGCCGCAAGTTTGGCCTGAAGGGCCCCAAGTCGGCCGCACAGCACGAGGAAGACCTCCAGCGCAAGACGCAGGCCGCCGACCAGGACTATGCCAGCAAGGTGCAGACAGCGCAGGCCCTGCGCAAGGAGCTTGTCGCGTCGACGCGCCCGCAGGCTGTGGCTGCCCTCACCGACCTGGTCAAGGAGACGGACGCAGCATTGACCATGGAGATGCAGAAATACGGTATGCCTCCCCTCGCTCCCCCTCCCGTCACGTTTCTCGACTAATCCCCGCAGCCTCCTTCAACGAGAAGCTTGTGGTCAACAACGGCCAGGTCATCACCCCACAGCCGCTCAAGGGCAGCAGTGCCCAGGCCCCGCCCAGCATCAACCAGCTCATCTACCAGATCAACAACGAGAGGGATTTCGACGACTACATCCTGAAGAACGCCGCGAGGGCACCGCTGGTCAAGTCTGAAGTGCACTATGTCAAGCACCCCACACAGGCTCCTGCGCAATCGCATCCCACGCCGCCGCCTGCCATCAGCGGAGGCCGTCGTGCATCCTTGCAGATGCAAAGTCAACCGCCGCCCGCCTTCTCGCTGCCACAGCCAGATGGCCATGCACCGCCCGCTGCACACCCTGAGCCGACATCCCAGATTGGCTATTCTAGCTACGCTCCACCCTCACAACAACACATGCCACCATCACAGGCTCCTCAACACAACGGCTCTGCATATTCCCCACCTGCACACAATCCACACTCGCAACCGGACTACCCCCGAGGGCCTGCAGGTCAGGCGACCGCTCAGCAAAGCAGTGGAGTCCTGTATAACAATTCACAGCCCCCTCTGAATCCTGTTTTCGGCCTGACGCTAGAGGAACTCTTCAGGCGTGACGGCTCGCCGGTTCCCATGGTTGTTTATCAGTGCATACAGGCAGTTGATCTCTTTGGGCTGGAGGTCGAAGGAATCTACCGCATACCGGGCACTTCTTCCCATATTCAGCAGATGAAAGCGCTGTTCGATAGTGGTACGTGTAGCGCCATAGTGGCTCGACTCCGAGTTTGGCTAATTGTGTACAGATGCCTCACAGGTCGATTTTCGGAACCCGGAAGCCTTTCAACATGATGTAAACAGCGTTGCAGGGCTGCTGAAACAGTTCTTCCGCGAGCTGCCTGATCCTCTCCTGACGAGAGAGTTCTACGGCAAATTCATCGACGCAGCGCGCATCGACGATGATACTATGCGGCGAGACTCAATGCACGCCTTGATCAATGCGCTGCCTGATCCAAACTACGCGACACTGCGTGCGACAATTCTGCACATGCACCGTGTGCAGCAATCTTCTGAGGTGAATCGTATGAGCACTGCCAACTTGGGTATTTGCTGGGCGTAAGTTCACTCATCAACTTGCTTTGACCTATGGTTACTAACAAGGTGTAGACCGTCCATAATGGGTCCACATAAAGGTAACAATATGGCCGATGCTGGTCTCCAAGCCCGTGTCATCATTACCATCCTGGACAATGTCCTTCAGATATTTGACGAAGACTGATTCGGATTCAATGCCCATACTGTGCATCATGTCCTCTGTCTGATAATGTAATTCCATGAATTCCTGGTGTTTCAAGGACTTAATCTCGACGGAGCTGTCCGATAGCGTCAAATGACGGACGAAGGCAGTCTGGCGTATGGCACTTTATCTCGTTCATGTTCATCGCCTATGTCCAATCTTACTGACACATGCTGTGTATAGTCGGCTCCGTGGCTCACCGTTTGTACACATTGTAGACTGTTCCTCAACCACATTTTGCCAGCAAAAAATCAAGTCTCATTATTGTTGACAATGACGCACTCCTTGGGCTGCCTACGGGAGAAATGGTACTTCACTTAGCTCTCACTTATTGCAATACGGCCACAACTGAGTCGCCACATCGTTGCGAGAGCGCATCTTATGTGTGGGTTGTTTAATACCTGTCAGCGCCCGTATCTCTTTCTGTGATATCTCATACAAGGACATACGCACATGCTTGAATTTGTTTCCATGGGCGCAAACTGTAATCGTCAAGATGTGATGCAAGGGATGTGTAAGCATCCCTTTGTCTTGAATACCCTCGCGCTTGTGATTGTTCTTTCGGATGGCCGGACATAGATGTGTCCCAAGAGCTTTCGACCCGATATGGCATTAGCTTTTGATTTGCCCTGCGAATATATAAGGTGGCCTTGCGAGTGCATAAAAAAGTGACAAACGTCCTGTCCCAACATCATGGATCACCACACGGCCAGCAACCACGAATTGGCGGTACGAAAGCTCGCTGCTGAAGTTGCAGGCTTCCACGCAGCTCACACTCCTTTTCGAATCAATCATGGATCGACCAACTCTACACGCCGTCGCGACCGAAATACTCCACAGTTGCACATATCACATCTCAATCATATCTTAGCAATCGACACAGACTCCAGGATTGCTACTGTGGAGCCAAATGTTCCGCTGGATGTTCCTGTGCCTGAAAGCTTACAGCTAGGCTTTATGCCCCTGGTTGAAATGGAGTTCCCTGGGATTACTATTGGAGGTGGATTCTCTGGTGCTAGCGGGTAGAGCACCGGGTGGAAAGAAGGACTTTTTGATTGCATTATTGAAGAGATCGAGATGATATTGGGTAACGGCGATATTGTACGGGCTACAAAGAATAGGGAAAATTCCGACCTGTTCGATGGTGCCAGGTGTATCCTTGGAACTATGGGTGTGATCACGTTGCTGAAAGTTCGTCTGACTGAAACCAAAGATGCGGTGCAGTTGACGTACCACCATACTTCGAGTATCAACGAGACTATCAACCGCTTGTCTAGTATGTGCGAGGAACGGAACGCAAGCTTTGACTTCATCAAAGCCATACAATATAGCATGCAGCATGGAGTCATCACAACGGGACGGCATGTTTGTTACACATCTCCCGAGACTAGGGGAGTTCCACGTCAACGTTTTGATCGGGCAATCGATCCTTGGTTTTATATGCATGCTCGAGAGACTTTCGAGTCTTACACAGACATCATTCCGACACAAAGTTACCTTTTCTGGCATGATCGCGGGGCTTTCTGGAGTGGGGAGGTATTTTTTAATTACTACGGTTTGCCAAACAATTAGCTCTTCCGATGGCTACTAAATCCGATCATGACCGCGCGTGCGATCTACAAAGCCATATTGGCTGTGGATTCCGCCGACGGCGCCATCGTGCAAGATCTTTTGCTTCCAGTAGACACGTCTGAAGCCTTCGTCCGGTATGTCGACGAGGAGCTGAAGATCTGGCCATTGTGGATATGTCCGACTCTCAAGAAAGAAGGTACCGAGGAAGTTTTGGGCTGACCATTCTACAAATCGAACGACGAGACCAGCGCTGTTCCAAAGAAAAAGGGGGAGTTGACTTTAAACTTCGGCGTCTGGGGTCCTACTGATCCTGCACCCGCAGCAGTCCGCAAAACCAACAGAGATTTGGAGCAGAAACCCCGAGAGTTGCGCGGGATGAAGGTACCTTATGCTGCCAATTTCTACACCGAGGACGAGTTTTGGAGTCTCTATGACCGCCCCAAGTATGATGACCTGCGGAAGAGATGGCATGCAGAGGCGTTGCCGAGTATGTATGAGAGAGTGCGCAGGGTACAGACTCAAGACATCAGCAGAGAAGAAGGGACAAGAGAGCCCCAGGGACAGACTTGGAAGGAGGCTGTGTTGACGACCTGGCCGCTAGGAGGACTGTACCGAACCTATCACGTGATTTTCCGATAAGTGTGAATGTAGTACAAACATAAACCTGTATAAGATTGAGCTTGGCTTCTTTGCTAGAGATCTTCAGTGAAGTGGGCAAACACAGCAAGCGAGTGCCTGTTCGCATTCCAAGACATGCAAAGACTCTCCCCATCCATGACCTAATCAGCATGTGATGACATGAGGTTGAGAGGGCGACGGGAGCGATAGTAGGACGTAACTCGATGTTTGGGTGAGTGGGGCGCTTCCCCATTCTCCAGACTTTCCTCCGTGGCGCTAAACTAGCTTGACAGGGAGAGCTGCACAAGCGACGCCTGCAGTGATGAGGGGAAGCTCCGTGGCTTCTCATTACACCAACCACGTCGACCTCCTCATCGACAACACCTCTTACCTTTCCGTTTACTCTGTCCAGTCCGTCCTCAAATCGACAATTTTCAATTGAATCGAAGCTCAATTTGGTCGCCTCAGCATCACCACCGCCATTATGCTCGCTCGCCGTGCCTGCGCGCGCGCGCTGCATGGCCTCTCCGCCCCGCAGGCTTCTGCACCTCATGCGCGTTACTTCTCTGTCGCTGCAGCTGCACAGGGGCCTCGGGCTCCTTCTCTCGGTGACATCACGCCAGATAGTGCTGCTAGCTTCAGCAAGAAGCAGCAAGAGTTCCGCGAGGGCTTGGTCGCCGCACAGAAGCAGAGAGAACAACAGGAAAGTACGTATCTCGGCTCTCTATGGCTTTCTAGGAGTGCTTGATGCACTCTTTACGCTGGGCCGCTCACCGTGCTAACGTCAAGAGCAGAGGAAGCCCGTGACCGCGAACACGAGACTGGCAAGAAGAAGACTGGAGCCCTTACCTCACTGATATATGGTACACCCGAAGGCCGAGAGCTCGACAAGGATATGGAGCGCAGCTTCTCGCAAGTCCTGGCTCGTGGCAAGTATGTCCATTCAATTGTCTTCCACGAGGTAAAGCCGGACAAGGTGGATGAGTACACAGAGCTGGTTGGCAACTGGTACCCAAAGATGGCCTCTCTCCCAGAGAACAAGGTGCATCTTGTCGGTAGTTGGAGGACGGAGGTTGGCGATTGCAACACATTCGGTGAGTTCTCCTGCACCCAAGCTACATGAGTTCGTCATTGTGCTTACGCTTTGGATAACCAGTACACATTTGGGAGTACCAGCGATACGAGGGCTACCATCAATCATTGCACAACATTCAAAGCCATCCAGAGTTTGCGGACTTCGATGGGAAGCTGAAGAAGCTGATCACCTCGAAGCACTCTTCTCTCATGCAGGAATTCTCCTTCTGGCCCACAACCTCACCCCGCCAGCTAGGCGGACTTTTTGAGCTTCGCTCGTACACCCTACACCCAGGAAACCTACTAGAGTGGGAGACGCACTGGCGCAAGGGCTTGAAGGCTCGCCGAGAAGTTATGGAAGGGGTCGGTGCGTGGTTTGTGCAGATCGGCGAACTGAACACAGTGCACCATCTATGGCAGTTCGCGGATCTAGAACAACGCAAAATCCGCCGCGAGCAGAGCTGGAGTGTAGAAGGCTGGGGTGAGACGGTTCACAAGACGGTGCCACTCATCCAGTCGATGAAGAGCAGGATCCTGACCCCGTGCCCATGGAGCCCAGTGGCTTAGGCGGATCAGTGGAATGGTAGACTTCACTGAGTCTCTTCGCGAATGCGGTTGCAAAATGTGAGAAGTTGCCAAGATCAAGTATGCACAGGTATGCGGGACCAAACAGTAACTTCGCGCAATTGCAATAAGTAGTGTTCGAGAGCAATCACAACACGACACATATCAGTCAAAATGACCTGTTACGCAGTTTACAGTGTGCACACCACAATGAAATCCTTTCCGAGTGCGGCATCAGATCAGTGAAATCCGATGGGAAAGAACTTGACAGACGTTGTTCCATGCTTTTGGGAAGTGGGGCTCACGTCATCGCTTCCGTGCGATCACAAGCTAAGAGCCCTGTCCTTTCAACACTCAAGAACTCGGCTTCTGCATTGACAGCACCGACACTTCACAACTGCCAACAACTACTGCGCATCACTACGGCGCACTTCATTTGCGATGGTCTACATACGTCAAGACAAACTCCCGAAACTCAATGAATACAAGTACTCAGGCGTCGACCATAGCCTGCTTTCTCGCTATGTTCTCAAGCCTTTCTACACTCATGTGGTGATTCATTGCTTTCCTATGTGGATGGCGTAAGTTACGGACCAATGCCCAAACTGAGCTGCGCTGACCTGAATACACCTAGACCGAATCTCGTGAGTCTCCTCGTACCGTACAATTCGACAAGACAGTCGACGCCATATTTTCCCTTCCCCAGCTGACGCGTATACGACAGATCACACTGTCCGGCTTCGGCTTTGTAGTCGCGAATTTCCTGACGATGCTTTGGTATACGCCTACGCTGGACCAGGACTGTCCACCATGGGTATATGCCAGTTGGGCAATCGGCCTGTTCTTATACCAGACATTTGATGCTGTTGACGGTAGTCAAGCCCGCAGAACACATCAGAGTGGACCATTGGGCGAACTGTTCGATCACGGTGTTGATGCTATCAACACAACACTGGAAGTACTACTGTTTTCGGCGACGATGAACCTGGGCCAGGGATGGAAAACACTCCTTACACTATTTGCCTGTGAGTGCTGCATATGGAACTCTTTTGAAATTGACTCATTGCTAACAAGCAAAGCGTCTTTGACATTCTACGTTCAGACTTGGGACGAATACCACACCCATACCTTGACTTTGGGCGTGATCTCTGGACCTGTCGAAGGAATCGTGACGCTGTGTATTGTCTATGCTCTCACAGCCTATCTGGGTGGTGGCAGTTTCTGGCAGCAATCCATGTTCCAGAGTCTTGGTCTGAACAAGTACGACTTCATACCTTCGGCCCTATACAACCTGGCTTGGAACGAATGGTACATGGTCTATGCAGGATTTATCCTTGTATTCAACACGGTCTCGAGGTATGTTCAATGTTTAGTTTGCCCTCCGAATTATGTTGCTAAATACTGTATAGCGCGATGAATGTCATGGAAGCGCGCCGCGCTCGAGGCCAGAAGGCTCGTGATGCCCTTCTCGGCCTCCTCACATTTGCTGCCGCCTGGACACTCATCCCTGCTTATTTGTATCTGCAGCCCATGATTCTTCACAATCATCTGGTGCCCTTTATCTTCTACGCTGGCCTGGTCAACGCCTATTCCGTGGGACGGATGATCATCTCGCACCTGACCAAATCCCGCTTTCCACGGGGCAACGTCCTCATCTATCCGCTGATTTACGGAGTCATCGACTCGTTGGGGCCATGGCTGCAAGAACACATCGGCGTGGGCTGGCCAAGCGCTCTGGGAGACGATGTCTATCAGGTCGCATTCGTATTCATGTGCCTGGGACTGAGCGTAGGTGTACACGGTAGCTTCATTGTGGACGTTATCTGGACTATTTGTGACTACCTGGATATCTGGTGTCTCACGATCAAGTACCCGTACCAGAACACGGAGAAGAAGGAAGATTGAGTCGAACTAAGCGAGGTTGTATTCATGTCTAGTTAGCGAAAATATCCACTTAATGATAATGCTTGAACTTTGTACTTTGCAGCATAACTCAGATGAGCGAGAATGGCGCTAGAGCGGACGCGAGCATTGTGATTCTTGGCTGGCGGACCTCCGCGAGCGCTCCGCATGTGTAACCCTGCATTCTAAGCAACTCCCTACACTCCAACCACATTTACTCGGTCGGGACCGCCATGGCAGGTTCTGGTGTCAATCAAGCCGTGACTAAGGATGGAGGCGCATACAACAAGCTCCAGCGACCGCAAGACTATCTGATGTCCACGTCTACTCCTCCACCGCGAAAGCACACAACACACCTCGGCCCGCCCGCCCCACCGTTCAGTAGCAAGCGAAAGCACGACAAAGCAGACGACAGCATCCAACACAAACGCGCCAAGCTCGTCCAGACGGAAGACGTAAATGCGAATGCTAGGAGTTGGCCCGCAAACAAATCATCCCGACGCACAAAGTTTGGCATCCAGGTGGAGCTGCCAGGTCTTGACGAAGACGGTTCATCGGACGATGGCATTGGAGAAGCATTGGCCTATCTTCGCGAAGTGAGGTGAGAGGACTGCGCCAGATGATATACAAGAATTGTAGCTTATTTGAACAAACAGATCAGAAGCATCTGCTATACCTGATTTGCTGGGGTCTAGCACGACGCGTGCTCACGGCTCAAATCAGCATCACAGACACGCCGTTTTCCGGGAAGGCACGTGGATAGCCATCGATGAGGATCTCGAGTATCAGAACAAGGAAGAAGGCAGCGACGAGTCGATCGTTTCCGACCCACAAAACCGACTGCACCAACTGCTGCTCAAGCGATTCTGCACTCTTCGTGCAGCGCTTGCAGCGGCCGCAAATAATGACCGTGCCACCGAAATACCTGCGTCTCCAGGTATAACTTCGGGATCCTGGTTCGATACCTTGGAGACGGAATATCCTAAGCTCAACCATGTCGCACGCTTGAAAAGCACGACATTGTATGCTGCCCTAAAGAGATGTGCAAATACAATCGAACAGGCAACAACTATCTCCCCACAATTCAGCTGCTGGATATGGACTCTACTGGCTTTGGTCGGGGATGTCGGGACCTTGGACAACGACAAAATCAGTAGGATCAGGGACATGGCGCAGAAGGCTGCACTTCTCAAAGTACGACTGTACGAAGCCAGCGCTGATTACCGCCGACATGAACATGGCGTCGACGAACAAAATGACAGCGGGTCTGTAGGCTCTGATGACATGTTCCTGTCCTCCCAAGGAAGCGCAATACCAGACGGCGAGGAAGCCATGGATGCCCAAAAAGCACGAGAACGTCTGCTCACACAGCTAGGGGACCGCCTCGTGCAACCCCATATGCCGACAACAGACATCCTTCCAGATGTCGAGGCACAACGCTCAGAAGTAGGCGGATCGGAAGACAGGGACGACGAACATGAAGGTGGTGCTAGTTCTGGTCAGGGAAGCGGGCCTGACTTGAACACACGAGTCACCATCGATATGATCATGACGATTGTGGCAGAGTGCTTTGGGCAAAGAGATCTTTTGATGTATAGACAGCGGTGGTGAGTAGCAGGCAACTTTGCGGCGGATTTCGGTAGAGAGTTTCGTGATACCCCACATAGCATTCACATTAGAGTCTCAACTTTTACGTCTTTCATCTACAGCGATTACCAGGTAATGTGCACGGACCAATTCGCGAAGCTCAGCTTTTGTGAACGCGCGCTTGCTTGTTGTTTGGTTGCTCATAGTAATTGAGTCACTCCTCTGCTCATGCTGCTCCCACCCCACTTCGCCCGCCCCGCGTTCTTCCTCTACGCCTCCCGACGCATTACCACCCACAGCAAATTTATCACCGCGCAATATCGTGCGTGTTTCTCCCCCCCGCGCCTTTACTGCACCCAATCTTTGGTGGGGTTCGATGACGATATGGGCAAGGAAGACAAAGCCAGTAAAAACTTCAACTTGAAGGTGCCCAAGGGTACGCGCGACTGTACGTTCATTGCGCGCCGACCTGTCCCTCGCGTCAATCGCTAACAGAAATAGGGACCGGCGAAGATGCCGCCCTCCGCGACCGTCTCTTCGACACTGTGACCGACGTCTTCAAGCGCCACGGCGCCACGACCCTCGATACGCCAGTCTTCGAGCTGAAGGAGATTCTGAGCGGCAAGTATGGTGAGGACTCAAAACTCATCTATGATTTGCAGGATCAGGGTGGGGAACTATGCTCGCTGCGTTACGATCTCACCGTACCACTGGCGCGCTGGCTCGCCATGAACCCCCAGCGTGCAGAGCTTCAAGCGCTATCAAATCGCCAAAGTATACCGCCGCGACCAGCCTGCCATGACAAAAGGACGGCTGAGGGAATTCTACCAATGCGACTTCGACATTGCGGGCTCCTACGATGCCATGATTCCCGACGCCGAGGTCCTCAAGATCGCAACAGACGTATTTGATTCCCTCAAGTGGGAGTCCTATACGATCAAAATCAACCACAGGAAGGTGCTCGACGGTATTTTCAAAGCCGCCGGTGTACCGGAGAACCTGATACGGCCAATCAGTTCAGCAGTGGACAAGTTGGACAAGGTAATTTACAATATGCTTCGTAGACAACAATTTTGCTGACGCAATTTAGCTGCCGTGGGCCGAAGTTAAGAAGGAAATGGAGACAAAAGGCCTTGATTCAGAAGTTGCAGATAAAGTTGGACACTGGGTACAGAGAAAAGGCGGCGATGATATCATCGAGTTTCTCAAGACAGATGAGGCGCTCTCTAAGAATGAGGATGTCTGCAAAGGCGTACAAGATATGGAGAAGCTCTTCGCGTATCTAGATGCGTTCGGCGCTCGAAAGCGAATATCGTTCGACTTGTCCTTGGCCAGGGGTCTCGACTACTATACCGGCGTCATCTATGAGGTCGTCACAGAGGGGTCTGCACCACGGGTACAAGGAGAACAGCAAGAGATTGGCGTCGGAAGTGTTGCAGCTGGTGGCCGCTACGACGAATTGGTGGGAATGTTCAGCGGAAAGCCCATTCCATGTGTTGGTATCTCATTTGGCATCGACCGCATCATGAGCATCATGAAAGCAAAGGGGCAGTCGACGCAGCGCGCCAAAGATGTCGACGCATTTGTCATGGCATTTGGTGGGAAGGGGTTCACCGGCATGTTGACGGAACGTATGCAAGTTGCGCAAGAGCTGTGGGCTGCTGGTCTCAAAGCAGAATTCTCCTACAAGGCCAAGCCCAAGCTACCGCAACAATTCAAGCAGGCAGAGTCGGCGGGTGTTCCACTTGCTGTGATTCTGGGTGAGGATGAGCTGAAGAACGGCAAGGTTAAGATCAAAGTCTTGGGCATCAAGGACGAGAACGACCCGGAAAAGGATGGCGTTCTTGTCGACAGAGCTAACATGGTTGAGGAGATTCGAAAGAGGCTATGAAGACTGGAGCAGCCCAAAGGCCGACTACGAGAATATACCAAAAATGACCAGATACCCATAGACGATAACAAATGTACACAACGACCAACTGTCACAGCTATACCAGGCTCACCGACAACTCCAAAGAGTTACAGATACCTCGAGTCGCTGGTGATGTTTGCTATAATTTTCACTGAAGTTCAAATTTGTGATTGTTGATGCCTGACATCGAAGGTCCTGATCACCCACGAGTGCTCTAGGTATATACAGATGTGTCTTTGCAAAACATAGAAAATCTTAGAGCCGTTGGATCGTGGCCCCTCCACGAGTGCAACTCAAGCGTCAAGGCTTGCCACGACCTTTTAGTATCCGTCCTTGCCCCACTTGTTGTAGGTGTCGTGGAGCTCCTATAGTCGGGTCAATACAACTGATGCATGGCTGAATTGCACTTCCATACCTTGGGGAGTGTCACGTTAGGAATGACCACCACGTTTAGAGCCGAAGGCGCATCCTTCTTAACGCTGGTGTCACCGCCAGGGTGGTATTGGTAGGGACCGGTGCTTCCCTCTTGTTTCCAGGGCTCGCTGCCTTCGGCCTTGGCAACAGCTCGCTCAGACGAGGCGCTGGTAGGAGAGCGGGCTATACTCAGTCAGCACAAAGATGCCTGCACCCTATGTGCCTGCTATGAGTGCTCACAAAAGTGCCATCCTGCCAGGCCAAAGACACCACTCATGATAGCCAGGAGGACCTGTCGCAGCCAATTAGCTCGTGATAGCGTCGTGAGAGAAGCCCGTATCTGTTGCATACATAGAGCTCAGGGTCGCGCTTGGCTCCGGTCTGGAGCGCCTGCTTGCCAGCTTCTCTCTCCCCCTCGGCGGCGGCGCTGGCCCAGCGGCGGGTCACAGGAGAGGCGCGAAGGCGGGGAGCGGCGCGGAAGGCAGAGCGGGCGATGATAGAAGACATGGTGCCTAGTTCCGGGGAGCGTACGTTTCTTGCGGGGGTGGGAGTGCGGATGCTTTACGTCGGTGGTTCGATGTCGAAACTCAGCAGCGAGCGGCCGCCAAGCTTGCACGGGTCCTGCGTCACTGGCGAGGCTAGCCTCAGGCAGCATAGCGAGACATGGGGGGTCCTTGCAGCAGCGACGGCATCAACCTCACGCCCCTTTTGCAATCTTCGTTGTCGCAAAGACAGCCCGCATCACAACACGCCGATTCACGGCACTGCGACCGCCTCCCGCCACCACCGAACTCCCACGCTCCTTCTCACCCCGTCGCTCCTTCCTCCCCGTCTCCTACCCTTCCGGACCCGCGCCCTTTCCTGCCTACATGTCATGCAGCTGGTAACGACGTGCACTGCGACCGCGACATCCTCTAGGCCATGACGACACCCGAACAGAAGCGCCTCTCAAGTGGCAGCCGCGTGCTGGGCCGTGACGGGCCCCGCGGGAGAGCCGGGCCTGCCGCCCTCGCGCCCATCGTCCATCGGGACGGCGCATTCGGGCAGCCAGAAACGATGGTCGCGGACAGAGGCTCTCCGCACGGGCGGTGGCGTGCAGAGCGGCATCAGCGTCTCTGGCAGCCTGGGTCCCCAAAGCAGACCGACGACGGCCGCAAGCAGAACACATGTCCCTCTGGCCGCGCATGGCTTCTTTCGCCCTATGAGCTCGCAGCGCCTGCAGCAGCAGCGCAACCAGCGCCCCAACTCGCTGCTTGCCAACGGCTCCCTCTATTCCGAAGGCACACACGATGCGCCTGCCAACTCCTACCGCCAGAGCATCGGCTCGACACAGACAATGCGCACCCCTACCCTGGGCCTGCATCACGAGCTGGACCAACCTCCCCCTTCACGCGGCACAGACATTACCGACAGAGACATGCCTGATCGCACCACTGCCAACAGCACCCCCACAGGGGCCGAAACGGTGCGCAGCCGTGGCGAAAGCACGACTCCCCTCCAGCGTCCCCGGCCACAACATCTTGATCTTGCAAATGTGCACAGGAGCGACTCGGGAAAGCTCCCCACGCCCAGCAAATCTCCACGGTCGTTCCGTTCCAGCTTTTTATTGTCTAGTCGTGATGGGCGGACTACACAGATGCGCCCAAATCAAGGCCACGAAAAGCTTACATCGGCCGAGTCTTCGCCTCGTCTCGCCCGAAAAGAGATGTCGAAGGACGCCGTCAGAAAGGAGCTGGGTAAGAACCACGAATACTTCTCTGGCAACACTGCCTTTTGCTGGGGTGGCCGGTTGCAGAACACCCGCGACCGCCCTGTCAACATAGCTACGGCAATACTTATCATTCTACCCGCTGGCCTTTTCTTCGGCTATTCGTAAGTATGCCCACTCCACTCATTTGCAAACTGCTTCTCTGACTGCGACCTCTAGTGCGCCATGGCTCTGGCTCAATGTTTCTCCATCGATACCCATTCTCTTTGCCTATTTGTTCCTCGTATCAGTTTCATCCTTTCTCCATGCTTCAGCTTCAGATCCGGGCGTAAGTTGTCGAGCTCCTCCGATTCATTGACGCACCACTGACCATGTCAGATACTACCCCGCAATCTGCATCCATTTCCTCCAAGTAATCCTAATGATGACCCCTTGAATCTCGGACCGCCAACCACAGAGTGGACAATGGTTGTTTCTGCCGTTGGCAATAACGCTGCAATGGAGGTCCCAACCAAGTACTGTAAGAGTTGCAATATCTGGCGGCCGCCTCGTGCCCACCACTGCCGCGTTTGTGACAACTGCATCGAGACTCAGGACCACCACTGCGTATGGCTCAACAATTGTGTTGGACGTCGAAACTACCGTTACTTTTTCGTCTTCGTTTGCGCCACCACCCTGCTTGGACTCTTCCTGCTGGGGGCCAGCCTAGCGCATCTCCTTATATGGCGGTCTCGCAACGACGCTTCCTTTGGCGCAGCCATTGACAAATGGCGTGTTCCCTTTGCAATGGCTATCTATGGTCTTGTGAGCTGGGCCTATCCATTCAGCCTTGGCATTTATCATCTGTTTCTTGTGGGCCGCGGAGAAACTACACGCGAATACCTGAACTCCCACAAGTTCATGAAGAAAGACAGGCATAGGCCATTCACGCAAGGCTCAATCATCAAAAACTGGTTGGCGGTCTTGCAACGACCGCGGCCACCTACTTACCTCCATTTCAAGAAATCATACGAGGAGGGAGACCAGCGTTTTGGATCGCGCAAAGACAAGCGAACTGCCCCGTTAGCCACTGAACAGCAGGGTGGAGCCTTGGAGATGCAGGATGTGGGCGCATCTGAAGCATTCCAGGGCCCTACAGGGAGGAAAGATGTCACCCCAATCCCAAGTATATAGTAATCAATAAAGTTTCTTCGCAGAGACTTCTGCCGGATTCAGTTCGCAAGATGTGCACTCGTCCTGTCCCATGAACATGTATGGTGCACAATAGTCTGCGTTGCGCTGTTAATAAACCGCAGATACGCGTTCGCTGTGATGAACGTATGCAATAGTCTCTATAGAAGTCATTGTGAAGTACGCCCAACTGATTGTTCGACATGGACGAGCGAATTCTAGTTCACAAAGCACGCACAGTAGGTAGAGCGCGAAATACGGCGGAATGCGTGGTAACACTGGACAGGATCAGGGAGCGCCTAATTGGCCGACTGACTAGCTGCATGTGTTTACCTCCTCTCCAAGCCTCCTGCACACCTCCATATCACGACTCCACTTCGCTGCACGGTGCCTATCTGCCCCCAAAGCCCGTCATATCATTCTTGCAGGCTCTGTCGACATAACTACACGTTGCGAAGATCGCCGCTTGTGTGCAGCGCGTACACTTTGGCAGTGTTGCTGCGCGAGCGCCACGGGTCCGCCAGTCCATCGACCTCTCCTCTCCTTCGCGTCACTGCCTCGCCGCACCACCACTCATCGCAACGCGACCCGCGATTGCGCATCACTAGACATGGCAGCGCGAGACGCATCACCGACATCGACATCGTCGACGCTGTCTAACATAACCGTGCAGACCGAGAAGCAGGTCGATGCTCGCATCATGTCAAGCGCGTCACCCTCCATCTCGACACCGCCTACCAGCCTTGACGACGAATGCAGCGTCCTGTCCGACACTACAAAGGCCGAGCAGTCGAGCGAAGTGACTGAGGGCAATCACGTTCCCCGGGGCCTAGAAAACGCGCCTGACACGCCTGGACCCCCGCAGGATGTGCCACCCAGCGATGGCCGGCGATCAGCGCGAAGCTCTCGCAAGTCCGTCGCTACATACAATGTTCAGATTCTCGCTGGCACAGCTATTCATACTCCGACAAAATATCTGGAGAAGCATCACAAGAATGTCCTGCATGGTTCAATTGACAGCCCCACGGACGACAAGGACGACTCAACACCTGCGAAGAAGAAAGGAATGAAAGCGAAGCTGGCGTCGGCCAATGTTGATGATCCAGTAGAGCAGCAACTCGTCTCGGAGGCCGCCCAGGCAGCGCGCCGTCGCACATCTTCCCGGGTCACTGACCTGCGCAAGGAAGCCCTTCGCAACATTTCAGGCGTCGGCAATGTTGTCGCCAATGTGCTATCCGATGGCAAGGCTCTCGTCCAGAACACTCTTAAGCGGAGCGCATCCGACCCTGCACTTCAGTCAAGCAAGTTGAAGCGCACCCTGCACATGAAAGGAGACGATGTCGGGTCAGACGCGGATGGGGCCAGTGACCAGCAGCCTCAAAAGTCGAAGACGAAGCTGTGGCTTCGCCAGGGCCTGTACGTCGGTCAGCATCGCGATTTCAATCCCCGTCTCTCTGAAACCCAGAATCGAGCAAGGAAGCGTGCGAAGAAGCGCCAAGATGGCGAGGCCCTTCCCTTGCCCATGTTCGCTGCTGATCGCATTTTGAACGAGGATCCGCACCACGTCTTCAAGGACTTCAAATTGCCCTTTGACACGTACCACCCCTTGCCCAGGAAAGTGAAAGTAGACGGGTGGGTGAAGCTGAGTAAAAGTAAGATTAGCTTGTTCTTGAGCGGAACATGTTGCTGACAATCTCCAAGACAGATTCATTGGCGAGGCGTCCGCTTTGTGGAAACGCGACAAACAAGACGCGTCCCAATGCTATTGCGATGCTGAAGACGGATGTGGTGAGGCCTGCCACAACCGCATCATGGCCTACGAATGCGACAACACGAACTGTCCACTGGGGCCAGAACTATGCGGCAATCGCCCCTTCGCCGAGCTCAAGCGTCGTGCCAAGGGGAACCGCTATGACTACGGAGTCGAAGTCACGGACACTCCCGATCGTGGGTATGGAGTGCGGGCGATGAGAATGTTTGAGCCTCACCAGATCATCGTTGAGTATGCCGGAGAGATCATCACTCAGTCCGAATGCGAGCGACGCATGAAGCAAGTATACAAAAAGGACAAGGTGAGCTAGCTAACCCACTCCGTCGTTAACGATCGTCTAACAGCTTGTAGTGCTACTATCTCATGAGTTTCGATAACAAGATGATCATCGATGCTACTCGGGGCACCATTGCTCGGTTCGTTAATCATTCATGCGAACCCAATTGCGAGATGATCAAATGGACTGTTGGCGGAGAACCTCGGATGGCCCTATTCGCAGGCCCACGGGGTATCATGACTGGCGAAGAACTCACCTACGACTACAACTTTGAGTGAGCGATCCCATCTCATCGTGATAGGACATGACAAGCTAACCATAGTAGTCCATTTTCACAAAAGAACATACAACAATGCCGGTGTGGCACTGCATCTTGTCGTGGTGTACTTGGTCCAAAGCCCAAAAAGCCAGTTGAAGACAAGTCTATCGCATCCACCATTATCGCAGGTACGAAACGCAAATTCCAAACCCTTCTGGGTTCAGTGCGAGCAAAGTCCGAAGACAATCACACTTCAACAAAAAAGCGAAAGCTGCACACTGGTAATGCCATCACAACCAAGACCAAGAACACTGGTGTCCAATCGGAAATGGCACGTGAGCGAGCTGGGAGGGAGGCCGCTGAGCATTCCCGTCAGATCGCTTCCCGTGAAACTCGTGCATTGAAACGGTCCACTCCAGCTGGCAGTCGCGCACCCTTGCGGAGAAAGGTACCTTTAAAACGCTCAACTCGCATAACCAAGGTCAGCTTCCAGCCTAAGAAAGCCAAGGAAGGCGCCTTGAAGTCCATCAAGCAGGCATCGCGTGGTGTATCCCGATCAACATCATACTCGCTCGATCGACCAATGACTCCAATGCAAACCGAATCGGATGAAGACTGTTCTCCCAATATCACGCCTGCTTCTTTACGGAGCGCCTCTAGGAAATCGGAAATGATAACTCCCGCATCACGAGGTCGGCTGAGAAAGGTCGAAAGCAACGCGAAGCTGGGACAAGACACCTGGTCTGTTCGCGCCAACTCTACAGCTGGTGCCCGTACCAAGCAGAGCGCCTCAAAAAAGGAGCCAAGGGCAGCAAATCTTGCATCAGGACTTGTCTCTAACAGATATCGGCACACAAAAGGGACTTAGGCGTATTTCTCGGTTCCATACTTTGACGTCGTTGACATGTGCAGTAAGGCTCAAGCAGACGTCATTATCTCACTGCTGCACCGTCGGTGATTGGGCGGCAACAACGGGCCATTGACGCGAAAAGTCATGCAAGTTGGGCATCATGGCATCCTTAGAGGAGAGCCAAGTCTTTCTTATTCTGCTGACCTGGAGTCGCTGACTTAGCGCCAATAAATCCGATGCGTGGATTGCATTGTTTATGCTGGTCATTCATCGATTGGCAAGGCGTTTCTTTGGCATGCGAGACTTTTTAGTTTTAGACCTAGCAGCTAAGCCAGGAAGTAGGCAATTGAATGTACTAATTTTCGAATATGCCCCGCCTATATTAACTGTTCTACACCGACATCGTCCTGCCATTCTTGCCTGTTTGGATGATGATGCCCTGCGTTATGATTGAGCAATGAACTCACCATATTCGATTCACATGTAGCACCCAAGAACACAAGCGAGATATACATTCCTCCATACGTTTTTTTTGAACGCAAGTCCCACAACGTACATAACCTGGCAAGAACATCTCGGTATTTCACCAGTTCGACAAAAGAGATAGAGCTCACCCTGAATCTACGTAAAAATCAGGTTGTTTGATGATTTCTAGATATCTATATGGCCGTCTCATCGTCACTTGAATTTGGTGCTATAATCCGCAGGTATCGGTGTATCCCAAAAGTTTGGACTGTCTATGCGATGGCTGACTAATGACATTGATGCTTGACCTCATTAATGTCCTACCTAAGTCAAAAGTGTGCGCATCAAAATGTCGGCCCTCCGACCAACATGGAGACTGCCTCGATGCTACAGCTACCGCCTACAGCGATTTCGCACGCTGCAAACCGTCGCGTCGGCTGCCAAAGTCCCTGAATTTGCTTTCGCATTCGAGTTGAGCGGCTCGCCCACCCCCCCTGCTCCGACCACCACTGACGGCTGTCAGTATCGATGGAGTCCTCGTCCGCAGCTCCGATCCGTTGCCTCGCGCCACCAAGGCCCTATCCTACCTCCAGTCGCAGCGCATCCCGTTTATCCTGTTGACGAATGGAGGTGGGAAACATGAGTCGGAGCGCGTGCGGGATTTGAGTAGGAAGCTGGGCGTGGAGATGGATACTAGCATGTTCGTGCAGAGTCATACGCCGTTCGCGGATATGGAGCAGTACAAGGATAAGACTGTCATGGTGGTGGGTGGAGAGGGCGATAAGTGCAGAGCTGTTGCAGAGGCATACGGGTAGGTCTTGATTTCGTGTTGTGGTGCACATTCACTGATGTCTACATAGATTCAAGACTGTTGTCACGCCTGCTGATATATTGGCCGCAAATCCCGATGTCTGGCCATTCTCCCAGCAATTCCTCTCATACTACAGCACGTTTGCGCGCCCGTTGCCTGCGCCCATCGACCCTTCCTCTCCTTCGACTTCACTGCGCATAGACGCCGTGTTTGTATACAACGACCCACGCGACTGGGGCCTTGATGCGCAGATCCTCAAGGATGTTATGCTATCTGAGCGCGGCATCATGGGCACGCTTTCCGCCAAGAACGGCAATTCAAGTCTACCAAACCATGGCTACCAGCAGGACGGACAGCCACCAATCTACTTTTCCAACCCGGATCTACTGTGGGCCGCAAAGTACCACCTGCCACGTTTAGGACAAGGAGGTTTCCGTGAGGCGCTCGAAGGCATATGGGCAGCTGTGACAGGCGGTCCAAAGAAGGGAGTTGAGCTTCAAAAGATCGTCATGGGTAAACCATACCAGCCGACTTATGAATTTGCCGAGAAGCGGTTGATTGCACATCGACAAGACATCACACGGTCAGGCGCCAACCTGGAACCATTAAGGCGTGTTTACATGGTTGGAGATAATCCGGCGAGTGATATTGCTGGAGGCAACAACTACAAAAGCCCATATGGAACAGATTGGGCGAGCATTCTAGTGCAGACTGGTGTGTTTGTAGAAGGCACGACGCCGGCACACCAGCCTCGTAAGATTGTAAGTCATGATTTTTATGTGCACTAGTTAAACGACACAAACACTAATTTGGTTACTATCACAGGTTGGCGATGTTTGGGATGCAGTGTCTTGGGCAGTTGCACAAGAGAAGTGGACACAATGAACCGAAATCATGACATGTGGCAAATTCAGCGGCATCTGAATGGAAAGCAATGGTATAAATCAACTACATTCGAATCTTAACAGATTTAGTACATCCTCCCAGTCTTACTGTTACAAAGCGCCTGACTCCTCCTATGCTAATGCTATGCGTTCCAAACCGAATGCAATGCAATATAAGAACCATCTACTCGTCTAAAAATCGCACATTCGTCACGTCACCGAGTCCAAACCCACTCGCGATCGGGTCCGAGCCAATCTTGCCCGTCTCAACATCACGCTGATACACGACAACGTTCTCCGACAAACCGTTCGCAACCGCAATCTTATCGCCCTTGGTATTCAAGTTGAAATGCCTGGGCTTCATCCCGCCGCTCGCGACAATCTCCACAAACTCCAACTGGCCCGACTCGAGCGGCTTGAACGTGATGATGGAATCGCTCTGGATCTTCGTCTCGTTCTTCGGATCCGCATTCGGCACCGTGAACATCGGCGCCAGCCGGTTCGACGCAATGATGAACTTGTTGTCTGGCGAGGTCAAGATCTCAGCGGCGCCGGCGCCCGCGGGCGGCTCCTTGTCGCCAAACATGCTGAACTCGCCTACTTCGGCGAATTCCAGACCACCGCATTCGGGATACGTGACGTTGTAGGAGACGATCTTGTTGCTGAGCTCGTGGAGCAGGAAGAGCTTCGTGTCCCAGGGCTTGCCGTCAGGCTGCCAGAAGACGGCGTGGCGCGGGCCGTAGCCAGCCTTGGCTTTGAGGGGCGGTTGCTCGGTGAGGGACTTGTTGGCCAGGCCAACGCCGTAGATGCGCACGAGGTCGGCGCCGAGAATCCGGGAAGAAGGACGTATTGGCCAAAGGGGTCGCGGAGGGGCTTGGTGGACATGCGCGGTGTCCTGGCGCGCTGGGACCGAGGCGTTGGCGATCTTTGCTGGGGAAGGTAAAGTTCTGCATGGCCTGGAAAGGTGTTGTTGTCTGTGACTGCAAACGTGGAAATACCAGGCCGGGGTGTACTGCGGAAATGGTTAGTGATACTGCTCATAGAGTTGGGAGGTCGGGTGAATACGTACATGAGCCAAAGCAATAGAGCTATCGTCCTTGCCGAAGAAAGCGCTCGAGACCGGTCCGCCGAGCGTACTCGCGTTGGACAGCTTCGTTAGCTTTCCCTCGCTGTCGAGGGAAAGCATCGTTATGCTTCCCGTTGGGTTGAATTCATCCACGCATAGCACCTTGGTCTTGTCCGGAGAAACCTCGAGCCAGCTGGACTGCGAACCGCAGTCTTGGTTCTTTTGGGTCACTTCCAAGCTGCTGGTGCCGTTGGTGTGAACGAGGGTACTGATAGTTCCTGGTGAGCCATATGGCTGGGGACCATACGAGGAGATGATGAGCTTGAGAGCGTGTGAGGAGGTTATGAAGGGGAGTACGCTGAGAAGATTGCGTGTGTACATTGTGTAAGATCTTGAGTGTAGTGTAGTACGTAAGGCTAGTTAGGTGGTTCGTAAAATGATCGTTGCCAGTCGGGAATAAGGAATCTTTACTTGTCGAGCGAGAGATTAGAGTTGGAGGAAGATTATGATCTGCGCAAAGTACCAGCAAAGCGCGAAAGGAACCGTTGTGTGTTATGTGACAGCTCTTTAATGTTTCAGAATTTCCAACAGTGCATGTTGTATGGCTGTGAACGCTTTATGTGACCCTTTGTTAGTGAACGTTGTGAGTGGGGTGTGGTTGGTATGTGCCTTACGTTGTGAATTACAGCGGGGGCTCGCCCGGCTACCAGTGTCAACTATATGTAAGTGCCATGTAAGGGCCGGGAATGGGGTAAACTGGAATAATATGAGACTGCTATTGTCGCAAACCTAAGCCGTGGTAAATGGCGGAATGTTTATGTCCAATGGGCGCCTATGGACAAGGCCGGCCATCGGGCCTTTACACGCTTACCTTCCACACTAGGCGTGCTCGCAATTTTGCAACGTCGCAGAGCAATCATCTACAGGTAGGGTAAGTAAGACGAAATTTCCGTGAAGAGTCCATGTGACTCTTTAGTTTTGCGCTGCTTCATAGGTCACACAAAGACTTGGTGTTGTTTCAGAAGCTCTTGTCAGCTCAGCCACCACACAAATGAAAATGAACATCACTGAAATCAAAAGAACACGTTAAAAAAACGAGAATAAATGATGATTAGATGACTCGACAATTACTCATATAACCATGCTGCATATGCAGCCTGTTGGCAGTCATGGATCCTGGACTCCGAGTCGACAAAACATTAAAAGAAGAAAAACGCCTTTTCATAAAGGCAGCTGTGTAAACATCCAAGATATCCCACCCCCAAAAACAAATGGGTATTCTTACATTGTGACGGTGCGCGATGGCGTGATTTAATGAACCAACTTTCAATATAACATCAAGGGACGAAGATCAACATTGACAAGTCGTAGCCATTCACGCTTAAGATGACCCTGCGGTCACTGCAGCGGGTGCCTTGGGGTGAGTCTGCGCTGTTGGCGTCCTCTGTTCCTCGGACGCAACTTCACCGTTGCTCTCCGAGCTCACGTGTTTCCGCCATTGTGAGAGAGATTCATCCATATCGTTCTTGTCGGCCGTAGGGTTCTTTTCAAAGTCGAAACGATCGCTCAAGCGGTAGGCTTTGTTGGTCGTTTCCCAGTGCGACCTCAGTGCATCCAGTTCAGAAGCAAGGTTGTCTAGTGCCATCGAGTTACGTGTCGCAGTAGAACCTCGTCGAGCTGAGGCATCGGGCGTACTGGAACCGTCATTCTCGCTGTAGAGCGATTCTGCTGATGCGATGCTGTCGTGGTTTCGATGGCGGGTATGTTCTCCATTGGTACTGCCAGCGGGCAGCTGAGACTGGCGTCGATAAGTGTCTACAGAGGTCTCGAATTGGTCCAGGAATATTTGCACACGGCTCTCGGCCTCGCGGGCTCGTTCCTCGACAATCACATGCTGGCGGCGGAGAGCCTCAAGGTCGCCGCGTGTCTGCTCAGCAGACGACTCCGCTTCTTTCATTCGAGTGGTGGCAGCTTCTGCTTCTTGGCGGGCAGCAGATACTTCTGCCTGCATCCTGGCAAGCTGTTGTTCAAGATTGGTAACCGTGGCCTTGGTCTTCTCTTGTGATTCTGACAGTTCTGAGCGGAGCTGTGCTTTTTCTGTCTCCCATTGACTACTCTGCTCCTCGGTGGGACCGCGAGTAGAACTTCGCGCCTGCTCTAACTCTTCCTCAAGTTTGGAGTTCGCAGTCTTGTAGCGGTCAAGTTCCTGTTTCATCTTTGCGAGCATTTTCTCGGTGCCACGTAGATATTTGACCGCAGCTTGATGATCGTTATGCAGGGCTTGGAGCTTCTCCTCCCACTCCTTGCTTACTTCATGCTCACGCTGCTCGAAAACGGTCCTGAGTTCCTCATGCACCTTGTTCATCGAGTCGATTTGTTGCTCGAGTTCTCGCACGCGGTTGAGTTCGGGGGTGCCGAAACGAGAGTTTGGACTGTCCAGGACTCTCGAGCGTCGGGCGTCCATTGGGTTGACACCTCGCTCCTCGAGAAGATTTCTCAGACTCTTCAACTGGACCTCAAATGCGTTGCTCTCAAGACGTAGACGTTCATGACGCTGATGGATCTCCGCCTTTTCAGCTTCCGAGGCCTGCATATCTCGCATAGACTGTTGGAGTTGTTTGCGAATCGTGAGGCCTTCCCGACTGGACTGCTCCTGATAAGCTTCCAGACCAGCGATCCTCTCCTCCGCACGGCGTAGTTTCTCGGATGCTTGATCAGCAGCAGCTTGGTTCTTACGTGCCATAACGTTGGCAGATTCGACTTGCTGTTGCAGAATAATCACGCGTTCGTCCATTGCATTGGAATTCCAGTCCGAAGGTCCGGCAGCCCTGTCTAAACCAGCCATGACCGCTTGACGATGATGGCGGGCCTCCTCGGCATGCTTCTCAGCAATCGTTTCAGCGTCGCGCAGCTTCTGTGATGCAGTTTCTAACTCTGTCATGCCAAGTTCGTGCTCAGTCCGAAGCTGGGCGAGCTTTTGTCGAAGATGCTCACTCTGAGCTTTCTCCTCTTCGAGCCTCTGCTCCAGAAGAGCAGTCTTGTCAGATGACGAGGCTACGGCGTCTCGCAAAGACCCAAGTAAAGACACATGCCGCGTCGCGTCCTCAGTCAATCTTGCGAGCTTTGAACTCATCTCTTGCTTATCCACAGCCAACAGCTTGGCTGATGTCTCTGCTTCTGCCGCACTGGCAGATGCTTCACGTGCCACCCGTTCGGCTTCATGCAGATCAGCTCGAAGACTTTCACATTCGGCTGTAGCTTTCTGTCGTGTAGAGTCGAGCTCACGCACACGATTTTGAGCTGCTTCCGCAGTCTCCTCTGCAAGCTGCTTCGCCCTTTTCTCCGCCTCCAGTTCAGAGGTTATCTTGCCCAGCTTTTTAGACAACTCACTTGTGGGCAGCCAACGATGCAACCAATCGGCGATCTGATGTCCTGAATGCGATCCTGGTCGGGTGTTGCTGTACTGCGAGTTGCATCTGGTTGGGGCGTGCCGCTTTGGCTACCACCGCCATGAGCAGCCAGTTTCGTCTTAGCGTAGATGGCCTCATTCACAGCCGCGTCACGTTGTCTCTCAACTTCGGCCGATTCTCTTCGCTGCGTCCTCGCCCTGACTTTTGATAGAACCTTGTACGCGCTCAAGTTCAGATTTCATCTTGAAAAGAGCTTCGAGCAGTGGTTTGTCTTCATCTCGAAGAGACTCGGTAGACCGTTCATCGAAGCTAGGACTGGTTGAGGTAGGATTGTAACCCGCTTTACGGGCCAGCGCAAGCTCCGAGGCATACCATGCGTTTCGACTCTTAGCGAGTTCTAGATCGCGAAGAAGGTCATCGTTTTGTTGATTAGTCGCGGGAGATGCGCCTAGTCCACTATCGATTGGGCGACGTTCAGCATCACGACTCATACTTCGTTGCTGCTGCGTTTCGATTGAGCGCCTCGGTGTAGAATGGTCAGCGCTATCCTGCGACAACTGCTGGCGGTGCGAACGAGACGTGTTTCTCGATCCTACACTGCCAGAACGTGTGGTGTCTATAGACTCCTTGGGCGTTCGCTGACTCACGGCGTCGGAAGTCTTTCGGGACAGATCTGCAGTCAAAGGACTGTCGTTGCTCAAGGGTGATCGGTTCTCTCGGTCGAGCGTGCCAGCAAAGCCGGTATCTATTGGAGGTCCATATGTTCGATCGCCTTTAGTTGGTGTCCTGCTCCTGCCATTGGCCATGCCATGCACATTGGCTCCGTTGACGCGAGGCTGCGGAGGTTGCTGTAGTGGTGGAGGACCGGGTGGTGGTTGGCCAGCTGCACGAGGTAAGCGCGATCCACCAGCACCAACGTTGTTGCCCATGGCATCAGGGGTTCGGGACAGTTGGGGTCCAGGCAACATGCTTTCGCGCCTTGGAGGGGGAGTCTTGCCTTGAGGAATACCGCTCCTTTCACCACCACTCAACTTGCGGGGCGTGTTCAGCGCTTGTTGAGGGGGTGCAGTTTCGTTGGGCGGATAACGGATCTTTGAAGTGTCCAGGATGTAGGAAAGACTGAGCTCGTTCCTATCACTGGCTGAAGAGCTAGGCTCGCCAGCCATGACAACAATGTGTTTCCCGAATGCAGTCATGCTGTGACCGGATCGCGCTGACGGTGAATGGCCCATGTTTTGAAACATGTACCAGCGGCGAGATGTGATGCGGAAAGCTGCAAGGTCACCAAGGTCAACGCCTTCCTGCGTACGGCCACCGAAAATGTACATGGTGTCGTTGACAAGCGCAGCAGAATGTCCCTCCCGCGCAACTGGAATGTAGCCGATGCAGTCGAGCTCAGCCCACGCATTTGTGCGCGGATCATATGTCCAGACGTCGTTGAACCAAGTAATGCCGTCAGTGCCACCGAATCTGTAGATAGTTAGCTGCTAGACGGGAGTAGTACTTCAGAGCACCTACAGATATAGCTTGTCGTTCCAGGTAATTACAGAGTGGTTGGTACGGGCAGGTGGTGATCTGCCCTGGGGGGAGACCTGATCCTTGCTGTTCGGCAGGAGAACCTCCCAGCGACTGGTCGAGGATTGCAGTGAGTTCAGGTCAAATGCAACTAGGTCGTTGAAGAACAGCCCCTCGACCTGTCCACCGAAAATGTAAATCTTTGAACCGAGGATGTTCAATGTGTGCCCGTAGCGGCCGGTAGGACGAGCGCCTTGTGGTAATGCGCGGGACCAGTGTTTCGTGGCTGTAAGTCATGAGCTGGTGCGATTGGAGCCCATGAGCGGCAGACTTACATGTGTTCAACAAGTAGAGCGTATCGTCCAAGTCGTCATTGTCGGCCAATTTCGTGTCACCGCCAAATACAATGAACGCATTGCCCACCAGCAGACTGGCATGCCCTACGCGCGGCCCAGGCCCGTCTCCTGTAGTGGAAATAGGGTAGCATGCCATGCTTCCGTTGCCCATCTCGGTCAGCCACAAATCGCCCTTGACAGTCGCACCACCAACAAGGCCTCCCATGAGGTATATTGTGCCATCCTTGGATGCAGTTGAATTTATGGCGGCGCCGTAACGTGGAAATGGGTTGCCGGCGGTGAAATTGAGACGTCGGGACGCCCACGGGTATGGGGAGTCTGGTGCGCTACCCAGGCCTCTGGCATTCTGCAGATGTTGTTAGTCGACGCGCGGCCACTTGTGCGGAGGCCACCTTGAGAGGGTGCGTCTGCGCAAACATACCTGTGGGTTGGGGTCTGCGCGGTCCCGCAGTGCTTTTGGCTCTGGCGCTGTCGCATTGCCCTGGTTGTTGAGAGAACTGAACGAGTTGTTCACGCTGCTCCCTGGCGTAGGCGTCTGCGACTGCGGACCAGGTCGGTTCTTCTCGCCATCACGAATGGCTGCACCGTTGGGAGGAGCGCCGACTGGTGGTGGTGCCGGGCCGTGTGAGGAAGTTATCTCGCGGGTGGCTGCCGGCAGCGCATTGGACTGCTGCTTGTTCTTCTTGCCGAAGAGGAAGGACATGGCGTCAGATTAGACTGGGAGCGTCGTGGAGGGCGCCGGTGCCGGTCAAGCACGCATTCGGCCTGCGATGGCTCGTGGAGATGTTGTGCGCCGAAGGGAGGCTGGAGGCTGGGGACAGGTGCCGAATTCGGGATCTCGAAAGCAGGTCAGGCGGGGGTGTGGTGAAGGAGGGCTGCGCGCATGTCGTTCACAGCGTCGCCGGGGTGCACAGGTCCAAGGACGTTGCGGCGGGTGGTGTACGGTAGCGATGAGGCGTGGTAGCGATGGTGGTGGTGACTTGGCGGGACAATCGCTGTAAGACGGTAGTCTCGCAGGTATTACCTAGGCAAGATACTAGGTTTGAGACCAGTAATGCAGCTTGCACAGGGCAGCGCGAACAGACGGACGTTGGCTTCAAAGTTACAGACAAGCGAAGGCCAAAGTGTTCGTTGCTGGCTACTGCAAATGACCAGCGGAAGTGCTCCCTAGACCCGATTTACTTCTCGCGGCGCCCCTGAGAACGCGAGGATCTACAGCCATGACAGGGCTCCCTACGCGCCACCATTGGCTGCACCGAGCATGCACATGCACGGCGGACCAACAATAACCAACAATAACCAGACGTCTGGCTGCCATCGCCGCTGGCCTTCCAAGGCTTCTCGTGTGGCTGTGAAGTGCGAGACACTCTCGTAACGCTCCGCTGTCTTGATCGCCCGCGCAGTGGCTCTAGAGGCATGCAGCCACGTACCGTCGCCCTCGGCACTGGAATATGTACCAACTGTGGAGTGCAGCGGCCTGCAGCTCACGTGACTCACCGCCGTCCCCTTCGCGCCTAGTCTCATGTGCACTGGGCGCGAAGCTTGACGCGAATGCTCACCGCGGTCCATGTAGCACTCGGGCAGCGTCACTGACGCAAATCTGCTGCAATCAATCCAACACGTCCAACGGCTCATATAACCCGCCATTTCGCAAGGTCGCGCTTGCCTTGCACACGTAGCAGATCCCCAGACATGGGCATCGTCTGCGCGCCTCCACCATGAGACCCTCCGACGACCTGCCCCTCCGCAACGGCCATCCACACCCCAATCCGTTGGCCTCACATGCGACCGTCCACGCCGGAGCAAACAACATGGCTCTAGATGCGCCGGCAATCCAAGAGTCCAACGGCACATCATCCTCGCGCCCTGGCACCGCCGCGACCAGCAGATCAATCAGCAGGGTCCTTCGAGATGAACAAGCTGGAGCTGCCCAGGGTGCTTCGACTGGCACCTCTGGCCGGCCAGGCATGCTGCGCGCAAAAAGCGACTTCGGGCCCCGCCCTCCTGCGCCGCCAACAGAGAGTGCCGACGAGGGCAGCGTTGACGGGCATTTCACCATTCGCCATGGTTGGGCCGACCAGCTGGGCTCGGAGGAGTACTCGAACTTATTGACATCTGTGTGTGAATCTCTAGGACCACAGATGGTGCACAAGGCTGACTAGCTGGACAGAACTTCTTCATGTACTACACAGACAAGAAACACGAGACAGGCGGCCACCCCAAAGGCGAGAACAGCCCATTCCCCGTCCAAGAATGGCGCATGAGAGACAGGCTGAAGACTGTTTCTGCCGTCCTTGCGCTGTGCCTCAACATTGGTGTGGACCCTCCGGATGTCATCAAGACCAACCCATGCGCGAAGGAAGAGTGCTGGATAGATCCAACCGTAACCTCCCAGACGCCCGGACACACTCCCATGAACCAAATCGGGAAAGCTCTCCAGACGCAGTACGAGCAGCTTAGCATGCGCACTCGCTACAAGCTGCTCCTCGACCCTACCACAGAAGAGACGAGGAAATACACATCCACGCTAAGACGCAATGCGCGGAACGAGAGGGTGCTGTTCCACTACAATGGCCATGGCGTACCCAAGCCGACGAGTTCAGGCGAAATATGGGTGTTCAACCGCAACTATACGCAGTACATTCCGCTGTCCCTCTATGACTTGCAGACTTGGATTGGAGCTCCCAGCCTCTTTGTTTACGATTGCTCCGATGCCGGTCTCATCATCAGCAATTTCAACAAGTTTGCCGAGAAACATCAGACTGAATTTCGAGGAAGCGCGGCGAAGAGATCCAAATGCTGAGTACGTTGACTTCAGCGACTGCATCCACCTGGCAGCGTGCAGAGAGAAGGAGTCTCTACCCCACCAACCCCGAGCTGCCGGCAGATATCTTCACCTCATGTCTGACAGATCCTATAACCATGGCCGTGCAATTCTTCATCTTGCAAGATCCACTCCCCACCAATGTCAGTCTCCGAGACGCCCACAACATCCCTGGAAAAGTCTCTGAGCGTAGAACGCCCATAGGCGAGCTCAATTGGATCTTCACGGCCATTACTGACACCATTGCATGGAACTCGTTGTCAAAACCTCTCTTCAAGAAATTGTTTCGCCAAGACCTCATGGTAGCCGCACTCTTCCGCAACTATCTTCTTGCACAGAGAATCATGCGCGTCTACCATTGCCATCCTGTCTCACATCCCGAGATCCCTCAAACCCACGATCATCCGCTCTGGCGCAGCTGGGATCTAGCTGTCGAGCTAATACTTGCACAACTTCCAGATCTCCAGGCAGAAGCGCGTGGTGAGAAGGAATACGTCTACAAGCATTCGGAGTTCTTCTCGGAGCAGCTGACAGCCTTTGAGGTATACTTGACCCAAGGAGCAGTGGAGCAGAAGATCCCCGAGCAACTTCCCATTGTGCTTCAAGTATTACTTAGCCAGGTCCATCGCCTTCGTGCGCTCATTCTTCTTTCGAGCTTCCTAGATCACGGACCATGGGCTGTGAATCTAGCGCTCAGTATCGGCATATTCCCGTACGTGCTGAAGCTGCTCCAGTCACAGGCGAACGAACTTAAGCCGGTTATGGTCTTTATATGGGCCCGAATTCTTGCGGTTGATCAGTCTTGCCAGGCTGATTTGCTCAAAGACAACGGATATCAATACTTCATCAACATCTTCAATCCCAATTCAGGTATGTGATGCGCCTAACTTGTGTTGTACAGCATGCCAACGTAGTATAGGTATTCCCATTCAGAACGCCAGCGAACACCGAGCAATGTGCGCCTTCATCATCTCCATGTTTTGTAAAGACTATAATCAAGGCCAACGTGCATCACTGAGCACAGAATTAGTAGAGAGTTGCCTCGATCATCTCAAAGACATGCAAAATCCTTTGCTTAGGCAATGGTCATGTCTTTGTTTGAGCAAACTCTGGGTCAACTTCGAAGAAGCCAAATGGGTGGGTATTCGCTGCATGGCCCATGAGCGGCTATGCGAGCTTATAGTAGATCCTGTGGCCGAGGTCAGAGCCGCAATGCTGCACGCTCTGGCGTCTTTCTTGGGCATTCGGGATGTGACTGCTCAAGTCGCTAACATCGAAGAGTCAATTGCATCCATGGTCCTTGTCGTTACTATGGATGGCAACAGTATGGTACGGCGAGAACTGCTCATGTTCTTCTCGGTTTTTGTTGCACGCTACAAGTCACGGTTCCTTGTTGCTGCCTATGAGCAATTCCTGGCCGAAAAGAGTAGTGCAACTCCAGCACAAACCGAAGACAAACAGGGTGATGCTCTGTTCATGAAATCGCGGACATCATCAGATCCCGAGGTTCCAGCCCCAGCACCGGGCCTTTGCTCACAAAACACTATATACTCTGCTATCTGGAAGGAATTGCTGGTCATGTCTGTTGACCCACATCCCGAGATCGCCAAGGAGGCGGGCATCGTTGTGGACCATATACTATTAGCTTTGTCCGAGTCTTCCCTGGCTAAGCACGTACAGTCCCACTTCGAAGAGGCCGTGAAGGAAGTTCAGGCTGCTCGTCCAATCCGCCGTACTGCGGAGGACGCATCGTACCAGCAGAAATCGTCCCATCCTCCCACGCCGACTAAAGACTCTAGTTATCTGTCACTATTTGGTAGCATACGCAAGTCAACAAGCGTCGGCGCATCGCTGAAGAATCTATGGACGAGTCACGAGCCCGCAACGTCACCTCAGAAGCAGTCTTCAAGAAACAAGGAAGAGAGCGCTGCCACAGCACCAGAGTCGAGACCGCAAACCCCCGAAAAGTACCACGTGGAAGAAGAGCCCAAATCGCGGGGCTTCAGGCCTCGAGACCTGTCGCAAAAGCCAGAGATACCATTGAAAAGTGTGTTCTTTGAGTGGTCAGTGGAGTACTTCCGTGAGCCGCAGATGAAGCCGACAGAGGCGGACGAACCCGGTAGCACAGACTATAACGGCAGGTTGTGGCGTAGAAATCGGAACGATAAGATTATTGCTGAGACGCAACCTCTGAAGGAAGTCTCGGTCTCCAATCGCTGGGATGTGCCTCGAGGCTACTTCGACAATCTCAGCCAGCCCATGAAGATGTGCTTCCACCAGTTCGAAGACCACCTTGTTGTGACAGACAACCGGGATACTATCAACATCATTGATTACTCGAAGTCCGTTGTCAGGAAGAACTGCTTCTCCAATGGCAATCCTCCAGACTCGAGAATCACAGACGTTCGCTTCATTAACGAAGATGACCAAGCTCTACTAATGACGGGCTCAAGCGACGGTGTCATAAAGATCTTCCGCAACTACGACTCCAAAGGGCGAACGGAACTGGTCACTGGCTTCAGAGCGTTGACTGATCTCGTATCTAGCAACAAGAACGCTGGGCTGGTGTTCGACTGGCAACAGGGACGGGGCTTAGTATTGGTTGCTGGTGATGTCAAGGTTATCCGGGTTTGGAATGCGGGCACCGAAGTTTGCACCAGCGTAAGTTGTATAACGATGAAAGGATGTTGGCCTTACTGACTTTTTCAGGACATACCTGCCCGATCTGGTTCTTGCATTACCTCCCTGACCTCAGACCAAGTAGAAGGAGACGTTTTTGTCGCTGGATTTGGTGATGGTGCCATTCGCGTCTACGATCAGCGCCAGAAGCCCGCCACGGCCATGGTCAAAGTATGGAAAGAACACAAGCAGTGGGTCACGAATGTGCATCTGCAGCGAGGCGGCCAGCGCGAGCTCGTCAGTGGCTGTCGGAGTGGTGAGGTCAAGCTCTGGGACATCCGTATGGATCGGAGCGTAAAGACAATTATGGCCACAACCGACCACCTGCGCACGTTGAGTGTTCACGAACATGCACCTGTGTTTGCGACGTAAGTATTGATGATCTCAAGCCCTACTTCTCCAGCTGACAAGTGTAGTGGAACACAAAAGCATCGCGTCAAGATCTTCAACATCAATAGCGGCCAACCCGTCTCCTACTTTGAGCCGTACTCCGGTTTCCTCCGCGACCGATCAGCTCCCATTGCAGCTACCGCGTTTCATCCGCATAGACTCATGATCGCTGCTTCGGCTCTACACGACAACCATGTCAACATATTCGCCTGCCACGAACCGAAACATTCCGCGATCAAGACGGTCAAGCTATGGGAAGGCCCTACTACCACTCCCGGCAGGGTATCATCTCTGAATGTTTAATTGTGGCGATGTCGAACTTTTTGAGTAACAGTATTTGGGCCCTAAGAATAGACGTACTCTTTACGGCCTCTCAGGTGTTTGTGCGGCGTTCACTCATGCAAGGTTTAGGATATTCTTGGGTTTTGGTCATTGCATAGCATTGCGAGCGGGATTATCACTAGCATGTCGGAAAGTTTTCAGATACGTATTGGTAGTTTCTAATGCACCAGCCGACCACAGGGTTCACTGCATGCATCCTCTCATGTGTGAGCGTACCTGAAGTGCCTGACTCGGCCGCGACACGCTAGCGATGGTGGGGCAATGAATCATAGCCCCGCCATGGACATGTAAATTCGTAGCATTGAAAGTGCACACGACAAGCAATTCTTCTAACAGTTCAACGACAATGAGTGACGCTGCACCCCCAAATGAGCCGCCGCAGGGCGAGGCTCCCTCGAAGAACGCCCTGAAGAAGGCGCAGAAGGAGAAGGAGAAGGCATGTTATGTCCAACCCTTCATGTTTTGACTTGGTGCTAACAGTATAGCAGGCAGAGAAAAAGGCCGCAGCGAAAGCCCGTGAACTCGCCGAACGTGCCAAAAAGGACGCTGATGATGCCGCTGACGTTTCTGCCGGCTCGTATGGCGACCTTCCACTGTGCGGTTCGACCGACTTCAAGCCCACGGGCACGCCGCGTACCGACCTTGCTCAAGCTTCCGAGAACGAGGACAAGGAAATCACATTCCGGTGCTGGGTTGAAAATGCGCGTGTTCAGTCCGCGAAGCTCGCTTTCCTCAATTTGCGCCAGGGTCTCAACACAGTGCAGGCTGTCGTGGCTGCCAGCGAGAAGCTGAGCAAGCAGATGGTCAAGTACTGTGGAAGTGTGAGCACGGAGAGCACACTCCTCGTCACCGGCCTGGTCAAGCGTGTAAAGGAGCCCATCAAGAGTGCTTCCATCAAGGACTTTGAGATCCACGTCCAGAAGCTGTTCATTGAGGTCAAGGCCGACGTCCCTCTGCCGCTTCAGGTCGAGGATGCGGAACGGCCTCTGCCTACGACCGAGGAAGAGCAGCAACAGGAGGAAGGTGACAAGCAGCCGCTCGTCAGTCTCAATACCAGATTGAACAACAGGACCATCGACCTGCGCGCGAAGATCAACCAGTCCATCTTCGTCATCAAGAGCGGTGTCTGCGCCATATTCCAGGAGTTCCTTTCCAAGAAGGGTTTTGTACTCGTCCATACTCCCAAGATTCTCGGCGCAGCATCAGAAGGTGGTGCCAATGTCTTCGAGCTCAAGTACTTCGACCGCCCAGCATATCTTGCCCAATCACCACAGTTCTACAAGCAGATGCTCATTGCCTCGCGCTTCCAGAAGGTCATGGAGATCGGCCCAGTGTTCCGCGCAGAAAACTCGAACACCGCGCGTCATTTGACCGAGTTCACGGGTCTCGATCTGGAGATGGAGTTCCAGGAGAACTACCACGAAGTCATTCGCGTTCTGGAAGACCTGATGCTGTTCATCTTCACTGAGCTGAATGCGCGATACAAGAAGGAGACTGAGCTTGTCCGTGGCGTCTACCACGTCGACGAGTTCAAGCTGCCCGAGTCCGGCAAGGTCCCACGGATACCCTTCAAGGAGGGCATCGCCATGCTCCGTGAAGCCGGCGAAGAGCTCAACGACTACGACGACTTATCGTGAGTCTACCACCCCACTTATGCTCATACCCACACATCTAACATACCCGCAGCACCCCACAAGAAAAGCTCCTCGGCAAGCTCGTTCTCCAAAAATACAACACCGACTTCTACACCCTCGACCAATTCCCCCTCGCCATCCGTCCTGCGTACACCATGCCCTCGCCCGCCGACCCGCTCCTGTCCAACTCGTACGACATGTTCATGCGCGGCCAGGAAATCTGCTCCGGCGCCCAGCGTATCCACGACTCGAAACTGCTGGCTTCGCAGATGCGCAAGCACGACCCGCCGATTGACCCGGAGTCTGCTGGTACCAAGGACTACGTCGACTGCTTTAGGTTCGGATGTCCGCCGCATGGTGGTGGTGGCTTTGGGCTGGAGAGGATTGTCCAGTTTTGGCTGGGGCTGCCAAACATTCGCATGTGCAGTTTGTTCCCTAGGGACCCGCAGAGAGTTATTCCGTAGACAGCTGTTGCGAGCAGTGAGTTGCGGAAGGACAAAAGAGAAAGTCAAAGAGCTGGAACGGGACGTGAATGAAAGAGGGGAAATGCAATGTATGATTCGGCCACTGATGGATGGGCCTATAAAATGTACCATTTCCAGACACTATTTTGTGTGTTTCTGCTACACTTCTGTGTTCCGCTTCATCCTTGCGCCTCTGATACCTGCTTGCTTCGTGATGTCACTTAGCGACTCCCATGCACAGTAGTCCCATCTTGTTGCCAGACATGCCGGCAAACTTGCGCTCCTGTGACGGGCTGTGACGCCTTCTAGAGGCGGGTATGAGACGTCTCCATAGTGTAGGCTTAAACATGCCACGCCCGACCAGACGTCTGCGTTGACGTTGTTCTTGCCCAGCATCTGTCTTGAATACGTCTTCAGGACGAGCCCTGACTTTCCCAAAGCCACGGCTTGTAGACTTCACGACGGGCGATTCGAAAAACCCCTCGTCTTCTACATGTTCAAATCTTCTTCAAAATCTCGCCCACCATCTTCCTCTGGCCCGCTTCGCCCACGGCCTCCTCATCCACTCTCTGAAGCGCCTTGCCCACCGCCAACGTCCTGCCCACACTCCCCGCATCAACATGCACAACCCCGTTCCTGCCCACCGTAATCTCAAACCCAATCTTCTTGCCCAGCTCCTCCAGCAACACCAATTCTTCCTTGGGCGCCAACAATCTCCTCGCCATGCCCAGACTAATTGGGAACACCATGCCGCCCTTGAGTAGGCCTAGTCCTTCGGACTTTCCAGTCGCCGGGTCCACGCAGGTGAGTTCGGGCGCGCTGTCGCGCGGGCAGGAGACGATGCGCGTGTAGATGAGGGAGTTGGGGGGAAGTTGCGGGCGGGTCTTTTTTGTGGCGCCTTCGAAGGCGAGGTGCGGGAGGGCGGCGAAGGGGGTGTGCGGGGAGAGCAGGCAGTTGAAGGATTCGCCGGTGGAGTTGTTGACCGTGGCGATGACGAGGTCGTTGGGGTAGGGGATGTACTGTGGTGGTGTTAGTTTAGAACCTTAGTTGTAGAGAATTGTATGTGTAGAATAGGACTGCGACGGCATGCTTGGGGGGGGATGGTGGCTTACTCGACCGCTGTTGGTTTCTACGGATGCTGCGTTCTTCTTGTTGTCGGTCACCAGTGCGCCCGCGACGGTTGTTACTACGGTGCTGGGTGGGATGTGTCGCAGTCCGGGGCCAAGTTTCAATGTCTTGCGCTTCCCGGTGCCAGTTGGCAGCGCATGAGGTGGGATCTCGTCGCCAGGCAGAACGAGTGTTGCCATGGTCGCAGTTGGTTTAGAAGGAGTGTGGTGATTTTGCTGTCGTCTCGACGTGATGTCAATGTTAGGACTGCTAGTAAACGTGGGTAAAGTGGCCCATGCGCACTTGCGCATGTCTCGAACTTTTTCGTTGGACCTTGAAATTTCTTAGACGCGAAGAAGACACGACCAAGGGCAGACTATTGGCACGCATATTACCGCGGCCACTCCTTCCATCTTTTTTTCGACAACTCAACCTTGGCTTTTTTCACCTGGCCAGAAACAGAACACTGCTGTAGCGACTGCCCCGCCAAAGATGGCCGCGCAAAATGACCCCACGCAGAGGGTTGCCATAGGATTGTCCTTTGGCAACTCTTACAGCTCGATCGCTTACACCTCTCCTGTGGGTCGCGGAATTTTCCAGTGATATAGGGATATACTAATACCATGACAGGAAGGAAAAGTCGAAGTTATCGCCAACGAGGACGGAGACCGACAGATCCCCACAGCCCTGTCATACGTAGAGGGAGAGGAGCTTCACGGTGGACAGGCGAAGAGCCAACTCGTCCGCAATGCTAAGAACACTGTCGCCTATTTCCGCGACTTCTTGGGCCAAGAGTAGGCTTGTCTTCCCACTATCCGGGCCCAGTGCTGACTCTCGCAGTTTCAAATCGATTGACCCTTCACCCGCCCACCAGTCGGCACACCCCTTAGAAAACGGCGACAGCGTTGCCTTCAGCGTCCGCGACACCGAGGAAGAGAAGGAGAACACGATTACCGTAGGAGAGGTCACAACGCGCCACCTAAGGCGGTTACGCCAATCCTCGTCCGACTACCTGGGCAAGGACGTCAACGCCGCCGTCATCACAGTCCCCACCAACTTCTCCGATGCTCAAAAAGAAGCCCTAAAGGCCGCGGCCAAGGATGCTGGACTCGAGGTCTTGCAATTCATCCACGAGCCAACTGCTGCCCTACTGGCATACGACGCCCGCCCCGGCGCCCAGGTTTCAGACAAGACCATTGTTGTCGCTGACCTCGGTGGTACCCGCTCAGACATTGCTGTCATTGCCGCTCGTGGTGGCATCTACACCATTCTGGCCACTACGCACGACTACGATGTCAGTGGCTTCAAGCTGGACCAGGTTCTGATCGAGTACTTCGCCAAGGAGTTCATCAAGAAGCACAAGTCTGCTGGCGACCCTCGGGAAAACGACCGTTCAATGGCTAAGCTTAAGCTGGAGTGCGAGGCTGTCAAGAAGGCGCTCTCAATAGGAACCACCGCCAACTTCTCGGTGGAGAGCTTGGTCGGTGGTGTTGACTTCACCGCAACCATCAACCGCACACGTTACGACCTTCTCGGCAACAAGCTCTTTGCTGCATTCACCCGCCTGGTTACTCAAGCAGTGGAGAAGGCCGGACTTGATCCCCTGGACGTTACCGAAATCATCCTTGCCGGTGGAAACTCCCACACACCAAAGGTCGCTGCTGCGGTAGGCTCAGCTTTCCCCGAAACCACCACCGTCATGGCGCCTTCTACCTCGTCAACTGCAATCAACCCCTCTGAGCTTGCCGTGCGCGGTGCCGCTATCCAGGCCAGCCTGATCCAGGAGTTCGAGCTCGAGGACATTGAGCAGAGCACACACCCCATGGTCACTGTCACCCCTCATCTGACCACCGCCGTCGGTGTTCTGTGCATATCCGGCGACGAGTCCAACGGTGTTTTCCACTCCATCGTCGACGCAGAGACCCAACTCCCCGTCCGACGGACCGCCATCGTCGCCACCCCCAAGGCTGGCGGCGACGTCCTGATCAAGCTCGCCGAAGGCTCGCGACACATCAAGGTCACCAAGCCCGAGCCCAAGCCTAAGAAGGAGAGCAACGACTCGGACGATGAGGATGACAGCGAAGACGACGAGAGCGATGAGGAGGAGGAACTCCGGGAAAAGACGTGGAAGGTTGGCAATGTGCTTAGCGAGGCGGCTATTCGTGGCGTCAAGAAGGGCGGCAAGGTCGAGATCCAGCTCAACATTGGCGCTGACTTGAGCATAAACGCTACGTATCGGGAGGTTGGTGGAAAGGGCGGTGTCCGTGGTATTATCCAGGGCGCAAAGGCGAACGGTACTTAGGCTTGCGAATATGGCAGGTTGAAGGACACAAATATGACGGCTTGTGAAGTATGATGAATTGGAGCACTCGAACGAGCATTTTGCCGCTCGAATCTTGTTCTCTGAAAGCTTTTATCCTAGATTTTTTCCCATGACCAGTTTGGCTGATGCACAAAATACAAAATGAATGCATCAATCATCACCGATTCCTCAGCATCCTCACATGCGGCCTCATCCTCTGCCCCATGCTCGTCTCCCTGATCCATCTCTCATACGTCATGCCCTCACGCACAGGTGGCAAATCAGCATAATGCCACCGCCGCAGTTCCCAACTCTCCTTGTCCAACTGATCCGTCAACAGCAACTCCAGCGCGCCCACCTCGGCCCCCTCGTCCCCCAAATGCCACTCCGTACTCTGCGCAATATGCAAGTAGCGCAAGCGGCCGAGGTACCGCTCGTCAAGCAGCGCCCACAGCTCAACGGCCGTGAAGCTGCGATTCGGATCGATGCTCGTCTGGCCCGAACTCACGAGCGTGAGTGTCTGAAGGGGTTTCGCTTCTCTCCAGCGCCCCGCATTCCAATCGTCTGGGACATTACCGAATCTCGCGTCGATGTAATCCAGCGCGACGCTCAGACTATGCAGGTTCGGACACCAGTCCAACACGCCGTTGAACCTCCCGTGTTTGACAGCGGGTAAGTCGCGGAGTTCCACGACCGTCAGCGCACTCGCGAGATTCTGCAGCAGCGGCCTCACGCCCTTGTGATCGAGGCCCGGACAATGCAGGATACTAATGCTTGCGAGCGTGGGCGGGAAGTTGTCCGGGCTGCGCAACATATCCCACAGGAACTGGCCGCTGACACTCCCCGATAGACTGAGGTGCTGGAGAATTGGCGGCCAGCGGACGTTCATGGCGCTCTCCTTTGCTTCGTAGGACGAGTTGCAGCGCGGGAGGTAAAGCTCGCGCAGCTCAGGCAGCTGGCGAATCGTCTGGTTGAGGCTCTGGAAGGAAATCGCTTCAGACACGAGGGAAAGATCCAGGACACGCATATGTATGCATTTACTCAGCGACGCCCAGCAATTAATCGCAAACGAGGCCTGGGGCGCAATGAACGTCTGTAGCGAGTTCTTCGTGCGGCCGAGTAATCCTATTCCCACATTGTTAGCACTACTGATCCTCAAAGTGTGTAAAGAGGGAGTATGCAAACTCACTCGCGGTAGTAGCTTTATTGCTATTGTGCACAATATGGCTCAAATCCAACACCCTTACCAGCCCCGCCAGACTACTCGGGCGTATCCTCGGAATCACACTCGGGCATATCGTGCGTACAAATCGCTCATACGCGCGCCCAGAAAGGTACGGCGACTCGTACAGTTTCCGAATGCCCACGTCGTACCACTGGCGACTGACGCAGCAGAAGCGCGCAAGAGACTCTTGTCGCGCGTGTGTTTCCCATGCTTCGACGTATTCGAGAATTTCTAGCAGGAGCTCGTCGGGGAGATAGTTTGCGAAACTCATATGGTAGGCGAAGGGTTGGCACGTGGTGGGGAAGTATATGATTGGTATGGAGAGGCGGATGTGCATGTGGTGGTCGAGGTAAAGGTAAAAGACGAATGACGCATTGAGGTGGGACTGATTAATGTCCGCTTATGTCCGAAGATATCTACTGCACTACACGACTCCCATCACTTGTCACTTTTCACATCATCACGCATGTAGAAGGTATTTGCGTAACTCATTTTTTTTGCGCTCCTCAAACTTCGGCCTGCTTGATGTGCGATGACTGCTCATCTCATGAAGCTTTAAGGCTCCCATTTTCGCACTATCGCGCTCAGCAGCTATTGAAGAGACTTGAGCAGCTGTGCGTCTTCCATATCAGTTCCATAACCATCCCCCCTAGTCCGCCTTTCCATATGATCCGCGCTCTCCAGACTCACCACTGACTAGCACGCGTTGCCATCTTGACCAGGCCCACCCTCCTAGGATCTCCAATGGATCCGAAAGGAAGAGATCTTGTCTTATCGCTTGGGGGCACCATTCGTGCGAAATCCTTAACTTGTACCTCATGATGTTGACTGGCTACTTGCAGGTGCTCGGTATCTGAGAGCTTCCCAGCACCAGCGAAGAAGCTGTTGTTTCCATCTGGACCAAGATCTCGCACATCTGCAGGGGGCACCTTCCAGGCTCGTGTGAAGTAGGAACCACCACTCCCGTTGCGATACTCCTCGATGTACTCAGAGAAGCCTTCATAGAGGCGTACGAAAGGAACAGTGTTCTTAATCTCATTGCTGTCAACAATACCTGCAGCGTCGCCAATGGCACCAGGACGGCGACTCCTGCTGCCAGCTGCAGCAGCAGACATGAGAGACGTGGCGTACTCTCTCTGTCGTGCTGGGCGATGGCCATCACGATACCAGTCTTGGAGCTTCTCTTCCTCGCTCACATGGGTGAAAAGTGATGCCGTGGGGTCATTAGCTGTTGGTATTGAATCCGTGAAGAATGGTCCCTTGAAGTTCTGTGTTGTCGGTGCTTGTTTGCTGAGTCCATTCGCTATTACATGTTCTGGCACTTCCCGTCGGAGTATGTCGGGGTCACTGAACTGGAGCGCCGCTGGGCTGCTGTCATCCGTTTTCGACTGAGTCAAAACAGGAGTTTTGGGAGGTGCCTCTGGTACAGACGGAGTTGCGGTCTCCATACGTGGGACAGTGCGATATGGATTTGCGATTGTCAGGCCTGGAGCAGGAAACAAAGATCGAGCTGTAAGATGTGATCCTTCGAATCTTGGGATCATACGTCCCTGGACTGGAGCATCTAAGAGCTCTGTATACTCGGCGTTTGTGGACATGCGACTTCCAGGCTTTTGATCCACACCCACGATCTCTGGGGACGAGTGCGCTGGCGGCTTGTCAGATGAATTGCTCTGTCCATCGGAGAAGGTGGCTCCGCTGGATGCTTCCTCACCGAACCCAATATCGCGAAGACTTGGCTGCGTCAGTCGTGATCCATCGCGAGTAGTGTTTGAGTCGCCCTGTCGCTGTGGGGTAGTCACGGCGATGTTTTGGTTCAGCGCGTGTGCTAGAGCAGGAAACTCATATCTGAGATCAAGAGAGCCCTTCACCTCTCCGTAATCAAACCTAGGAAAGGTGCTGCTGGGATGTTTACGTTGCACGGAGTTCGTTTTCGAAACGAAAGGGTCGTCGAGTTGTTCCTTTGTGACGAGATTGTGTGAGGGATCAGAAGTTGTCTTGATGGTTTGTCCGGAAGAATGACCCAGGCTTACGTGGGACACACTGTCCTGAATCACTTCCTGAGTGGCTTCTGCTGAGGAAAGAGATGTTCCTTTCGCGTGAACGACGTTTGGGAACATGCTCGGAACCATACCGAGTTCTTCTTGGGGGAAGGTGATCTGGACAACATCCTTCTCTCTGTCCTCGGCGGCCATCTTGAAGTGCAATAGAGCGTCACGAGACGGGTCGATGCCTTTCAGCCGCTCAGATGCCAACGAACCCTCGACTTTGTCACGAGAGTAACAATATCTGCCAATACTCTCCCACTGGAACGAGGCAGATGACCATTGGTGTGCGGAAACGTCGCGATTCGGATGACCGATGAAGACTACTTGGCCATCGAACTCGCCCAGTTCTTCGTGCAGGCGAATCTGATCAGGCAACTTGCCGAACAGCTCTGTATATCGGTCTCTGCCACTGGTGTGGGCTTCCGTCCATGAGCTTGCCTGGCCTCTGCCCTTTGCAGCAAGGAACTGCGGGAAGTGATTCGCACCCTCGGTGATGAGGCGGTGCTGCGCACGACCTTGGGAGGCTTGAAAGTTTGGTGTCGAGCGATTGTAGCGCAACAGCTCTGGGGAACTTGTCATGAAAGTTGATGGCGGCGAGTTGTTGACGTGTAGCAGACGTTCCAAGTTCTCAGCTGTCGAGGAAGCATTCTCGCAAGCCACGCTGAGCTCACTGGTCTGCGCTGGCTTCCATGGGTCTTGTCCAATCTTCCTGTGGGGCTGGAGCTTGATGATACCAGCCATAAAGTATGGTGACGGTTCAGAGACATGCTCGTTGTCGACGGGACAGAAGCGGCGCGCCATGTCTGCGAACGTCTTCGTATGCGCTGGAGACTCGACAGCGGGATCCTCGTGTGTCACTCCGCGCTGTTTAGCAGATCCCAATTGGAACAGCGACTGTGACTTGTAGGTTGGGGTCCAGTTGTCGTAGTCGTCCTCGGGATCTTGATCGCTGTCGGGTCGAGGGACAACTCGGATATGGGAATGAGAGGAGCTGTCGGTATTCGTAGGCGTTCCGAATGGCAGTCTTCCCTTATTGCCATGCGCAAGAGTAGGGGCACGGCGAGCTAGAGGCGGTCAGTTACCGAATAGGTCTTGGAGTTGCGCGAAACTCACTGCGCCGGCCACTCCGGGGTCTAGCTTTGAACGCCAGCTTGGCTGCTCGATGCGATTAACTCTGAGGTCAAGCGGCTGTCTTTTTTTGAAGTATTTGAGCGATGTGTGGGTGGACGTGGGCGGTCGAGCGTATCAGTTGGTAGTCGACGGGTTGACGTAGGCAACGCTTCACGAAGGCGTGATGTTCCGACGAGGAAGGTGCGATATAGCGGCAGCAGGCGAATCGGGAAGTGACCACGAAGATACGACTGCGAAGATACGACTGATTGGCGAGATAGCGATTGTGATTGAATCGGCCTCCAAGCACTTGAGGCTGTCTACAGCTCCGAGGACCAGCCACTGCTACACTCTTGACGCCGCTGGGAGCAGTTAGCCCGCCTGTCACTTGCTATTTAAGTCAAGAACGCCCCTTAGTAATTGAGTTTCCCCCAGCCCTTGGATGGTCCTCCAGTTAATACAACCTGTGGCAATTGCCTGCAAACCCTCAGTCCAGCCCGTGCCCAGGTGTGCAAGGTGAATAGGCTACATACATACGAAGCAAATATGCGGACTCTAAGGCCACAGTCTCATTTCATATCTCCTGGTTATCAGCTTATCGACCTCGCCCCCACAAAGGCCAAAATCCAGGTATGGGTGGAACGGCCCGCTCTGTCTCTGGTGAAGGTGAAGGTGAAGACGACCACCACCACCGCGCACTCTCCGCACACCGTCAAAGTTACTGTCCGCTCTTCGCCACCGCTGCCGTTCGAAAATCGCGCAAGGCAACAAGCCCCAGCCTCCTCTTTCGCTGTTCGACAATAGCAAAAGCAGAGCTCACTGCAGAATGGCTATTGAACCGCTCACTCTCATCGCCGCCACAACTGTTCACCGTGGAGGAGGCTGGAAGGCCGACTAGATAAAGTTTCTGCCTCACCCCTACTTCCTCTCTACAAACTCTTTTCTGCAAGCTCAACTTAACTCTCTATTCTCCGATTCTTACGTTCTGCGAACGATTCCTTGCGATACCCTTCTCATTGACGCCGGTCGTCTTTACTATTCTCAATACCTCATTACCCTCCCTCACTCACACTCCTGGCGCCAGTTGTCACAAGGTTTCCAAGATGTCTTACAACCATCAACGCGCCCCGGCTGCCCAACCTGAGACTGGCTCTTCAGGTTTTGGCGCCGATTGCTTTGACAGCATGGTGTCAATTGACGACAACTTCAACGTCTACTATGGCGGCTTCGAGGACACTCTGCGACTTGAAGACGTGGATTGGGCTCCCTTCACTTGCGGCATTGCTCCCGGCGAGATTCTTCAAGCACCCGAATACGCAGGCGCAGGTCAATTTGACCTTAATGGCCTGGAGCCTTCTGCCAACTTTCGACAAGACTTCTCCGCTCAGCAGCCTCCTATCTTCTCCAGCGCGGATGCAGATGCGCTCTTTGCAGGGCTCGGCCCAGATGCATCGCTTCCGGTCGTCGAGCAGCAGAACAATCAAGCCTTGGACGAGTTTCAGCGAGATCTCGCGCCCTTGGTTTCGGCTCCGGCCAGCGCCGCTTCAACTCCAGTCGCGGATCACTTCACCTCAGACGCCGATCTCCCAGTGGATGACGAAGAGCTTGAGGACGATTCCAACTCCTTGTTCTCGGATACGCCCAGTGCTGCTGAATCTCCAGTCCAAGAGCACTTCACCTCGGATGATGACCTCACTATAGAGAATGAACAACCTCACCAGAACGCATTCAACATTGAAGTCCCTGCTTCCGCTGGCGCACACCAATCCGAGACCGACTATCTCCATCTTGATGACATGGCCTTGGAGCAGCAGCAACAGCTCTGGAATTTTGTCCATGGCGCTGACCAGCAATCCCTCCCACCTTATCTCCTGCCCCTCCGCTGGCGCATTTGAAAACGGCTGTCATCTCGGCTCTGATGGGGAGGCTTTGATCGAACAGTCGCAGCATACCTTCAACACCTATCAGAACTTGCAACAGTCTCCACCTGAGTCCAACATCGCGTCTAGCGACGGTTCGAGCCAGCTCCAAGTGCAAGCCAACTCGACTTCAGACGCTCCGGCGCCCATGTCAGAGCAGCAGCTAGAGATGTTTCGCAGGCATATGGCCACTCAGTTGAACAGGCCAGGCCTCACCAAGCAGGCAAAGTTTGACTACCTTCGCAGCGTCCCAGCTCACATCATGGATCAGTTGAGGATCGCCCATCCTATGCCCTCAGCTCAACATCGGGCTACAGCGCCTGAAGTTCCTGGACAGACGTCTCAGCAGAACAGTGCGATGTACCAGCAGTCTGATGTGTCATACCAACCCCAGGCTCAATCTGCTCGCATTCCACCCCAGCAGAACTTTTCGATGCTCTACGGGTCTGCTGAGCCATCTCAGCCACAAGTACCTTCTTTCCAGCCACCTCAAAAGAATGGCTTTATGTTCCAAGACGCCATGGCACCGTTCCCATCGCAGACTCCCCTTACTCACGGCTCGCCTCTGCAAAACAGTGCGATGTTCCTTCAGTCCACTGGACCGTCCCACTCGCAAGCCTCTCTTGCTCGCGGTTCACCTGTGCAGTCTCTTCAGCCAGCACGAAAGGCGCGCGGCCGTCGTCCAGCTCCGATAGCTAAACCTGCACCTTTCACCCAGCTTTCAGCTGATGATTGTATCAACATGATGTCACCTACGCCAT